>NW_006159750.1:3464579-3491785 GCF_000334495.1 Tupaia belangeri chinensis
AGGGTGCGCCCCCGCAGGGCTCCCTGGCACTGCTGCTGCCACTGCTGCTGCTACTGCTGCTGACCGTGCTGCAGGGGACAGCCTGCCCCCTGGGGTTCTAGGCGGTGCATCCAGACGCCGGACAGGCCCGTGCGTGGGGAAACAAACACGACCCAAGCATTTGCTACTAACATAGGAATCACACACGCAGACACCCCCACTCCAACCGTCTCCAAACTAAGAAGGCCTAACTGAACTAAGCCATATTTATCAGCCGTGGACAGCACGTCCGAGTCAAGACTGTTAATTTCTGACTCCAGAGGAGTTGGCAGCTGTTGATATTATCACTGCAAATCACATTGCCAGCTGCTAAGCTTACGGTGGATTGGGAAGGCTGTGACAGCCCCTCCAAACAGGAAAGACAAAAAAAAAAAAAAAAAAAGACTAAAACCCGAGTCAACCAACCGAAAAACATTTGCTACTCTACCGTGGTGCGCCCCAGTGCCACTCTGCCCAGTGTGTGGACCAACCAAATAGAAGCATTCTTTGCTGTCAGGTGCATTGTGGGAAAAAGGAAATCTGTTACAAGCTGCCATATTGGCCTGCTTCAGTCCCCGAACCCCTTCCGACCTGTGCTTTAGTGAACGTTGCTCTGTAACCCTTGTTGGTTGAAAGATTTCTTTGTCTGATGTTAGTGATGCACATGTGTAACAGCCCCCTCCAAAAGCGCAAACCAGTCATAACCCTGTATATCTTAGCAGCACTGAGTCATCCCAGTGCGCGCGCACACCCACTATACAAGAGTGGCTATAGGAAAAAAGAAAGTGTATCTATCCTTTTGTATTCAAATGAAGTTATTTTTCTTGAAATACTGTAATATGTAGATTTTTTGTATTATTGCCGATTTGTGTTACCAGACAATCTGTTAATGTATCGAATTCGAATCAGCAAAGACTGACAACTTAATTTTGTCCTCTTCTGTTCTGTTTTGTTTCATTGTGCAGAGATTTCTCTGTAAGGGCAACGAACGTGCTGGCATCAAAGAATATCAGTTTACATATATAACAAGTGTAATAAGATTCCACCAAAGGACATTCTAAGTGTTTTCTTGTTGCTTTAACACTGGAAGATTTAAAGAATAAAAATTCCTGCATAAATGATTTCAGGAATTTGTATTGCAATTTCTTAAGCTGAAAGGAGCAACCATCCAGCAGTTTCACACTCCCTTTACTGATTTCTGTGTGGACTGAATACATTCAGCTGACGAATTTAGTACCCAGGAAGATGGATTGATGTTCACTAGCTTGGACAACTGCTGCAAAATATGAGACTATTTCCACTTGGGAAAAATTATAACAGAAAAAAAAAATCTAAGTGATTGCCAAGATTATGCCAAAGCTTGTTGGCAATGTACTAAGAGACTTTTATTTTTAAGTCATGCTATTTTCACAGATTGATGGTGATCATGTGACTCTAGGGATGCTGATCTATGTATCTTTCAAATACAGTGTTTACATGGAGTATCATAAGAGGCAACCTGGGGAACCAGGAAAGTAGCAGGGAAATTGAGTGATTAGCAATTTGACTTTGAATATATTCAGACTCAGTATTTAGAGGAAATATCAAAATATAGAGCAGCGAGTAGACATCACTGCTGTTTCTGAGAATAAAGTTTGTTTCCAGTACTTCCCAAGGTGTAATAAATTCTTGCTTCTGCCTTTTATCAGGCCAATTAATGTACAAGATGGCAAGGAGAGAGGGGTGGAGAAGAATCAATGCAAAGTTTCCAAGAGGCTAAGACAGTGTGTATTCCAGTCCCAGCAGACCCTTGTACAAGTTACAGATGTGTTGGCAGCAGCATCTCTGGGAATCCAAAACAATCAGCCCGAGTCAGTTGGAAGGACAATAGATCCTACATGACTTGGTAGAGCAATAACCAAGGAGAGTGGTAGGTTGAAAACCTAGTTCCAGTCTAAATTCTTCACCCTGCCACCACTCCTTGCTGAAACAGGAGGAAAATGTCTTCTGATAAATAACCGGGGTAAAAACTAGATGAAGGAGCAGCATGTCTTATTGGTTTTGTTCTCAGCAAAGCCAATTCAAGGAAGGCAATAAAAGGTAAACAGGTAATGCCTGTGCCGCCTGCCGCCCCACGTCCAAGTCGATTGAATGTTTGTTATTCAAACCAAGTCTCTTTTGATGTAAGAAATCAGAAAAGATGGAAATAAATTAGAGCTTTGGCTTAGTGCCAGAGTGGCCAACCAGAAAGTGAAGATTTACATTAGAAGCATAAACAGAAAATTATATTCCAGGCTCACCAAAGAATACATGTGAAAATTCTGATAACATACAGAGCTTGAGATTACTTATAATGAGGCAGATTTCTAATATTAAAGTTGGAATTTAAGTTGTCTCATAGTTTATTAGCACAAACCAAAGGCAGACTGTGTTATTTCTGGCAACGATGCACTTTATCATTATCCACTCATGGCTTTGTCGCAATGCTCAGGAATCAGACACTGCACATTTCAATACGTGGGATTCCAAAAGCTAATTCTAAAATTTAATGAAGGCCTGATCTAAATCAATTCATCTGCATTTTATCTTTATGAGGCTATAAGAATCTAAATTGATGAGGAATATCTTGCGTTCAGTGTATTTAGATATAGTTTTCTGAATTTCCTGAAGTGATGTGATCTGCTTTTAATAAAAATTCACTTTTAGGTATATAATGAATGGAAATGAAATGTTCTTTTTAATCCGGATTCTCAAATTCTCCTGAAGGGCCTTTTCCTTTGAAGAAAACCCAGCTCTGTGGATTTTATTCATCTGCTCTTCTCCAGCATTCTTACAAACTGGTTTCTACTACAATATCATCTTTTCATCTCCTGGGAGCAGGATTGGGGTGAAAAGTGGGTCTCGAGTTGTCCACCCATTTGCAGGCCTAACTTGTGCTTTGCTTCTACTCGGCTAGGTCCTTCAGGATAGATTAATACAGTCTTGCATAGGACTTCATCTATCACCTCCCCACAAAGAAAAAATATGATTCTTTCCATCAGCACTATGAGCATAAATTTCAAAAAATGGAACAGAGGTTCGGCTATATAGGAAGTATGGCTGCTTATGGGAAAGCAGTGAACTTACCCTGCTCTGATGTGGCAGTGCTTTGTCTCTGACCTCGTACACAGCCTGGAGGGAGAACATTAGTTC
The DNA here is from genome assembly GCF_000334495.1 of Tupaia belangeri chinensis. Lineage (NCBI taxonomy): Eukaryota > Metazoa > Chordata > Mammalia > Scandentia > Tupaiidae > Tupaia > Tupaia belangeri. Next base: position 3,467,769 of record NW_006159750.1, read on the forward strand.
CAGTGAAAAGGGACCTTTGTTCAGAGGACACTTTCTGACCCTCCTCCAGATTTTTTCCAGTTGCCAAAAAACCTAGAGTCCCTACCCAGAGGTCTTCCACCCACTCTCAGGGAATGTGCGGGGTCTACACTCCTATGTGCAGGGAACATGGGGTCCAGACTCCTAAAGGGGTCCAGACTCCTAAGGGCAAGGACTATCATGAGTGCACCTCCCTGGACACAGAGCTGGCAAAGGGTATGTGGGTGGACTAGTGCCTGGAGCCAGGACTGTTCACTAGGGAAGTCCCACATGAGTGAGAGTCCCCTTGTAGTGATAAATAGAGCTCAGGGGTATAAAAGAAGGGGTCAAGGGGTAGGAGACAGGGCTATCTCAGGCTCAAGGTTCAGGACAGAAATGTGAGCAGTCTGAGAATTCACAATCCATACCTGGGCCTCCAGGTGTTATGAACACACTATGTCAAAGTAGCAGCATGAAACGTATTTTGTTTAGCACTTGGTCAGCTCGATGCAGATATATGGCATGTAGGCCTCCATTTAGCACTCTTACCTTGGGCCCTAGAAGTGGTTGGGGTAGATCTGCCTGAAGCTCCCTTGAGTCAAATCCCTACAATGGCACAGATCACTCATCCAGGTAACAGGAAAGGACAGACTGGAAGAAGGCAAACGCTCCACATTTCAACTGCCCCTGTAGTTCACAAGCCGCCTCACCCTTTCCTGGACCTGTGGCCTTAAAAACTAAGAAGTGTTGCATAAGGTGGAGGCAGCTGTGAGGAAATCCTGAAATCAACTCTTCTGCTGTACCTGCTTCACGTCTTACCATCAACAGTTCAGTGTTCTTAGGGTGTAAAGACTGGTATTGTGAAACAGATGCTCCGTGCTCTATGGGAGCCGGGTTGTTGCACTTTACCTGCTGTTACATATTAAATAAATAGCTATTTAACAGTTTCTCTGCTCACAAGCTTAAACAGGATATGTGGGTACCTTGATCTACATGTCCTATTTGTTCTGCATAGAACTATACATGTATTTATGATCTGATATGATTTAAAACCTCAGCTTCAGAAATTTGAACAAAAATTCTTTTTAAAAAAAGAATTATTTAATTTTATCTATTATGACTATTTTTTAAATTTGACCAGAGAGAGAGGAAAAGTGAAAAAGCAAGGCTCCAGGTCCAGGACTCAAACTGCCTTTGGCCATGTGGGAGTTCAACACCTCAACCACCATGCCATGCCACCTGCTGGCTCCCTGAACTGAAATTCTTTCCCTGCTTTCTTATTCCCAGCCTTTCCTGATAAAGATGGCAACGGTGGCAACTAAGATGCATCTTAAAACAATACGAAAAATGAAGTTAAGCCCTAGTATTATTTATTTATTTGGTTTAGGAGCTCCAATTAGATAGCTTCTAAATAACATAGAAATGAAAAGTGCAGATATGGGACACTCCCGGGGGTTTGATCCAAATGTATGGTGATGAACAACTTCCTTTTTTATTTTTTGAGAGGTTTTGGCTATAGGGCACGTGTGCTCGCCAGAAAGAGACAGAGAGATTGAAAAGTAGAAATCAGGCTCCAGGGGGGATGGCCACATCAGAATCCCTTCTTCTCCATTCTCCTTTCAAGATCTTGGACATGCACACACACAGGCCGGCGTGAGTTTAAGCCACTGGGTCCGGACCTAGAACTGCATCGACTACATGGGAGTCCAGCGACATAGCCATTACACCAACTGCTGGTCCCAATGAACAACTTCCCTTGTCTCAGGAAATTAGTAGCTTCTAATCAGTTTTATTCCTAAGAAGTACCAAATGTTCATCTGACACAAATACCCTGACAATTCTGACCATTTCCATATGAAGTGGCTTTTTTTTTCCACTTTAAATATATGTGTTTACTCTTACACTAAAGTGGCTTTTCCATTTCAGTTACCTAAACCAGATGCTAACCACCCCCAGTATAAAGTGCGCATAAACAAATCAGGATGTCAGAAAGAATTAAGAATGCCAACTATCACATTCTGAATTTTTATCAACAGTTTTGGGAACATAGAGAACATTTATTCTTTACAACACCTGGTGAGGTATGACTCACATTTGATCATCTTCATTTTATATCTGAAGAATCAAATAACTAAAAAATAGATACTACTCTTGTAGAGATCATATTATTGCATTTAACTAGAAATGAGAAAACCATGTTTTTTAAAAACTTCTATTAATATTTAATAAAATACACTTACTCGAATAATATCATTCCGGAAAAATTTTGGCCCTGATACATTTTAGACTAGGTCTTCCTGAAACAAGTCTAAAAAAAGACATAATTTTAGGGGGTTTCGTTTACATTTAAGTAGCTGAGCATTTAATAAATGCTGGTATCCCCCCCACCTCCTGCTGCCTTCTCTCATCACCCCAAAGCCACGTTTCATGGATGGAGGAATTAAAATGGAGTAGTAACATTTAAAATGATGTGATGTTTTTATTAACCTGAAATGATGGTGGGTAAAATGGGCCATTATTCTGCAAAACCTAATTATGTTAACACTAAAGCTTTAGCGAGGCTGGCTGAAGCAAACTGCAGAGAGTGGAAGTAAAAATAATCCCCATTTTCTTAACTTAGTCCCATTTTTTCCTAGAGGCATCACTTTTAACTAATATTTAATTAGTGAACAATGAATTCTGTAGGGGGAAAAAAAACTGACTGGAAAGAGAAAAAATAATTACTACCCCTCCTACTCCTATCTGAATAGAAGGTGAAATTCCGGCATGGCAAGAAGGTGTCAGGTTACGTTAAAGACACAATGTACCATAGTTGCATCCTCCAGCTGCCCTGATAGTCCCGCATTACAGTTTTGCTCTTACAAGGGGCAGTCATTTTAATCTAATAGAAGAAGGAAACCGGTAGAAAAATCGCACACCTGAAGTCCTGTTAAGAATAGGTGATTCTTTTTGCCCCAGGCAGGCAAGAACATAATGTCATTTTTGTTCGTTTGTATTCGCGCTCTGAAGGAGGGCTGCTCCTGTTGGGGAATGGTTTTCCCTCTGCCAGTGTGAAACGCTGCTAGGAAACATTCTCCAAGGAAATAGCATTTTGCTATTTACCAGTCATGACTACCCCCATGAAGCCCTGAGTAATTGTTTTGGCTTTCATGGTGTGATAAACACCTAGAGGCAAAGAGATTAGTGTCATCACTCTCCTTCTCTTTTTCTTTCCCTTGGCAAAAAGGATGTGGGGGGCAGGGTGGGGGGGCTTAGTATGACAACGTTTGCAAGAATCTTTGTCAGTTGATGCTTAATTATAAAGACCCCAGCTAAATATTCAGTTTATTAAATTAATAGTGTGACACGTATTGGAGCAGTTTTACAACCACTTAGACTCGTGTTTACATCCTGTGTAATTACAATTCATAATTGGGAAAGCAGTCAGATCTAAATGCATTCTGATCAGTGGTTCTCAGTCTGCCAAGTGGATCCAGCATAACACATTATAGTAAGTGACGCTACGCAACAGGGCCTCTACGCCTAGAATTCCAACTCCATGTGGAGATGACAATGCAGGGAGTCTATGAGTAAACTGTTTTAAAGGAAAAGATTTTTGTGTCCAGATGAATTACTTTCCTGGGCATGAAAAAAATCTGTTTTTGAAAACATTTATAAAGGGCCTAAAAGTGTAAGAATGACTGCTTTGAAACCTAAGATTAAGATTTACCCAATTGTGAAAGGTCTCATTAAATAATACACTGTCAGGGGATGGATGATAATGACAGCCAGGTATATGATGTTTTCTAGTAATCAGTTCTTTATTCATTTCATACTGATCTTAGTTCTACCTGAGCTGCTACGTGCATTTATTTCCCCTCGTGTGTGTGTGTGTGTGTGTGTGTGTGTGTGTGTACACATATTTAAATATATTCATGGTTGTGGAAGACAGTAAATAAGTGAAATAAAAATTAAAATGGCCCAGATCAGGACTATAGCATGAGTAGCAAATGATCAAAATATCTCTAGCCTATTTCGCACAGCAGCCTGTAAGATCAATGGAAATTCACATCCTCTGGGTCTCCAGGCTCCCTTTAGGGTTTGGCAGATATTTGTCCCAGTAAAGGGCTGCAAAGACAGTTCTTGGGACATCTACGTTTCTGGATTTTTAAATATTTGCATCATCGTCCTCATTATTATTATTATGATCTAAATTGATAAGAAAAGCCTAATACATACCTCATACCTGGTTCTAATTCAATGATAATGGAATTATGGCAATTACATGTACATCATTTTTAAATCAATCTGAATATGTCATTTATTTTCATGTAAATTCTTACCTCAGTTGTACACAATGTATTTGCATTTACAGTCCCATGTATCTATTATTGACAGCATGGGCTACCTCTAATTAAAGAAGGAAAGCGGCCAGTTGCTTTGAGACTTGTCTAATGGAGGATGTCATCACATACATTTAAATCCTTCTCCATTCATCAGATCATGTCACTGGAAATATGATCACACTCTGAAAAAGTCTGAAATAACATGAGCTTCGATTCTATTCTAGGGTAGTAAGAAAAGCATCCCACTTTTCCATTGCAACCATTTGACTAGAAAGGGCTCTAACTGTTTTCCACATTTGTCATAAAATTTATTCAAAAAATAAAATAAAATATGTGTGATGCTGGAATGCATTTGGATTGAATGACACAAAGTCATTTTCTTTTTGACTGGTTTGCTTCATGTTTACGGTTTTCTAGTTTACAGGCATTAGATCGGAGCCAAAGGTCTTTCCAATTATCTTTACGGTTCTCTGGGTGGTGGCATCACTATGACTATACAAGGGGCTTTCTTACATTCCCATTCTATTCTCTACACCTGTCCTACCCTTTTGCCACCTATGGCTATCGAACACTTGCATGTGGCCAGCCCAAAATTACGTATCTTGGGAAGGTAAGCTACACATCAGATTTCAAAGTCTTAGTATAAAAGAAAACAAAACAAAAACAGAAAAGAATGTGAATAATCTCTTTAATGATTTCCATACTGATATGTTGGAATGATAATATTTTGGATATAGTGGATTAAATAAAATATATTAGTAGAATTGATTTATACTGCTTCTTTTTTCATTTTCTAATGTGGCTACTGGAGATTTTTTTTAAACATATGGGTGGAACACATTATATTTCTCCTGGACATCCTTGCTCAGAGATAAATTTTCTCATCTGTAAAGAGGGTCAATAGTAGTCATTTTCCAAAGTAAATGTGAAAACCAAAATGAGAACATGAAATTGGTAAATTGTGAAGTGTGGGAGGATTGTAAAGTGCTAATTACCAGGATGATGTCAATCCTGATGATACTTCGAGCTCCAGCTCCTCATTTCCAGATTTTTCTGGAAGTTTTCAATGAGAAGAAGTCTTGCTCTACCTTCCACTAAAAGTGGGCCAAAGCAATGAATGCAATGCTTTTAAAGCCTGGAATATGAAACATAATCTGAACATCATCGCTACTGAATGATGATACTAAATGAGAATGACAATACTAAAGGTGATAAAAATAATAGTAATAGTGGGATCAGCAGGTAGCATAGTGATTAAGGCATTGGACTCCCACATGACCAAGCACGGTTTGAGTTCCAGACTCAGCAGCTTGAAAATTATGCCAGGCACATTGTGGGCATGCCCACAATCCCAGGAGGAGAATGGAAGAAAAGGGACTGCAGCATGGCCATCCCCTTAAGGAATTACTTCTCACTTTCCCTTTCTCTCTGTATCTCTCTCTCTCACAAGCATACATATCCTATGGCAAAGAAAAACTTAAATAATAATAATAATAATAACAATACAACTAACCTTTACGGAAAGTCTTGAGCTGGTACAATGCTAAGTACCTTTACCCTCTTTATAATAAATAATACATTGCTGTTATTCATATTAATGCAGTTTATGAGCACATGCTGACTAGTATGTTGCTTTCTGTAAACTTAGTTTGCTCGAATCAATTAATTAAACAAGAAACGTCAAAAAGTCTGTGGAAAAATAGAATTAAAGTATCACTTATTTTGGTACAAAAAGTGTTGAAATCCACGTGTCGTTTTTTCATAATACTCTTTTGCATGCGCTTTCTGAAGACCTCTCATATCTTATATGACAAGTAGTGTTTTGCTAAATCTGACATCATAGCAGGAACTGAGTGGACCAAGACAAAATGTGAGTCAATGATGTGTGCACAGGTGGCGTGACAGACATGCAACGTTCGGGATGTGAAAGGGGTCAGGATTTTTATGGTTGGATTGGCGCTAAACCTCACATTCACTTAAAATTCATCTGCTCACAGGATAATTTTCATCAGATAATGCTTTAGATATTCCATCACTCCATTTAGCAATCTTTCAAGATAAACTGCTCACTCTACACCTCAGACTCAAAACCTGAGTCCACAGTGACCCCTGCATGCCTGTCCAACCATAAGCCTAAAAAAGTGTCCTGTACTTTATCAGCTTCCTGACATTAGTTCAGCTTTTTGTTTGTCAGAGCACACCTGCACTTGGCAGAGACAGAAAGAGAAAAAGAGGGAGAGGAGAAAGCACTCCACAATGGGCCATGGGCTCCAACTGGTGGGGTAAGCGTCCACTGCAGTTCGCTATGTGACATCTCACTCCCTTTAACCACAGGCTATGGGGTCAGCTCAGAGTTAGGTCTTTTTTTTTTAAAAAAAAAAAAGAGAGAAAGAAAGAAAGAAAGAAAGAAAGAAAGAAAGAAAGAAAGAAAGAAAGAAAGAAAGAAAGAAAGAAAGAAAGAAGAAAGAAAGAAAGAAAGAAAGAAAGAAGAAAGAAAGAAAGACAGAAAGACAGAAAGACAGAAAAAGAAAGGGTCTTATTGTGTTGTGTTCCACCTGACTTAACATACAGGTGCAAACCTGGCATTTAGGCTGGACCAGGAATCAAACCCAGGCCTTTCAATGGTCCCAGCCTGCAAAACAGTGTCTTTGAAGGACCAGCAGTTAGCGTAATGGCTATGGACTCTCATGTAGTCAACCGCGGTTCGAGTCCTGGACCAGGCAGCTTAAACTCACGCCAGGCGCGTGTGATTGCATGTCCAAGATCCAGGGAGGGAAATGGAGGAGAAAGGATTGCAGCATGGCTACCCCCCTGGAGGGTGATTTCTCACTTTCTGTCTCTCTCTGTCTTTCTGGTGAGCTCACACGCCCTGTACCAAAAACCTCTCCAAAAAAAGAAAAAAGACAAAAACAAAACACAGTGTCTTCGTAGTTTCCACCACCATGGCTGAGTCAAATTTAATTAGGTCATAAAACAAACAAACAAACCCTGGAATGCCTTGCAACAGTCTTCACCCATTGAAAATCCTACCCCATGTCAAGTTCTACCTCTTTGAGAAACTTTACCAAATCATTCTCATCTGCTTCTATCCCTGCTTAAAGGTTTGACTGATTATCAGTTCATCCCTACCATGTGCTTTATACTCTGATTTACTTGTTATCTCTCCTACTGAATTTTCGTTGTTAATACTGACATCACATAGACACGGACACACACAGAGACCCTTCGTACACCGGGGCTCCATATGTGATCACAAATACTTATCCACCATTTCATAATGTGCCAGGCACTGGTCTAGTTGATTGAAAGAGCAGAGTCTGATACACACTGGTGTTTGTGTGCCTCTTATTATATTTAAATAATGCAAGATAAGCAAATCACCATGTTAAGTAATATAAAAACTAAAATTTGGGGCCTGCGGATGGCATAGTGGTTACATTGCTGGACTCCCACATGGCCAACTGAGGTTCAACTCCCAGGTATGGTGGCTTGAAATTCACTCCAGGCACATGTGCATGCATGCCCAAGATCCCAGGAAGAGAATGGAGGAAAAGAGAGTGGAGGAAAAAGGACTGTAGCATGGCCATCCCCCTGGGGAGTGATTTCTCTCTTTACCTTTCTCTTTCTCTCTCTCTCTCTCTCTCTCTCTCTCTCTCTCTCTCTCTCTCTCCAGCGACCACAAGTGCCCTAAGGCAAAAACCGCCCCCAAAATTAAATAACTTAAATAAAATAAACTGAGTTTCTGAAGAGAGAATGTATATACATTAAGGATTTACAGATGAATTTTATTTACAATTTAATAGAGTAGTATTTATAATTTAAAATTTGTGGCATATGATTTTTAAAAGTGAAAACTCCCTTATAATGGGGTAAAAAAATGTATCCCAATTTATCTCCTTTAATTTCAGATTTTTATATACAGGTTGAATATCCCTAATCCAAACATCTAAAATTCGAAGTGCTCCAAAATCTTAAACTGTACGAATGCCCACGTAACACCACAAATGGAGAATGCCACCTGTCCTCCTATGATGGGTAACAGTCAAAATGCTGCAATGTAAAAGAAGGATTGCATAAAACCACTTTCAGACTCTGTGTATAAGGAGTATGTGAAACATAGATGAATTTTGTGTTTCAATTCAAATCCCATCCCCAAGATATATCATTATATATCATTATATATATATATATATATATATTCTCAATTCCAAGCAAATGTGAAATCCAAAACACCGCTGGTCCTAAGCATATTGGTTAAGACAAACTCAACCTGTATTTCTCCTTTTTTTAAAATAGAAACATCTGTATTTCTTTATCTCTGTCACATTTAGGCCTTAAGTAATCATTTTCAAACTCAAGCATTCATCTGAGTCTCCTGAAGGGCTTTAGTAAAACTGTGGCTGGAGCCAAGCCCCAGTGTGTCTGACTCAGTAGGTCTAAGGTGGAGCCTAAGGGTTTGGTTTCTAACAAGTTCCCAGGTGAGCTGATACTCTGGTCAAGGTGTCACCCTTAGGTAACCATTGACAAGTTAATTAAAAACCTCCAACCACCACAGCGGTGTGATAGTCTGTGATACTGAGGCCATGTGGGAGGGTCCTGGGCTCACATCCTGAGGCCTCCTTGTGTATGCTAGATGTATTTGTGTGCCCATGATGCTGGCTAAGACTGTAAGGTGGATTGTGGTATGAAAACTCTGTTGGAAGAACATATTGATCTATTTATCGCCTCTTTATCTATCATCTATCACCTATTCCTGTCTATCACCCTCTCTCTCATGGAAGAAATAAATGAATACATAAACAGCCTCACTGTGGACAAGCCCCCAGTGCAGTGGTTACGCTGTCTCCCATGTGGCTGATCGCGGTCTGAGTCCTAACTCTGGTGGCTTGGAAACATGCCAGGCATGTGTGCATGTACGTTCAAAATCCTAATGGAATAGAGAGATAGAGAAGTGAGTGTGGCATGACCATGTCCCAAGATGAGGAGGTGTCCTTACTCTTACAAGGTGACTCTGACAAGTGTGTGAGCCCCCTGGCAACAAAGAGAGGGGGAGAGAGCAGGAAAAAAAGGTGACATGAATTTAGTGAGAAGCTCACTGGGTTTAACCTAACTCTCCTTCCCTAAGGCTTACTCATCTAACATTAAAATGGGTATCATGATTCCTATCCAACAGGATTGTGGGAGAATGAAATATGATAATATATTTAAAAAAAAACTGTCTAATCTGAGGTTTGCATTTAGGAAACATGAGTCAAAACAATACATTTTCAATTTATCCATAAATTACGATTCAAGCATTTATTTCACTAGACTCTACCATTCAAGCAATTCCAGCTATTTATTAAAAACTCTGGTGGGACCAGCAGTTAGTAAAATGGCTATGTCACTGAACTCCCATGTAGTCCACCATAGTTTGAGCCTGGTGGCTCATACTTACTCCAGGTAGGTGTGCCTGTGTGCCCAAGGTCCCGAGAGGAGAATGGAGGAGAAGGGATTGCGGCGTGACCATCCACTCTGGGGGGTGATTTCTCACTTTCTGTCTCTCTGTCTTTGTCTGTCTGGCAAGCGCATGTGCCCTATAGCGAAAACCTCTCCAAAAAAAAAAAGACTTAGTAAAAACCCTCTGGTTTCTAAATTCAACTACTTTCACCAAGGGAAAAAAAAAAAGATAAAAAAAATAATAGAATCATACAGTTGGCAAATACCTTAGAGATTTTCTGAAGTGGGCAGTTATGTTTTAGAGCAGGTATAGTCCAACCCTTTTTGTTTACTTTCTTGATTCAATGAAACATCTGAACAGTTTGCATGTATCATTCCACACCTTGAATATTTGAGTTTTCCCTAAGTTGAATTATTTGACTGAAACAAGCTCCATTCAGACTAAAAGGAAAATAGAAATGAGATTCCTGTTTTTCTCATCTGCTCATGGTTGTAGCTGCCTCGCAGATGCTCTGAGGCCTTTGCGAGATCCCACTTAATTAAAGCCCGGCTTGTTCTAACTGCAACTGGCCCACTGACTCACTGTGTGACCTCGCTTTGTGATGTGTCTCTACCCACTGGAAGGGCTCAGGGGACTGTTAATGCAAGGAATCAATGATCAAAAATTAATTTTAAAGCCTGTGGTAAGAGCACATTAACATGAACAGTGCAGCTTGCCTAGTGGAGCCTCTGAGCAGCACAGGCGAGACCTTGCAAAGATCTGAGATCAAAATTTTGCAGATAGAATGTATCTTGAGAATAATGATGCATGTCACTAATAACCTAGTGCTAAGTTACAGGCCTAAATTGGAGACTTTGCAGAGGAATACACAGCCTCTGTAATTTCCAGTTTGGTGTAATAATATGGAAATGGCTTTCGGTGCCAAGATTGGATCAGCCTAAATGAGCTGGAATTGATAGCTGCCTGTAATACTAGGGGCAGCAGAGAGTGATCACGTCTGTGTCCGGGTTGACTTATCTAGGGCTCTCCAGACGTGACAATTTTAAGGAGTGAGCCTTTACATTTGTTATGGAGATGCACTACAATATCCTGCACCACAGAGCGAGGTACTTCTAAAATTGCCTCAACACGAACACAGGGAGGGAAAGGGCTTGTTTTTCTCCCCCATGAAAAGTAAAAGGAAATGGTAAATTCAGGAAAAGATATGATGAAGGTGTTCTGGAGGAATGGAACATTTTAAGAAGTAACGCAATATTTGCTCTTCCCTTAAGAGACTCTCCAAGCCCTGACTCACTTTGCCCCCTGAAAGTGTTAGCATTCTAGAAGACCATCATCTTCACCCTTTATTTTATAATGGACACTGGATAACTGTCTTGTAACACAGTTGAAATGCTAAAAGTGAAACCGGAAGTCTCTAGTCAGTTACACAGGAAATTGGGAGCTTCCTTAGTTTCTATATCATAGATAGCATCTCAAATGTTGCCCTCCAGTTAATTTCACTAGGGAGTCATCAGGGCACAAAGAAATCATCAGGAGTTATGGAACAGCAGGAGTCAGATAAGCCTGGATGGACTCAAGCCCAGTGAAGGAAGCTACAAGGCATGTCAGACTCCCTATTACCTGGTCCTCGTGCATTTCTTCAGCCTCGTCAGCCTGTGCTTCTGTTGAGCATGAGTAGTTCTGGTTCTCTGAAAACACCAACGTGCCATTGCACGTGTGCTCCCTGCTGCCCGATGTGTGTTTCCCCCGTGTGCCCACCTGGTGAGCTCACCCCGGAACACTCAGTTGAAGTGCCTGCTCTGTGCCCTTTTCTAGTTACTGTTATGCATAACACTTCACCCCCAAACTTGGCGGAATGAAACAAGGCAAGCAGGGATGGCTCGCCTCTCCTCTGCCAGGTCCAGAACCTCAGTTAGCAGTGACTAGGAACAGGTAGCCAAGGACTGGAGGATCCATCTCCAAGGGGAGGCTGTCACTCACATGGCTGGTACCCTGGTGGAGGATGATGAAAGCTGAACTCAGCTGGGACTGTCAACCAAAGAGCCCACGTGGGACTTCTCTGGCACAATACGGGGCTGGAAATCCTATTTAGGGGCTCAGTTTGTCAGTGAACAAGAGGCCTTTTATAACCAAGCATCAGAACTCACACAGCGTGACTTCAGTCACATTTTATCACTCGATACAGTCACAAGCCTGCTCAGGTTCATGGGGAGATTACACACTTTACCTCTCATTGGAAGAGGTGTCAGAGAATTTGGGACCTTGTTCTTAGACCCCTGCTAAACAGGATGGACACTTTGCAGAGGATACTTGCTTACCCCTATACCTAATAATCGGTCAACATCTCTCCCAAGCATGCAGTGTGGCCATTCAGCCCACTAGCTTCCACACGAGACCCTGACTCCTCATGGATGTGTATCTGCAGGGCTTAGCAAAGCTCACATGATATCAAACACAAAGTGCTTAAATGAAATAATCCTGAGCAGGACCACAAGGTGGTATAATGGTTACACCGCTGGACTCACATGGTTGACCGCAGTTCAAGTCCCAGAACTGCCAGCTTCAAACTCACAACAGCCATGTGTTCATTTTTGTCAAAAATCCCGAGAGGAGACTGGAAGAGAAGAAATTGTGGCGTGGCTACCTCTCTCGGGAGGTGATTTCTCACTTCGTGTCTCTCCATCTCTCTGTCCTTCTGGGGAATGCATGTGCCCTTTAGGTAAAATATCTGAAGAAAAAAATAAGAAGAAAGACAAAGAAGAGAAATAGCCCTGAGCATTGCCCACACAAAAGGTCTGCTAGGTTCGGATGCCAAGCAGAGGCTCCTTGCACCAGAGGGTCTCTAGGTCTCTATAATGCCCACACCAAGCCAGTCCCACCATGCTGTGTGGATGTGTGGAAGAGCACTATTTCTTTTTCTTTCTTTCTTTCTTTTTTTTGGGGGGGTGGGGGTGGGGGGAGGTTATTGCTATAGGACATGTGCACTCACCAGAAAGACAGAGAGACAGAGAGCTAAAAAGCGAGAAATCACCCCCCGCCCCCAGGTCATATGGCCACACCACAATTCCTTCTCCTTCATTCTCCTCTTGGGATCTTGGGCATGCACGCACATGTGCCCGGCATGAGTTTAATCCACCGGGTCCAGGACTCGAACCATAGTCGACTACGTGGGAGTTCAGCAACATAGCCACTACACTAACTGCTGGTCCCAAAGAGCACTATTTCTGAACCAAGAACCTAGAGGTTGAGAGCATGTAGACTCAGACCTCTCGGTTAGAAGCCAGCAGGCTGCCCATACCTTCCCAGGGTAAGTAATCAAAGATAAATGCCAGCTGTGACCATGCATGGGCCTCAGGCAAGGAAGAAACATCTGGAAGAGGAGACAGAGGCAGCAGGGTCAGAAATAACACAAGTCACTGGAAAGGAGATTCCTGAATTTGTGCCCCATGGAAACTCCAGTTGGTTGTGCCTGGGTCAAGCACACGGGAATAGGATATTAAAGGCATCCTGATAAAAGTGTTATGGACAAAGCTAATCTCATCACAGAGGCAGCAATTCTAAGCAGCAATATTTTTCCATCTGTTATGAACTGGACTGTCTTCCTCCAAAATTCATACATTAAATCCCTAACTCCCAATGTGACTGTGGGAGATGGGGCCTTTGAAGAGGTAATTACGATTCAATCAGGTCATAAGGGTTGGGCCTTAATCCAATATGACTAGTGTCCTTACACGAGAAAGGGACATCAGGGATTTACATGAACAGAGAAAAGGCCATGTGAGGACAGTGAGAAGGCAGCCATTTGCAAGCTAAGAAGACTGGCCTCCAGAAAAACCAACCAACCTTGCTGGCATCTTGGTCTTGGCCTTCCAGCCTCACAACTGTGGGAAAACAAATGTGCTGTCTGAGTCTCCCTGTCTCTGGTACTTTGTCACAGCAGCTCTGGCAAACTAAAAAATTATTTGAGTTTTTTTTTTTAAAAAAAGGGAAAAAAATCTTACTAACTTTGTTTCTCTGTTCTCCAACTGTTTACTAAGCATTTATTATGTGCCAGAAATGACTTTTATTCCAATACACGAATGGCAGTCTAATCCTTTCCTCATGGGGCTCAGATGCTAGTGACAGGTGACTGATCAGAACATAGGTGTCACATGTCAGGGGGTGACCTGTGATGCAGGGTGAGAGCATGATGGTAGGTTGATGCCCCCTGGGACAGAGCTCATTGGGTGTCACGACACAATGACATTAAGTGGGAATCTCAATGAAGCAAGCCAGTGGGATTACCAATACTGAGGGAAGAAAAGCGTGCGGGCAGAGGGTAGATCGAGGACAAATGTCATCAAGCAAGAGCGGGTTGTGGAAGGAGGAGGAGGTGTGTCTCCATGGCCAGGTTGAGAGGAGGGTGGTGGATGAGGTGAGAGACACTGTCAAGGGTGTATTGTCTCAGACAGACTGAGAAACTCATGCAAAGAGTTGTGTGAGCCTTTCCAATCTCCAGAGGAAATGAAAGGAGGAAAGTAGCCTCCTTAACGGGTCTGCCTGATTTCCGGGCTGCCGGTTCTATTGACAAGTAGCAAAGTCGGGCAGGAGGTGATCAGTTAATGCTGGTGTGCTGAATGAGCTCGTGAGCACAGGACTTATGACTCAGCGATGGTGCCTTCGGGCGTGGTGAGCCACCTCAACTTTGAAATATTGATAGTTATAAAGCATCTAGGCCAGGTTAGGTTCAGAAAATAGAGTCAGTAAATTTTATAAGGGAGCCTGAATTTCTTCTATAATCAAAGGAAAAACTTCGCACATCCTGGAAATTCTATCCGAGGAAATCTCTAAGGTCATAACAAAGAGCTGTGAGCACTCACCAGGGATGTCAGAGGCAAAGGCAAAGGCTGTCTCCCCCCTGACACCTCCAGCCTTTCCCTAGAATCCAGCCTCTTGTGTCTGATGGCCTATGGGGCATCTACCTGGATGTCAGGTAGGAATTCTAAACCAACATCCAAAATACTAAACTTGTGTGTTGCCTGCCCCAATCCTATCTGCTCTCCTCGGTTTTCCCATCTCAGACCGTGGCATCTCCCTCTTCCTGGCTTCTCAGGCCCTAAAGTCTGCAGTCGTCTCTTCCCATCATACATTCAGTCCGTGAGGTTTGGATGCCAAGCAGAGACCCCTTGCACCAGAGGGTGCAAACCCAAGCCCTCTCCCACCTGGTCTATTGCGCGTGTGTCCTCACTGGCTTCCTTGTTCTAGCCTGTCCTCCTCCGCTTCATCTTCCCTTTAAGTAAGGAACCGTGGTCATGCCCTTCCTCTGCTCAAACCCACCAGTGGCTTCTGCTCACAGGTGGACCCGAGCCCAAAGCTCAGTGAGGCTCCCCAAACCTTCCATGAATGGCCCTCAGCTATATATCCAACTTCATTTCTATCCCCCCTTCTTGGACTCCACTTCAGACATAGTCCCTGTCTTCCCTTTAAAGACGCCCTGCTTCTAGGATCTCTCCTTGTTTCCTCAGTCTGAAATCTTCTTCCCTAGATATTTTTCATAACTCATTTAGGCCTTGGTTCAAATGTCACCTCCTCTGAGAAGCCCCTCTCCCTTACCAAGCCAGCCTGTCACCTTCTGTGTTTCTCTAAAGCTGTGTTTTTCACCCTAGCACTTCTCTCACTGACATTACATTATGTGTTTGTTTATTGTCTGTCTCCTTCCCTTAGAATGTCTGCTGTGTTTGCTGCTGCATTCTGAGCACCTAGAACAGCGTCTGGCATCACAGAGGCACTAAATAAATATTTGTAGAATTAATCAGTGCTCCGGAAGACATCAATCACAGTGCACTTGCCCTTAGAACCCAGATGGGGCCTTTGGATCTGTCTGAGCAGTGTTCCAAGTGACCATCTAACAGTATTTCAGTTCAAGAAAAGAAAATGGCAGGTCATTCTGCATTAAACCATAGGTTGTCGTTGGAGTTTTGTTTGTTTGTTGTCTTTTCTTTATTATTTTTTTCAGCCAAGGCTGTTTTATTTGTCTTTTTATTCTCAGTACCTAGTAGTGTCTGGAACTAAGGGACATTTGATAAGTGTTTGCTGAACATAGGAGATAAGTAGAAGTGCAGAAAATGGCTTTATGGGGGCCAACAGGTGGCATGATGGTTAAAACACTGGACTCCCACATGACTGACTGAGATTTGAGTCCCAGACCTGGGAGCTTGCTTTCTCACTTTCCCCCTCTCTCTCTCACTCTGTCCCTTTCTGGTCAAATTAAAATAAATAAATAAAGTTAAATAAAATAATTCTTTTTTTTTTTTTTTAAAGACCCTGTTTAGGGTGCTCTCTGTATATAAAAGAAAGAAAGGAGAAAGAAAGAAAGAAAGAAAGAAAGAAAGAAAGAAAGAAAGAAAGAAAGAAAGAAAGAAAGAAAGAAAAAAGAAAGAAGAAAGAAAGAAAAGAAAGAAAGAAAAGAAAGAGAGAGAAAGAGAGAAAGAAAGAGAGAAAGAGAGAAAAGAAGAAAGAAAGAAAGAGGAAAGAGAAAAGAAAATGGCTATATGAGTCACCATATATAAAAATTAACCAACAATACAGTGGCTCTCATTGAAGTCTGCAAATATTTTATTGACACTCCACATGTGGCAATCCTTGTGTTTTGTAGTCCACGTTCAACCCTACATCCTCTATGGCTTAGGTGAAGGTTTGAAAGAGAAGGCGTCTCTAACCACTAACTAGCTCTCCCCAGGGAAGCAGCTGAACTTTATTGCCTTGTTCAGCTCAGCTTCCTTCCTGGCCTCTCTATTGGCATGACCCAAACTGATGAGGCTGATCATGCTGGGCTAGCATCTCTCCCTGGATTGCAAGGAGAGAAGAAATGGGGCCGTCTTTACTATATGTTCATATATAATTTTAAAGAAAAGTGTTGCTTGTGTTTATGACAAGAGTCCTTGATTTTCATTTGACATGTTTTGTCTTCCAATGTTAACAACTGAGCGCTCAGGTGGCATGGTTGTGACAATAAGTAGGTCCCAAGAGAAAGCGCTCTCTGCCTTGCCTTATGCTAGAATGGGGCTCTGGTAATAGGTGCTAAGTAAGGACAGCGCTAGACAGAGACTGACTGCTGCTTTGTGTTTGCAAAACCTCTCAGCCAAGGCGCTCAGAGCTTGGAGCAAACATTAGGACGAATTATTATCCTCGCTTTACATAAAGAGGAGAAACATTTGATTTCTTCAGTAATAGCCTCTTATAACAGTTTCCAAATGTAATTACATTTGTTGCAAATGCCAACTTATGCAATGAAATTACCAACACATTACATGAGACAAATAAAAGGAAATAATACTTCATAGAATGTATCAAGTATAAGAAAAGTTTCCTCTAGACCTGGCTCTGGTCAGGGTAAGACATGAGCATTGCCCCTGTGAAGAAATGTAAAGGACAATTGGACATAGTTTTTTGGTATCATGGCCAAATTATCTTAACATTCTCATCCATAAGAGGTTCCCCTGGGAACCTGCCATTCTTGTATTCATTCTTTGAGTGAAATAATGAACAAATAACCTTTTCCAAAGACCAGTTACCCATGTGGCATTGTGCTAAATGTATTCCCATATTTGATCTCCTTCCATCCCCACCACAGTTCATTGTACAGAGAAGGCAACTGTGGCTTAAAGAAGCAATGGGAGGGCCACCAGGTGGTACAGTGGTTAAGGCGCTGGACTCTCTCATGGCTGGTTACAGTTCAATTCCCAGACCAGGAGACTTGAAAATTTTTCTGCATGTGTGTATATGTGCATGCCCTAAATCTCAGGACAAGAATAGGGGAAGGACTGTGGAGTGGCCATCTTCCTTTTCAGGGGGCACGGGGAGTGATTTCTCTCTCTGTCTCTCTCTGGCAAGTGCACGTGCCCTGTGGGGAAAACAAAACAAACAAAGAAGAAGCAGTGGGAGCTTGGTCTTGGACTCTGCACTTGGTGTTCCTTTCATCATTCACAGCCAAGGGTAGAGCTCACCTGCCCCCTCCTCAGCAACTCAATTCCCCACTTCTCCAGCACCTACCGAGGGCAGAAGTCAACTCTCCAGGAGTGCAGGAGGTGTGCCTGAGCCATGGGAGTGCTAAGCTCTTAGAAGGAGCATGTTGGGGGTTGATTGACGTTATGGCCTCCTCCTCATTGCCCACAGACTTCCAATGTCCAATCAGATTCCAAGTCTCTTCTCCTTTCTGGCAGAGTGGTTAGGAGGGTGGGCTATGAGGTCCAATTGGCTATATTTGAAGTCAGGTTCCTCTACTTATCAGCTAGGTATTCTTGGGCACTGACTTAACATGGGCATGCCTCAGTTTCTTAACTGCAGAGAAGGTTTAATAATATCTACTTGCATTGTCACTAAAGAAATTGTGTGCATCACTACATACTTCAAGAATGTAATAAGGGGAACCAGCAGTTAGCATAATGGCTATGTCGCTGGATTCCCACGTAGTCGACCGCGGTTCGTGTCCCGGACCCGGTGCCTTAAAACTCACGCCGGGCGCGTGTGCGTGCGTGCCCAAGATCCCGAGAGGAGAATGGAGGAGAAGGGATTGCGGCGTGACCATCCCCCTGGGGGGTGATTTCTCGCTTTCTGTCTCTATGTCTCTCTCTGTCTGTCTGGCGAGCGCACGCGCCCTACAGTGAAAATCTCTCAAAAAAAAAAAAAAAGAATGTAATAAGCACTTAATAAGTATCAGACTTTTTTAAAAAATTACTATTAAGGTTCTTCAGTGGTATCATCTCTCCCATCGTTTTAACCTCCACTTCTATATGGGCATTGCTCGGTCTCTCCTTATTTACTCCCATCTCAGGGAGTCCAGGACAAGTCTGGTTGAAGTGAGAGTCAGAAGCCTGTGCTGCTGACTGGGCGGGAATAGCTCAGGAAGGTGATCCTGACATAATCTTGAGCACAAATGGCTAAAAACCAACTTTATCTTACAGGGTTTTGAAGGATCAGAGCTTGCCCCCCAAATTTTCCCTTTTAACTTTAAATGAGTAGGAAAAGCCTATGTAATGACAAAGCAAGACTTGGTAGCTAAGTGAACAGGGCAACTGCAGGGACTATGCAGAGTAGGGAGGAACATGGGGATCAAAAGACGAGTCTTGAGTCTGGCAGGTGGCATGGTGGTTAAGGGCTCTGGATTCCCACATGGCTGGCCATGGTTTGAATCCTGAGCCTGGTAGCTTACTTTCTCACTTTCCCTCTTCTCTGTCTCTTTCTAGTCAAATTGAAAATGACTATGATAAATAAAATTAAATAAAATAGTTTTTACTAATTTGTTTAAAAAAAAAAAAAAGAGGAGTCTCTGAGGACAGACTATGGCTCAGGGTAAAACACAACACTTCACATGGCAATCCTACATGGAAAAGTTCCCACTTCATGTCACAAGACCTCTGGTCATACACGGAGCACACATGTGCCCATACTCGGGACTGACTGGGGCAAGGGGTGGATTGTGGAAATCAAGACCCTGTTGGAGATCTGTTTCTATTAGTCTCTTTTGGTCATAGAAAAATTTAATTAAAAAAATTTAAATAGCAACCATAAACAATGAATGATTGACTCCTCTCAATCATCCAGGTTCCAGAACTTGTACTGGATCCTTAGAAAAGTCATGACACATTCCTTCTGCTTTTTCTATGCAAAAATGTGTCATGACTTTTCCGATGACCCAGTAGGTATACTTGCTACTTCTCTCATTTGCCCATTTGATTTCGACCAACATGTTCTATTCATTGATTGCCACCAGTCCTTTTTGTCTTCATCTCCTCTGTCACTCTCAATGCCCCGATTTCATTTCAGACCTTCTCTGCCTGCCCCCCGGACCATTCTAATAACTTGCCACCAGCTCTCCCCTGCCAGTTCATCCCACTGCCTACTGCTGGGGGATGTATATAAAACACACTAAGAATTACAATCTCACCTTTTGACAAAACCCTCAGGGACACCAATTTAGTATTTAATAAAATCTATATACCTTATTGTTCTCTAATGTCCACTAGTCGATCTGTCTGTTCACTATCATTCATATATATATATATATATATATATACACATATGTGCTACGTGATGAGCCCAACTCTAAGCAGTCTTGCTCATAGTGCTCACCATGCTGAAGAAGTCGCCCAGAGATCCAGCAGGCACAGGCCCAGACACTGGTTTATCTGACTCATAGAAGACTCCAGTGGTGCTCATTGGTGAAGAGTCCACACCTCAGTACAGAGAGCAGTTTTATAGCAGATCAAAACAAGCTTAGGCATGTGTAGATATTTAGTCTCTTCTGGTCTTAGCAGACTTTTGTAACCAGCTAATTACGCTCACTCAGCTCAGCTGCCTACGTCCTGTAACTTGTTACTGGGAAGGTGTGCCTCTTCAGAGATGACCCTCGGCAGGCGGCTGCTCCCTGAGGGAGGATAGAGGGAAGCCGATGATGGGAGAGGAGGGTGTAGTGTATGTCCAGACTATGCCCTCAACTATGTTTTCATTAAATAGCATTCACTGAGCACCCAGTCTGTTTCAGTACCATTGCAGGTACCAGGAATTCCAAAGTGAACATTTGATCCTTGAACACCGAGAGGTCCCGCATAGCAGGTGATGTGGGCAGGGGCCACAGGTGATGTGTGTCAGGAAGGAGAGGGGATCCACTCGACATCTGTGTCAGTGCTTGCTGAGCTACTTGGGCATTCTTGGCTTCTCATTCCAAATGCTTAGTATTGAGTTCTTTCATTAATCATTGCATCATTTTTATTGAATGAAGAAATCTGAAAGAGAATGGAAAGCCACTGGGTCAAGCATAGAAAGACAAGTTGACTGTATTGTGGAGGGGTCACAACTTGAGTACTTTCCAGAGAGCAAGTGTGGGTTGTCAGGTCCAGGCCATAAGGAATGGTGAGGACCACATGACATGCCTAAAAGCATTCACCTTTTGTTTCCTTTCAAAATTCTGTGACAAATCAGATCGCTCAGCATGATTGGATCAGCCCACTGGAAATCCTTTGCAAACTTTTCCGTGCAATGAGAAGAGGCAAGGATTCATCCAGGCTGGTGTTCCACCACCTGGAAGGAGCTGTGTGTTTCAGGGCAAGTGACACAAATTCTTTGAGTCTCAGTCACTTGCTCTGAAAACAGATATAGCAATTCTTATCCCAGAGTCCTCTGGGATTCACAGATAGCGACTCCGTTTTGCATTACAGGAGTACTATTAAATCAAGAAAGGCAGGAACAAAGGTATGGTCGTCGAAGGGTGTGGCACCATCTTAATTTCTCAATGATTGGCAGAGTTCCACTTTCCTACATAAAAGGAAATCATAAGCAATGGCAGCTGGGTTCTCTTGGTCTCCAAGCCATTCCATTTTTATACCCAGGCTTCTTTCTCTTGGATACAGTTGCCTACTGTCCACCCCAATTCAGGGGTGGTTCCGCTCTTAGCCCACCTCTTGTGCCATAGGAAACTGTCCTCTGAAGAAAACATACTTATATGAGAACATATGCACATTTCTATCTCCTTGGGCAATAAAGCCTTTAAAATTGTGTTTTTGCAAGATGTGGCCATGAAACTATTCGGTAGGACCTTTAATATCAGGGCCAAGGATAAAAAAAAGAAAGAAAGAAAGAAAGAAAGAAACAGCACAGAAAAGGGAAATTTCAACCGATGTTACAGAACCGCAGCAGTAAAGAAGCTGTTTCCTGAACAACATAATAGCTAAGCCATGTGACCTTTGCTGCCATGTGAAGAGCGAGAAATTCTCTAAATTAAATCAGTCAGAATGGTGAACCCGAGAGGCGCCTCCTGACTGAGACCTCGGCAGCAGGGCAGAGGGCGAGTCTGGGAAATCAAGCAGAATTGAAGTTCCCCGGAGAGAGCAGTTAAGAGCCGAATGAGGAGGTGTTTGTAAGTTTTGTCAAGTCTTCCCTTGCTGACAGGCTGCAGCTTCCCAACTGAGTATTCTACTTCTGTTTCATGTTTCTGCTTCTGTCCCCTGGCCTGGTAAATACCGTGATGCAATTACAACATGTTTCCGTTCTCTGAACCTGTGCCTAGAAGGTAACTTCCAGGCACACATGTCAGGACTAAAGACGAAGCAGGCTCCGAGCCTTTGGCACTCAGACGCACTTCTGAAATAGGACATCCAGGCTCAGCAGGATCTGGGCCTCAGGAGGACCTGGGGAGAAGGACAGGCCACAACTCTGGTCGGCTTTGCACTGAACTGAGTTGGAGCTCGGAGGCTATTCACAAATGGTGTTAAGGGACACCTTCCCCACTCAGCCTGGAGTGTTTAGACCTCACACGCTAGCTACAGGGATGGAGTAAGTCATGAGAGGAACTTCAAAAAAACTCATGGAAAAACAGAATTAAAGCACACCTTTTTTTTTTTGGTGAAAAAAATTTAATTTGTACCTAGTTTTTTTGTAATACACGTTTCATGAACTTGTTGCTCATAATGTCTTTCATTATTGTCCCTCCCCACCACCATGTACCTGGTTTTGGGGGTTTTTGTTTTGTTTTTATAGGGTCTTACTGTGTCACAATGGAGCTTCCTGAGTAGCTGGGACTGCAGGTGCACACCACCACACCAGGCTTTGAGGGTGGTCTGGGAGGCAAACCCTGTGGCCTGAGCCTACCAAATAGCAACACTGGTCAGTGAAGCACTACCAGAGCTGAGCCACCATGTACCTTTTATGAATCTCCAATTTATTAGAACCCCAATCGAGACTGAATTACAAGAAAGGATATAAGGAGACATAAGAGGAGAATGACTATGGAGTGAGGGCCATAGACTAAGGCACAGAAGGAAGGTTTGAATTCTAACCCAGTCAGCCGTCTGACTGGGGAATGCTTTGGGGAAATAGCTCTGGATAAAGTCAGGGTTCTAGCAGGAATTGATGAGGCAGAGAAATTGAAGAGCAACTTAATGCAGGGGTTATATTCGAAATGTAGGTTAAGGAAAAAGCAATGGTGAAGGGTCATATGGTGGTGTAGTGGTAATGCAACTGGACCCAAATGGGAAAGTCCTGGGTTCAAGTCCTAGAGTCTCCCTCTACACACCTGACACGTGTGCTTGTGACCTGAGAGGGCTAAGACTGAGGGTGGAGCATAGCGTGAGAACCCTGTTGGGAGATCTCTCTCTCACTCTCTCTTTCATCTTCTCTCATCTCTCATGGAAGAAAGAAGTAAACTGGAAAAAAAAATGAAGTGGAATGATTAGGTACTGGAGTTGGGGGAGGCAGCTTCCGCCTGCTAGGCCTCAAGGGAGAGGAAAAGGAGCAGACACTGAAGGGACTGGCAGCTTTGGAAGAGTGTGGGCTTCAAAGGAGGAACCAGCCTCTGACATCTCACATCCTAGCAGGAAGGGATCCTGTGGAATAAACTGCCAATCTTCTCTGCTCTTGAGTTTCCTGCCAGTGCCTCCCATTGACCAAAGCCCAGAGATCTACAGGGCAAAGGAACCTGCTCATGTGATCCATGAAAGAAACATAAAGGACTAGCCAGGGCTTGGAGCAGGTACAAAGCAGAGGAGGGGGTGGGGTTCTTCAAAAGGAGAATATTATTCTCCTCATTCCCCAAGGTCCTCGCCAAGTGGGTGAGTCAGAGAGAGTCTTCACCAAGGCCAATCCTAGTCTCTTGATTAGACATCTCTCTGAGGGGCTGTCAGGACCTATCCGATCTTGGCTGGCAGCCCCCCATAATGTTGATGAGTTTCTGGTTCCACAAGGAATAACCAGGATGCTTTGCGATTTAGTAGTCAGTACAGAAGAAATGGTGAATTCTACAGCCTTGAGACCTCCCAAGGCCAGCTGGAGTGGATGGTGTGGTTGTAGAGGCTCCTCTGCAGGATGTCTGAACCCAGCCTCAAAATTACAGGCAAACCAGCCCCCTGACACACACCCCTATTCTTCATCAAGGGACTCCTCAGGGTCATGACCAGAACAAACGAACAGGTAAATACTACGGGGAAATCTCAGACATTCTGGAGATAGGGGAACAGGGCTCAGCAAACTTTTTCTGTAAAGGGTCAAGTACTAAATATTTTAGGTTTATGGGTCGTATATTTCGCATTGCAACTACTCAGTTCTGTCACTGCAACATGAAAATAGTCACAAAAAGCAAAAAAAAGGGCGAGCGAGGCGGTGGCGGGCGGAGGGGCCCTGCGCCGGCCCACCCGGCCCGGCTGCGGGGCCCCGCCATCCCCGGGACCCGTGCCGAGTGAGCAGGGGGCGGGAGGGGCCCCCCCCCTCTGCCCAGTGATCAGCGA
>NW_006159750.1:3492649-3508809 GCF_000334495.1 Tupaia belangeri chinensis
ATGGAGGGCAACCATGGATGCCAGGGACAATGGGGGAGGAAGATGGGACATAGCAGAGGGTGGGGGTTGGGGAATCAGGGATGGCAAGACAAAGGGCAAGGTATGTAGGACGTAAGAATTGGAAAATTATTTGCTGAGAACATGTATGTGGATGTGCTTGATTGAGCCAATGCACAGTATATTTTGGATGGAAAATTCATTTGTGTGTTGTGATGGTGTAAAGTGAATTAATAAAATAAAAAAAAAGCAAAAAAAAAAAAGATGTCTGTGTTCTAACAAAATTTTATAAAAACAGAAGGAAGGTTAGATTGGACTTCAAAGGCTGGATTGGACCTCAGAGCAGGAGTTCTATGATCCCAGTCTTTAGGCATTGAGGTTTAGGGTATTTATATAATTCTGCCCTCACTCATACCCACAAATGGTAAGGCTGGACATATTTGTTGTATGTGTTGACATTTCTGATTTCTTTCTTTTTTTGAGAGAGAGAGGGCGCATGTGTTTGGCAGAGAGACAGAAAGCGGAAAATCACCCCCCAGGGGGGATGGCCATGCAGCATTCCTTTTTCCTTCATTCTCCTCTGGGGATTTGGGGCACGCATGCACAAGTGCCCAGCATGAGTTTTAAGCTGCCAGGTCTGGGACTAAATCCACAGCTGATTACATGGGAGTCCTGCGATGTAACCATTATGCCATCTGCTGGTCTCAACATTCCTGATTTCTAATATCTGTGAGTTATGTGAAGAAAGGTGCCATGTCTTAATTATTTGGGATTTTTTTTTTCTTCTTTTTTTGTAGAGTTTTTTGCCTTAGGGTGTTTGAGCTCACTGGAGAGGAGAAAGAGAGAGACAAGACAGAGAGAGGGAAGTGAGGAATCACCTCCCAGGGGGATGGCCATGCTTCAATCCCTTCTCTATTCTCCTCCCAGGATTTTGGGCACACACACACACACACACACACACACACCCAGCATGAGTTTCAAGTCACCAAGTCCAGGACTCAAACCACAGTTGGCTATGTGGGAGTCCAGCAATGCAACTGCTATGCTATCTGCTGGCCCTTTGGGCATTCTTAACATCCAGGATTAATGAATGAATGAACAAATCAATCGATTGGTAAAAAATAATTATCTACAAAAGGGATAATGTAACTTCCAGTTCTGTTTTCAGTTCTTGTAACACAGGAATCTTTAACATAAAAACATATTAAACTTCTGCCTTGTTTATATATTTAAAATGTTGAATGATAAGATATGCAGAGAAATATAAATCCTGTACAGTTCCTTAATTTCTAATAAAATGAAATCACGTTTTCATATGCTGATTGGTGCTGCTTTACACTAATAAAGGTAGCCTAGGTTAGTTCAAACAACTGTTGACAGCAGAAAAGTAAACAGGATCCTAATTAATGTATTTGCTAATGAGACTCCCTGGATGGGTGTTTAACCATAACACATGAATTAGGTGTTTATTCCTAACATATGTTCAATTTATGAGTTTGGATATTCAGATCTTTATTTGTCATCCATGGCCTTCAAAAACTCTGGGAAAAAAAATCTTTGCAAGTCTGTTTTTTATGATCTTGCACACATTCGACTCTGTGTTTCTTCAATGCCACCCCAGGGAGTCTGTGGCACATGTAATATCATTAATGCATTCATTTAAAAAAAATCACTCTGGAACTGCCTGTGAGACTCTGGTCCTAAGGCCCCAATCAGTAATGCAGATCCTAAAGAGTACTGCATAAACATTGGCAGTGAGGCAGAAAGAATGGCGAACAGCTTAGGTAGTGTAAGGTGACTCTCACCTCCCTTCCCAAATGAAAAGCAAAAGGCAGAGGAAAGGTTGCTTCCACAGTCCTACTTTATAGAGTGGAATGTGGTAACAAAGAACTAGAACAAAGCTTGTGCTTTTTCCTTAAGTAAACAGTAGTTGGAATCATTCCACCAAAATCTCTTAAAGTTAAGGGAGTTCTTAGCTTTTCCATAGCAGAAACAAACTTTTGGGTATGGTGGTGTGGAGGGGGCATAGAAGCTCTAGTAAATGTGTTTCAGCATGAGTGGCTGGAAATATCTATGCTCAAGCATCAAGAAAGAGATATAGCCTCCATTTCTAGGTCACTGAATTCATTCAGTAAATATTTGCTGAGCATTCACCAAGTAACCAGCAGAAAGAAATCCAAATCTGGATGCTACTAGTTCATCCCATCCCTTGTTAAGCCTACATGCAAATGGCTTCATATGCTTTCTGGGAAGTGTGTGCTTGATACTTGCTGTATAGTCAGCTCAGAATCAGAAGCAAAGTCTTGGACAGGAACATATCTCTCTCTGGACTGTCTTGTGCCATGCCTCCCGTTGACATACCTAACTAGGAGAATGAAAAAAAAAAAAATTAGTTCATCCACAAGTAATAGATATAGCAGCTTTCTTTTTGGGGCAAAAACAAGAAAAAAATTCATTTAGTGTATTTCAATCAAGTGAAACATGAATTGCATCCTTTTATTTTTTTTTAAAGGGCAATGTTTTATTCTTCTTAAAACCTATGGCCCTAGTATACCCATTTTGATAAATTATAAAATCTCTTTGTCTTCTCTTGCCTGTTCCTGCAGAAACCATCTCCTCCTCCCTTCTCACCTTCAACCCCAGTATAAGTCTTTCATGCAGAGCACCGAGTGGAGGTCCATAAGTTCCTGGAAAAGGCCAGATGAAGGGAAAAAAAAAAGTCCTCACTGCTTCTCGGTGTGTGTTAAGCACAGGGACATCGTGGGACAAGTCCTTGTATGTTAGCCCACGAATGAACTGTTGGCTTCTTTTCTCTAATAAATGACCCAGACTAATGGAAATGTGAAAGTGTTTAACCACAAGTATGTTTAAAATTATAAAATAAAATGGTACACATCTCATTCTCACACCCCAAGACATCCTGCTAAAATGAATTCTTGCCTCATGAATAATTTGACATGAACATGGATCATAAAAAATACTGGACATTTTAGAATAAATAATGGATGTAACTAGAGTTCATGGGTAGGAGATAATCATACACTGAGGGGAAAACTTAAATCAATCACTTACATGGTCTTCCTGAATCTCTCATTTACTGTGAAAAAGAATTGTTTAGTTCCAAAGGAACTGTAATAGACTTAAACAGTAAAGAAAACATGTTCAGCTACGAGTATGGAGCCATCAATGGGCAGCATTATTGACACTATCAGCCAATGAATTAAGAGCTCTGTGAATGAGAAACCTGGCATATTTTCAATTCAGATTGACACTGTTCAAGATACAGGCGTAACTGACATCTCTTCAGTAATACTGTGCTAAGATACATCACAGGATCTGAGAAAGTGTCTGATACTTAGAGTAAGCACAAAGCTAAACACTAGGAAAAAACACGTTCCAGACTGTCACAGATGTTCTCAGCACAAATGTGTAGGATGCTCAGCTGATGGAAAATTCAACATGAAGGGACTGTTTAATGAGTTAAATCCTGTTCTTTAAAAAAAACAGCAACAGCAGCAGCAGCAGCAGCTCCCCGCCAGGTTTCTGTGTGTATGAGTCTTTGTTTTGAATTTTCTAATAGGAGATAAAGATGCAATGTCAGTACCCGTTCAGGTATAGGATCCTATGGGTCATCTATAAGAATCATGTAGGAAAGGAGGCATTTTTAAATACTATTTAAAAACTTTGTCTTTGAGGGCATAAGGCAGTGGCCTAAAGATATGGATTGGATGAAAGTGTTTAGGAATAAGAAAGCTCAAAATCTGATCCCATGATTTCCTAAGACCATTCTAGTTTGGCTGTATGGCTAAATTGCAAATATTAAATAGAATATACTCAGTGCGCAAGTCATTTGAGTAGCAGGTTAGAGCACTAAAATAGAGACCAGCACTCAGCTGATTAGGCAAAGGAGAAAGAGCTCATTAAGTGGGACACAGATAAGGCCTACTATATGTTGATGAGGATGTGTATGGTGGTCTCAACTGGACTGGCCTGAGGTGTATATCATGCTGGGTAAAGTCTCTTCACAATCTAAATGATGCATAGTGATTTAATGTATGAATAATAATAAAAATATATATAAATAAAATTAAAAATTAAAAATTAAAAATAAGAATGACATATTCACACACACACACACACACACATACACATACACAAAGAGGGCCAGGTCATGGCTCACTGGTATCTCAATTGGACCCACATGGGAAAGGTCCTGAGTTCACATCTTGAGGCCCCTCTACCATACCCAGCACATGCGTGGTCCCATGATCTGGGCCAGCTAAGGCTGGGGGGCGAATTATGGTATAGAGGCCCCATTGGAAGTCTCTCTTTCTCTTCTATTTCTCAGAAGAAATATGTAAATAACTTAAAAAAAAATCATTTGACCTAAGAAAACTTAGAACATGGGAATGTGACTCATTTGCCAAAGCAAATTCTTTATTTTTTAAATAAGTACCTTTTTTTCCAATAATTACTTTATTTAACTTTTTAATTAATTAATTAATTTTAATTTGACCGGAGAGACAGTGAGAGAGAGAAGGAAAGTGAGCAAACAAGCCACCAGGTTCAGGACTCAAACCATGGTCGGCCCTGTGCGAGTCCAGTGCCCTTAACCACTACATCATCTGCTGGCCTCCCAAAGCAAATTCTAAAAGACTGAATTAGAAACATTAACACTGAAAGTATAGGGTTACCTCCAATTCTCATACTCTGACTCCATGACTTTGTAGATAGACTAAAGTCTAAGCCATAAGAATGAAATCATGATCATTTTAAATTTCATCTATTCCTTCAATAAGTATTTAATGAATACCTATCATAAGCCTGGTGACAATGGCAGAAGTGGATTCCTGTTTGCACATCCTAAAGCATATACGATGTTAAGGAAAGAATGTGTAATTGGGTCAAAAAGTGGATACTTACATAGAATAATGAAAAAACACAAATAAAAAAGGTTAAAGCCAACTCAGCCACTGTGCATGCACTGGCTCGCACTCCTGTGTGGCAGGTGAGGCCACATGTGCAGCCCAGGGTTGATTTCTGGCACACACAAAAACTGGGTAGGGTGGCATGAGCCTGTAATCCTAGTTACTCAGGGTACTGAGGTAGGAAGACTGCTACAGAGCCAGAACCTGTCAAGAAAAAAAAAATATTAAAGCCATCAATCATGACAATACTGTAAACTCCAGAAAAACAGGATAATATTTTTATTAAGTAACTGCTTATGACACACACCTCCATATCTTTTCCCAATAATTTTGGTTGCATATTCTTTGATCACCTTTTCTATGACAATGATTTTGTAATATCATTTTCTTTTCTTTTTAAATTTATTATTATGATTTGATTTGACCAGAGAGAGACAGAGACAGAGGAAAAGTGAGAAAGCAAGCCTCCAGGTCCAGAACTTGAACCATGGTCAGTCGTGTGGGAGTCCAGTGCCTTAACCACCACCTGCTGGCCCTTTCTTTTTCTTTTTCTTTCTTTCTTTCTTTTTTTTGGGGGGAGGGGAGAGATTTTTGCTATAGGGTGTGTGCACTTCCTGGAGAGACAGAAAGTGAGAAATCACCCTCCACAGGTGGCTGCACTGCAATTCTTCCTTCTCCATTTCCTCTGGGATTTTGGGCACACATACGTACGTTCCTGGTATGAGTTTTAAGCCACAGGGTCCAGGACTCAATTCACAGTGGACTACATGTGAGTTCAATGACATAATCATATAACCATTACTCCATCTGCTGGTCCCTATAATGGTACTTTTTATAGACTATATATATATGTGTGTACATATATATATACATATATATATATATATATACATACATACATAAATATATATGCATATATATATATTCATCTTTACTTCAACATCATTGATTAAAATTTGTTTCTAATAATTGACATTTGAAATTTGTTTTTCATCTTATAATTAATTATTGGTAAGGTAATATAAAATTCAGAATCGCCATCAAATTGGGGAAAATATCTATCATGGAGAGTTCTTCTCTTTTGACTTGGTTCTAGCAATAAGAATCAGATCACCTCTGATTTTCACACAGCTGATGATTGGAGACATTTTGTAAACTAACTCTGGCACTATCTAGTTCAAACCCTGTGCCTTCTGTGTATCTAATATGCCTCTCCTACTGGGACCTTTAGAAATACATTCATTTCAAAATACTGCCTCTGGTCCTTCATCACTAAATCCTAACACCGGAAGAGTTAGTCCAAGAGGCAGTGGCATATTTTGAAGACTGTTCTTGAACTGGATCAGAAAGACCTAACTTAGCTATACAAAGAAGTGAATGTGAACTGCATAATATGTATCATTAAACTAAAATTAAATAAATATGCAGTTCGCATTTCACTTAGTCGATCCAGAAAACACCCTTGTTCACATCAGCCCTACCCAACATGAGGGAGCATACAACAGAGAAGAAGCCAATGGGAAAAGCCCTAAACATTTCATTGATTATGGTTAAAAGATGTAAATTTTACCCAAAATAAATGACCACGTGAACCTTTGTTAAAGATAAACTCCCCTTCCTTTCCAAGTAAAAGGGTAATGCAAATGAATTTTCCCACCTTACTATGTGTACCAGGTTGGGCCAAATGACAAGAAATAAGATGTCACTAATAAGGAATTCAGGAGCATCTATTATCTATGAAGTACATCATTATCCTAATGATCACCTCAGGTGCCAGGGATTTTTTTTTTTTTTAATTTTTATTTTCTACCTTAATTCACTATACACCATCACAACCCACCAATAAATTTTCCATCCAAAATACACTGTGTACTGGTTCAATCAAGCGCATCAACATACATGTTCTCAGCAAGTAATTTTCCAATTCTTACATCCTGCATACCTTGCCCTTTGTCTTGCCATCCCTGATTCCCCATCCCCCACCCTCTGCCATGTCCCATCTTCCTCCTCCATTGTCCCTGGCATCCATGATTACCCTCCATGCCTTCCGCCCCCTCCCATTCAATTGTTCTGCCAATGAACTCAATTGGTCTAAATATATCCAATAGCTAGCACAGCTGACACATACCTATACATGTACCCAAATCTGACCCTAGGCATAAACCCCAGTGAGTAGAATGAACATACTATAAAGTAGTACCCAGCTGTGTCCATACAGCTCGCTGCAGTCATCAAATGTGCATTTTTTTCCTCCTGCCTTTTTTTTATTATTTTTAAAAATTTTTTTTTATTAAATTATATTACCTAACACTCATTCCCTGAGCATCATCACAACACACTAAATGTAGTTTCCCATCTAAGATAAACTGCATAGTGTCTTAATAGACCAAAGTCACCGTGGTTAATTTGGCTCTGGGATCATAGTTCGACTTTTTTTGTATAGATTTTTTTTTTTCCAGACGGCATCTATGCTTGCCAGAGAGAGACAGAGAGAGAAAGTGAGAAATCCACTCTGCTCAAGTGGATGGCCACACTGCAGTCCCTTGTCCTCCAATGTCCTCTTAGGATTTTGGGCACACACACACAAGTGCATTGCATGAGTTTCAAGTCACCAGATCCAGAACTTGAACCACGGTCAGCCATTTGGTGGTCCAGCTCCTTAACTACTATACCACTGCTGCCCCTCCCCCCTACACACACCTTTTTTAAATTGGTTAGAAGAGTGAGAGAGAAACTGATTGTGCACCCACAGTCTCTCTAGCTAGGGCTATATGCTAGATAGACTGCAACTTAAAGTAGAGGCTTCGTGTACCTACCTACCGTCCCCTGCACCACTCTTTCTCCCAAATCTGAAGGACAAGAATTAGAAGTTCTAGTTAAATTTCTCCTCTAGATTTTTCCATAGAGGAATCCTATAGGTGTTTCTGGTATGACTTAATGCTGTGTTTTTTCTTCCTGAAGCTAAACTTCGTAAAGTTTATTTCTTTTCCATCTGCTGTGCCCACAGCGCGGGGCCCCAGGTGCCAGGGATTTGATAATGAACATTAAGTTGTCTCTACCATCAAAGGCTTTCCATTTAAACCAATAAACCAAAAATTGCCACACAATGTGTTATTTGCAGACGTGGATAATAAGCACATGGGTTAACGAAAAACACACAGAAGACAAACCTCACCCAGGTTAAGGGGCAAGAGAAAATGGTTAAATTGAAAGTAGAACCCAGTTCCGGTTCACTCAAGTCAGCACTTTAGGACCAGTAAAAAAATATTTTCCAAAGATCGTAAGCTATTTTAAGCAGCACTTTAGTTTCTGGTCCATATGGTTGGTGCTAACAAGACAGAAAATGAAACTAACTGGTGAAGGAGGAGTCTTAGATGTTTAAGAAGTGATAAACTGGAAAGTGTGGCCTCCAGATTTAATCATTTCTCAAGAACATTTTCCAACTATTGAGTTAGAGATCAGTGTCTTGTCCCCAAGACAATCTATAATGTCTTTGGAACACTGTCACCTTTTATAACCCACCAATAATGAGCACTGAGTGCTTATCATCAGCCGATGCTAGGCTAAGGGCTTCCCATGGTGCATTGCATTTGATCCCTTTGTTAGTCTTTGTATTGGGAATGCTTAGTACTGTCTCCAAATATGAAAACTATGCTTAAAGAGTTCAAATGCTTTGCCCAGGATATCCAGATATGAAGTGGCAGGCTGGGATTTTCAATAAAGACTTTCTGAGTCTCAAAACTGTTGGGTTTAGTATATCCCAGACAGCATTATTATTATAACAGAGACACAAGAGGTCTTTAAAGAGTGTATGGAAAATGTGTATTATGAAAACTGCATAGATTTCAAAATTAATTTGCACCAAAATAAACTCATACTTTAATTTCATTTTCCATGAACTTTTTGAAATCCTCTCACTGAGGTAAAGAAAATAAAAGTCCTGTCTCCTAGAGAAAAGATTGACAAGAAACAAGAACAAAACCCCAAGCATGTCCTACTCATCAATGACAGGCTTTGGGAGAAATTGCATTCCTCCTCAGCTCCAGGACCCTGCCCTCATTCTGCCCGGTCACTCAAGCTGCCAAAACCATTCCTCAATTACACAAAGAATATTCACATTTCAAGGCTTTTGCATTTGATGTTTTATTGCCTTTCCACCTAATTATCCAGATGGGTTATTTCTCATCTCACCAAAGGTTCTGGTCAAACATCATCTCCCTAGAGAGAATCTTGACTAAGTTGCACCCTTTCTGTTATACTTTCCCTCTGTTTTATTTTTCTTTATATATAGTACCTGTATACATGAATGTGTGCATGGGAGGAGATTTTAAAAAGTTAATGGAAAAATAGAATTAAATTCTGAATAAATTTTGGTGCAAAAATAAGAGCTATGCATAGTTTTGAGAACAATGCAGGGTTTTTTTCATAATATGCATTTTTCCATAAACTTTTTGAAGACCCCTTGTACCTGTACTCATTTATTTCTCATGGACTCCCCCATTAGAACATAAACTGCAAATAATCAGGGGCTTTGTCTTGTTGTCTGGTTCATCTCCAGTGCTGAGAACAGTGTTGTGTGCATTGCAGGTGACCGATGAGTATTTGTGAATAAATGGGTATGCTGTTTGTGTTGCCCGATGTCATGACTATGACTGAAAAGAAAAAGAAAAAGAAAAAAACATACTAGTCCCTATATACCTGTTACTCAACTAAAGGTCTAGATCTATAATCTAAGTTTTTATGATTCCCAGAGAAGCTTCCTTCTTCTCCAAGAAAGACAATGTTCTATTTCTCTGTCAGGTAGACTCCTTTCTCCCAATTAGAGGGCCAGTTTGAGCCCATAATTGGGATTCTGAGCAACAGAATCCATCCTTACGCTCACACTGACTTTTAGTTCTTTGCCATGATGAATATCAGCAAGCTGGATTGTTAAGATATACTTATGGTGTTCCTCCAGGAAGCTGTTTTTGGTATTTAGGACACAACCTTATCTACCTTCCTAGAAGGTGGTGTGTAGACGTGCACTGTGTGGAAGCAGCTAAAGCTAGTCACACATACTTGCAGAAGTAGACATAAGGATTTACATAGCTATGAAGCAGCCCTTAACACTATTGCTGCATAGGCCCAATATTGATATCCTCTTAGTAGTGTCTCTTGGTGAAAAGGATGCATTCCAATGAAACATATACATGTGACAATGTATCACAGGAATAATGACCTAGTAAGTTCCAGGGTATAATCTAGCATTAGAAACCAGTAAGTTTTCTCCATTTTCCCAAATTGCACTAAGAAGAGTCAGTTCAAAGAGGCCAATGTATAAAAAAAGTCACTGTACCTCCATTCCATGGCTACCAAAAATTCTCTATTACATGAAAAAAAATCTTGATCATTAGGATAATGATGTACTTCATAGATAATAGATGCTACTGAATTCTTTATTAGTGACATCTTATTTCTTGCCATTTGGCCCAACCTGGTACACATAGTAAGGTGGGAAAATTCATTTGCATGCCAAAGGCATAGCTGATATAAGGGCTGAATTTGAGGGAAGGGGAGCCAACATCCCTGGGCCAGTATTGGAGTCCTTCCATGTTCTTCAGAGGTTGGGCATCACCCCTGTGTACTCAACAGTAGGGCTGGGGAGATAAGGCAAACGAGGCCCTATCTCCACAGGCAGCACCAGATCTAATCATAAGAACGGAAACAGCATGTATGTGTTGCCTGCACTCACCCTATTCTCACAGTCAGGTCAGTCCTACTTTAAGGGCCAGCCAGACTAGGATTCAGGAGTGTTCTTGAGATAAATGCCCATCCTCAGACATTGTCCTGGCTAATTTTGTGCAGTGATCACAGAATACCTGGGACTGGGACATTTATCATGAATGGAAATGTACTTGGCTCATGGTTCTGGAAGGTTGGAAGTCCAAGATTGAAGGACCGCCACATTTGGTGAGGGTCATCTTGCTGCATCATGCCATGGCAGAAGGACAGAAGGGCAAAAGGGCATATGAGGAGCAAGAGCAAGAGGGAGAGATGGAGAAAGCAAGAATGAAAGAAAGAGGGGTGATAGCGAGACAGAGAGAGATGGGGGAAGGGAGCCAAACTTGTCCTTTTATCAGGACCCATGTCCAAGATAAAGACATTAATCCATTCTTAAAGCAGAGCTTTCATGACCTAATCACCTCTTGCTGCTGCACTGAGGATTTAGTTTGCGACACATGAACTTTGGGGGGGCATATTAAAACCATAGCAGTGGGACCAGCAGTTAGCGTAATGGCTATGTTGCTGGACTCCCACATAGTCGACCACGATTCGCATCCCAGACCCGATGGCTTAAAACTTATGCCAGGCACATGTGCATGCGTGCCCAAGATCCCGAGAGGAGAATGGAGGAGAAGGGATTGTGGTGTGGCCATTCCCCCGGGGAGTGATTTCTCGCTTTCTGTCTCTCTGTCTCTCTCTCTCTCTGTCTGGTGAGCGCACACGCCCTATAGCAAAAACAAAACAAAACAAAACAAAAAACTCAAAAACAAAAAACAAAAACAAACAAACAAAAAAACAACCATAGCAGCCACCACCATCTCAAAACATAGATATCAACTGGAGCTGAACACAGTGAGTTCTATTCCACTTCACTATGCTAATTGTTACTCTTATTGCCTCTTCCCTGTTTTTATTTTTCCATAGGATATGTGTGTGTGTGTGCTCACAAGAGAGAAATAGAGAGGGAGAAGGTGAAAACACTACCCACTCATCCACTCACACCCAGCAGAATATGGTTACACTGCCATCTTTTCTGTTCCATTTCTCTGTCCTGTTAGAAATTGGGGCACACATGCTCATGCACCTGGTGTGTTTTTCAAGCTGCCCAGAGCTGGAATTCAAACCACTGTCAGCCATGTGGTAATCTTGCTCCTTTATCCACCAGACCACAAGGCTGACCACTCTGGACTGGATTATTAGAGATGACCTTCTGCTTTCCTACAAACTAATGTAAATGTAGTATTTATGAAATTTAAGCTCTGAGCATATATGTTGTTGCCTTACTATTATAAAAACATACACTTATTCTCCAATAAGTCCTTATCATCTTTGTAATGAAATCCAGGCCCTTGACCATAGCTTATGTAGCAATCAAGATAGGCTAGGATTTGCTGCAGTAACAATTCCCAGTGTCTCCGCCTTGAAATAACTCATTTATTTCTCACTCGCATGAGGTCTGATAAGGGCTCCAGTCAATCCCCAAGGACGCTGTAGTGCGTATGAAAACTTGGCATTGCACTTCCATATCAATACCTGTTTTCATAACATAACCATCTACAGAAAAATATATGGAACAGTAATCAAATGTTTCTTCCCATAAAAATTCTATAGACAAAGGAAATCACATGGCCATGCCTAATTTTAAGAAATGTAGAAGTGGGTCAGTGGTTAAGGTGCTGAGTCCCACACTGTGGTTCGAGTCTCAGACTTGGTGGCTTGAAAACAACTCTCAGCCTGTGTGTGTGTGTGTGTGTGTGTGTGTGTGTGTGTGTGCCCAAAATCCTGAGAGAATGGAGAAGAAGGGATTGCAGCATGGCCATTCCTCTTGGGGGGCGATTTCTCACTTTCCCTCCCTCTTCGTCTTTCTCTGTCTCTCTTCAGTGAGCACACCTGCCCTCTGGCAAAATCTTAAAAATAGAAAGAAAAAAAGAAGTGTCTAAGTATAGTCCTCTCATGTACACAGAATAACAGAGCAGTCAGAAGTCAGCAAACAGAAGTGAGGCTTGCCATAGCTTGGGAACTTTTGCAAGATCAGCCCCCTACTTCTCCAGCTAGGCTCATCTTTGGCTACTCTCATCTCCCTTTCATAATCTAAGTGCCAGTCTTATTGAGATAATCCCAATTTTCTCAAACACAGCATGATTTTTTTTTCATATTGTCTTGTTTAAATTTGCAATCCTTCGAGTTAGGGTCATTCATACAAGAAACTTTTTCTGACCCTTCAAGAATGTATTAGATGTCCTGGTAATGTGTTTGCACAGACCCTGTATTTACTTTATTATCATACATTTTTTATTTTGTACTGAAATTGCTTTTTGAATTGTGATATTACACCCAGAAAACTGAAATCTCCTTAAAAATAAGTAGACTATGTTATTCATACAGCCTCCTGTCCAATAGGTGCTGAATAAAAAGAAGTCCGATAACTCTATTTTCTACCACATAAAACCCAAATTTTTCAGCTTACCAATATCCAGCCCCTAGCGCCTTCCCAGCATTATCTCCCATTCTAGGCCTTCGTGCCTTATTTTATCACTCAATTCAATTGTTTTGTTTCTGCTATGTACTCCACATTTCCCCATCCTCACACATTTATTTATGCTACTTCCTTATCCCAAAAGCCTTTTAAACCATATTTTTTTTGTTTTTAAGTCCTACAGATTTATTTTTTTGGAGAGGTTTTTCGCTATAGGGTACGTGCGCTCACCAGACAGACAGAGAGAGACATAGAGACAGAAAGCAAGAAATCACCCCCCAGGGGGGATGGTCACACCGCAATCCCTTCTCCTCCATTCTCCTCTCGGGATTTTGGGCACACACACATGCGCCCGGCGTGAGTTTGAAGCCACCGAGTTTGGGACGCGAACCGCGGTCGACTACGTGGGAGTCCAGCGACATAGCCATTATGCTAACTGCTGATTCCCAGTCCTAAAGATTTTTTAAAAAGATCTACAAATATTTTGCAGGCCAGTTCTGAAGACAGATCTCCTTCCAGCCTGAAATAATGCCTTCCTCTTCTAAATGTCTGTCAAATTTTACCCACAGCCTATAATACCACTTTATCATACAAAGTGCTCAATAAAGGTTTGTGGGATGAATGTTGAATGTTTTACATAGTATAAAATCCTTTCCATTACCTCCCCACCTAAGAAACAGAAATGGACTTCTAAGAATCCATGAAATATTCAACATCCTATTCATTCCCCATTAACAAGCTAGTGGAAAAATGATCCTAAACTGTGTAACTTTAAATGAATTATCAACAATCAACATTTTGCCAAGAAAAACCAATAGGTATGTCTTATTTGTCGTTTTGACTTATTCTTTTTTTTCCTGTTGGATTTATTAATGCCCATATCATCAGAGTTATAATAAGCCTTAAAATTAATGCCCAATGTCTTTTATAGCTTAGGACTTAATTTATTCCCCAAGCCTGAGACTCTGGCACAATTAGGTTTTGATACATGGACATTTCTGCTTACTCAGGAGTTAGTAGGAAAGGACTCCACATTTTGAATGGCCTCATAAATATATATTGAATTTAATTTTCTAACCTGCAAAACCCATTTTCCTATTGTTCAGAGGTTTTTTGGGGCTGGGGGTAGTGCAAGTTTCTATAGGTATTTTTGTTGTGTGCTATTAATTAGTTCATAAATCAACGTGTCTTAGAATCACACAGATTACCCTAAAGCCAATACACTTGGCATCAGAACATACAACTGCATTCTTCAGTTTCACCTTTATCTCACGAAGGTTTTGTTCCAAGCAGTTAAGATTGCTGGGGTCACATCGACATCAATAAGTTAGTGATACTTTCTTTTTTACCGCATTCTTTTTTTTTTTTTTTAAGAAAATGTTAATATACCAGGTGGGATAGAGGAAATACAACATGAAAAATTGAAAAGGAGAGGGAAGAATGGAGAAAACTGAAAGTGAAACCGAGCAAGAGACATTTACAGAAATTCAAAAAGGTCGATCAGATACATGGGAGTCTATAGGAAAAGCAAAGTAAGTTGATTTACCTTGGTAAGGACCTGCATTGTACTGCAGTGTGCCACATGTCAGTCATTAGAAAGTTGGGGTCAGGCAGTGGTGCAGCAGTAATAAAACTGGAAACCACATGAGAAAGGGCCCAAGTTTGCTCCTGGGACCTCCTGAGCACACAAGGCGTACACACCCACCTGAAACCCAGGCCAGCTGGACTGGGGGTGGATTGTGATGTGAAGCCCCTACTTGGATTACTTTCTCTCTCCCCCTCTCTCTCTCTCTCTCTCTCGCTCCCT
Source organism: Tupaia belangeri chinensis (assembly GCF_000334495.1). Taxonomy (NCBI): domain Eukaryota; kingdom Metazoa; phylum Chordata; class Mammalia; order Scandentia; family Tupaiidae; genus Tupaia; species Tupaia belangeri. Next base: position 3,507,621 of record NW_006159750.1, read on the forward strand.
CTCTCTCTCCATTTCTCTCTATTTGTCTCTCAAGGAAGAGATAAATTAATAAACATTTTAAAAAATAATTTGAAAGAAGGAGGAAAGAGCAGAAGAGGAAGAAGAGAAAGAAACCGATGAGACAAAGAAGAAAAATAAGCAACGGAGAGAAGGAGAGAGATGAGGAAATTCCCTAATATTCTGTATACTTTCTGCACCCCTAGAAATGGATCCAAGTGCTACCTTTCACATTCTTACCATGATTTTGAAAGATGAACTTCACTGAGGGAGAAAAGCATCGGCCATGTCGTTGGTTCCACTTTCAGGGCATGCTTCAGGGGACTTCCACTGCAGCAGTAAAATTAGTAGAGCAGACATGTAATGTCTCCTGTCATGTTTTTCCTTGTGTTCAGCATTGTAATTCTCACCATTTAAGTAGAAAAATAATTTCTTAAACCAGAGATGCCTCTTTAAGTGAGAAAGTTACACTGAACAAACAAAAAATTGTGGCTGGTAGAGAATAACAAACCACAATTCTTCTGTGTATCTATCCAAACATTCTTTATCTATTCATTCATTGTTGGTTCCTTATTTCTTTTTTCTTTTTCTTTTGGAAAATTATTTATTAAATTTTATTTATTCATTCATTTAATTTGACAGAGAGAGACACAGAGAGAGAAAGAGAGAAAGAGGGTAAGTGAGAAAGCAAGCCACCAGGTCTGGGACTCAAACCATGGTCAGCCATGGGGGAGTGCCCAGCGCCTTAATCACTATGCCACCTGCTGGTCCCCAGTTCCTTATTTCTTTATCCATTCTTATTAATTTTTTCCATAAAGGCACTATTATCAGAAATAATAGATCAAGAAAATGAAGACCTTATTATGAAGAAATTTATTCTCAAGGATAATCACCATTTCCATTCTGGTAAAAACACACCTGGGCTCTATCCTTCCTTGTTTTTTGCCTTAATCGTGGTTTCGTCTTTCCTAAATTTGTATTAAGAAAAATAAACTTCTGGTATTCAATAGCTTTTGTTCTACTAGAAAATCCTTAAAAATAGAACTTATAGCGGTCCTAGCCCAGAACCTGGCATGCAGTAAGTATATGACGTATTATTTCCTCTTTCTTCCTCGTAAAGAGCTTTTCCTATGTGATGCTCACGTCCACCCTGTGAGATGAACTCAGTAGGGTTTGGTCAGTCCCATAATCA
>NW_006159750.1:3508840-3556657 GCF_000334495.1 Tupaia belangeri chinensis
AGAGCATCTAAGACTCACTAAGGTGGCAGAGTTGGAAGATCTATGACCTCTGACTCCTAACAGTATTCATTATACTCAACGTGTTACCACCTATTTCTAGGACAAATTGAAGGAAAATAAATCGAAATGCTAACGTAAGTCCCATTTGGAGTTGAACAGTTAGCAGCTGTAGGATCACAGTGGTTTTTCTGAACCTGCTTGAAGAGAACTGACTGCTCTCAGCTCACACACACCTTGATCTCTGCAGCACTCGGAGTCTTCTGCTGTGCTAGCAGCAAGAACCTTGGCTTGCTGTCATCTCAAAGATCCTACGTCAGATGGAAAGAGAGCAGTTCCCAGTGACAACCACTGCTATTTCTTCCTCCTGGCATCAGCATAAAGCCAAAGTCCTCACAGTGGGCTTAAGGCAAGATGCCAGCAGACCCTCGATCTTTAGCTCCTCCTGCTTTGCTCCAGCCACACGGTCACCTTCTTGTCACCCTTCAGGTCTGCTCCTACCTTGGTGTCTTTGCTCTGCCTGTTTCCTCTGCCTGGAATACTTCTTTCCTAGATACCCACATGGCTGCCTTCCATACTACCCTGAAGTTCTTGTTCAATGTCACCTCTTCCATCAGGCTCACCTTGTCCACCCTGTTTAAAATGTCATCCATCTCCCTCATTTCTCCTTACTCTATTGGGTTTTGTTTGTTTGTTTGTTTGCCATAGTACTTGTCATTTTCTTTTTTTTTTAAGAGAGATTTTTGATATAGAGCATGTGCGCTCACGGGAGAGACAGGGACAGAGAGACAGAAAGTGAGAAATCATTCCCCATAGAGGATGGCCACACAATATCTTCTTCTCTATTCTCCTCTCAGAATTTTGGGCATGCACACACATGTGACTGTGTGGGAGTCCAGCCACGTAACCATCATGTCATCTGCTGGTCCCAGTACTTGTCATTTCTAAATAATATTGTTCATTTATTTAATATGTTGATTATTTATTATATGTCCTCACCTCCTTCATGTAGCTTTATTCAGAGATATATCTTAAACAATACAAAGGAAGTAATTATTAAGTTTGACTATTTTTTTTTTTTGAAGAGATTTTTGCTACAGGACGTGTGCACTTGCCAGAAAGTCGAAGAGAGTCAGAGAGACAGGAAGCGAGAAATCACTCCCTGGGGGGATGACCATGCTGCAATTCCTTCTCCTCCATTCTCCCCTCAGGATCTTGGGCATGCATGTACACTCGCCCAGTGTGAGTTTAAGCCATCGGGTCCGGGACTTAAACCACAGTTGGCTACATGGGAGTCCAGCGACATAGCCATTATTCCAACTGCGGGTCCCCTAAGATTTGTTTTTTTTAAAAAAGAGCGATTTTTGCTAAAGGACATTTGTAGTCTCTGGAAAGACAGACAGATAGTGAGAAATCACGCTGGGGGGATGGCATACCGCAATCCCTTTTCCTCCATTCTCCTCTCAGGATTTTAGGCATGCACACACACACACCTGACGTGAGTTTAAGCCTCTGGTCCAAGACTCAAACTGCAGTTGACTACACGGGAGTCTGAGGGATATAAGGCTTATGCCATCTGCTGGTCCAACTCATTAAGTTTTTATTGAACGAACACATTCCTAGACAGATGTTGGAAGCTGATTAAGACAGACGCACTAGATAGAGCTGGTTCACTGGTACAGTAGTAATGCACAACTCAAGAGAATTTGGATCCCACAGGGTAACCGCAATTTAAATCCCAAGCTGGGTCGGCATAAAGGACACTGGACATGTACGCGAGTGTACAAGATTTGAAAGTTTGGAGGAAGGGATCATGGAGTGGCTGGACCCTGTGGAAGGTGCTCTTGTCTCTGTCTTTCACTCGCTTTCTATCTTCTGTGCTCTCTCTCATGTGCACATGCACATGCTCTGTTATAAAGAAAGGAAAAAAGTAGAAATTATTTTTTAAAAACAACACATGGGAGACACTGTTCTCATACTGAGATTCATGGATTCATGGGAGGACTTAAATCTTTCAAATCGTTACCTTTTATAACTATTAGAGTTAAGTAAATACTCTGTCTTGTATTTCCCCTCATGGATAATTCTCAAAGGGACCTACGGTTCCCTTAGCCCTCCGTGCCTCCCTGCAAAAGTTCTTCCCCCATAGAGCAGCACAGGCTTTGCCCTAATGGGAGCTTTTTCGTGGTCCCACCTGAGCGAGCGAAGAGCTCCAGATGCCACGTCAGTGCCAGTCCACACTTACACCTGAGCTGTCTTTGCCAGCAGCCTGTCTTCCTGTTTAATCCATGTTAACATTCCAATCCAGGTTCTCCAAACTGGCACATACTCTACCTGATAAACATTGTCTTTCCCCTTCTGTCTTCTCTTCTCTTACAGAAACATTATTTATTTATACCATATTGTAACAGACAACTATACAGCCAAAAGGGAAACATATTTCTTTCTAACAATACCCACATATGATATTTAGAGTGATTTTTCCACTTGCGATATATAGGCTAGAGACGTAGTGCATGCTTGACAGGAACCAGAGCTGGAGGGGGTTGGAGTCAGAGGTCCCAGGAAGGCCCACTATTAGAATGTTTGCGAACCAGCTCTTCACCAGGTGCCTCAGCTTCTACCAGCTCTCAGCATGCTTCCTCCTTCAGTGATTCTGATGTATATTTGGAAGTGGAAAATGCTGACCTCTCTGATCCATTCGACTGGGCCATGCACCACAGAATGTATCATGCATAGGCAAGGAGCAAAAAGAGCCATTAATTTTCTTTCATTTGTCATGGTTTTCATTTTCATTTGAATGGTATGTGTCAGAAGACCTCCGTGTGGTGACATGTCTTACCCTTGTCATCATTTCCTCTCCACAGTCTGCCTCATGCCCATAAACTCCACCTTGCAGTCACTCTGGTAGGAAACTATCCCTTCTTCAACTGCCTGGAGACCACTTCCTAGTCTGCTTTTGTTAGCACTATAACAAAGCTTATGTGTGATGGTTTTTAAGAGCAGGGACATATTCTTTCAGGACAGGCGCACAATACGTGATGATTGATCAACTGCATAATCACCTAAGTAAGATGTTTGTAATCTTGCCAGTGAGTTGTGCAAGGCCATGTGATCCATTACTGAGAGACCTCAATCTGCCTTTTGGTCAATCCCCAACAGGCTAGGGGCCCACAGAATGGTACAAATGGTATCTTTGGGTTCAGAAAGAGACCCTATCATTCTTCCTCCCTCCTTTTTTCCTTCATGTCTCTCTGCCCTCCAAGGTCTTGGCTCTGTCTATTAATAGTTGTAGCTCCTCAAAGTACAAGACTGTGGGATGCATTCCTGGGCCCATAGAGAGAAGTCAGTGTTAAGTGGATAATTATATTCTTTTATATAAAATATTTTTCAAAAACTAATAAGTCATCTTTTCCTAACATCAGTCATTTCTCAAGAATAATATTAAGAGGTAAAATCTATAGATCTTTGGCTATATGCCAGGTACTGTGTTAAATACCTTACATATAGTATCTCATTTAAAATTAACTAGACCTTGGGGCCTACAGGTGGCATAGTGGTTAAAGCATTGGACTCCCACATGGCCATATGCAGTTTAAGTCCTGAACCCAGTGGCTTGAAACCCATTCCAGGAACATGTGCATGCATGCCCAAACTCCTGAGAGGAGAATGGAGGAGAAGGAATTGCATTGTGGTCATCTTCCTAGGAGTTGATTTCTCACTTTTTCTCTCTCTGTCTCTCTCTTTATCTTTGGCAAGTGCACACACCCCATAGCAAAAATCTTTCTATAAATAAATACATAAATACAATTAACTAGACCTATGAATTGAGCACTATCATTTATCTGAAGATTTCATAAACTAAAAGAGTAAGACATAGACAGTCACCCTGGAAGTCACACAAATAAGTAGTAAAGAATTCAGAGTCCATGGGACCAGCTGGTAGTGTGGTGATTAAAGTGCTGGAATTCCCCCATGGCCAACTGTGGTTTGAGTCCTGGACCTGGTAGCTTTCTCTCTCTCTCTCTCTCTCTCTCTCTCTCTTTCTGTCTTTCTCTGGCACAACTTATGTGAAAAAATAATGATAATAATCATAATCATAAATAAATTAAATAATTCTCTTTTTTTTTGAGAGGTTTTTTTACTATAGGGCGCGTGTGCTCGCCAGACAGAGAGAGACAGAGAGACAGAAAGCGAGAAATAGCCCCCCAGAGGGGATGGCCACACCACAATCCCTTCTCCTCCATTCTCCTCTCGGGATCTTGGGCACGCATGCACACACACCCAGCGTGGGTTTTAAGCCACCGGGTCCGGGACGCAAACCATGGTTGACTATGTGGGAGGCCAGCGACAGCCATTACGCTAACTGCTGGTTCCCAATTAAATAAATAATTCTTTAAAAAAAAAGAATTCAGAGTTCAAACCCAGGCTGCCAAACTTTGGAGCTGGCATATAGTCAGGTATGGAGTGATGCAGAGGTGATTCAAGGAGCTAAGGCATAAAAGGTACTGAAGACTTTGCCTGACACATTGGGAGATTTTGTGCAAAGGGGCACAGAACCAACTGGGAGAAAGGAAAGAAGAGGTGAGTCTTGCCCCATTGTTTGGAAGGTCTATATAAAGAAAAGAGGTGGAGAAAGTTGCATCAGGAAGCTCTCTTTCTCTTATCAAATATTTATAGAATGACTATTAAGGGCAAGGCCCCGTGCTAGGTGGAGAGATTCAACCTAATTGTTGACTTCAAAGGAGACAGAAGAAGAGATATATAAATGGATAAGCCCATAAAGAATTTTAGGTCTTATCAGAGCAAGATTTACAGAGCAGAGGGAGTGGTTGATTCCTACAGGGGTTGGATTCCAGGTCAGGAAGGGAATCATAGGAGTGCCATTGACTGAAATGAAGACCTCCAATTAATAGCACAACAGTCGTAACATTGAAGGACATAGAAATCCAAAGTTTCCTGAATCCCACCTGCCAAGCCTATCAGTACCCAGAAGCCATTCACAGATGATGGAAGGATATTTCTGGTTAGTGATTAAATCACCTCTTTCTCTTCTTTATTTCAGAAAGGTCATGTTTGCTGTAGATATACAGAGGATATCAGTGAGTAAACTCAGGCTTAACTTTCAGTTTTGTTTTGTTCATTTGGCCCCGAAACACTGGTCATTTATACCATTTCCCCATTACCATGTTTCCCTATTGTCACTGACCTCAATTGGCTTACCTTATTCCCAAATTTTATACTTAAAGAGTTGGAATATACCCAGGGAAGTATGGTGGACTGGGAAGAATGCTAGATGAACCTGTAGTGAGAGGATTTGGCATCCCGTCTCAGTTCTACCACTTACTAGCATCATTCTAATTTGAACTGCTCATCTAGAATATGGTTTTATAACAGAGTTATAAAACTGAGCTCTCTCAGTTCATCTTCAAAATGAAATGTATTCCTATCAGTTTCCAAATTGGGGTTGGGATTCTGGTTCTTATCAGAACATGTACGTATGGTGTTAATTATTGTACCAATGTTCCATAGTGTGGTTATAGTGATGGAAACCCTAAAGTTCCCAAGTTTGGAAATTTCTTCCTAGACTTTTCTGGGATAAGACATCTGGTAAGTTCAATACAAGAGGTTAGTGCCCTGAACACCATATTCCCACCTTGGGGATGAATGCATCCAGCTTTCAGAGTCTAACATCATTTAATATTCAAATATATAATTCCTCTTGTTCAATTACACACTCGTAAAGGAATCTTCTGATAATCTGACTTCCCATGTAGAGTGCCCCCCCCCAAGAGAGCAGGCCAAGTTGACATATGTCTGTTTGACAGTACTGCTTCATTACAGATGACTATGTTAATGTTCTGGCTTACTTATGTCCATCTCTGTGACCTCGGTCTATGTATTTCAGTCCCTAGGTGGCAGAATGAAAAAGGCACTCTCATATACTCTCAGATCCTGTATTCTGAATCCACAAGGTTGTTATGAGAAGTATGAGTACAGTAGTCCACATCCCCCAACTTTATCCATGATTTCAGTTGCCCAGAGCCAACCATATTCCAAAAAATAGATGAGTACAGTAAAATACGTTTTTTTGGGGGGGCGAGGGGGAGATGATATTCACATATCTTTCATTACAGTGTATTGTTACCATTGTCCTATTTTATTATTAGTTATTGAAATGTGTTCCCCACAGATAAAGGGGGTCTACTCTAGTAAACCTGGACCCAGTTTGGTAAACCATAAAGAACCCACTAAGCTGCTTTCATTTACAGGGTGTACAATGTTAATAAAAGTTTGGATTTAGGGGTGGGGAACAGCTACTGACTTTCTGTTGAGGAGACGTTGCTAATAGAAATATGGTCAGCGTGGATTGTTAATTTTTAATTGAGCCAATGAATAGAAATTTATTGGACAGTTTCAGTCCAGGGAATTCTTTAAATGTCATATTTCTCCAAATCCTGGTTCTGCCTAAGCAGTCACATGAGCTGGGATCCAGTTAATTCTGGAACATACAATTCCATAACACACTTTTCCACTTTATGCCCTAGTCCATCTTGCTATGGTGGGCTGCGAGCTATTCTTTGTGACTTGTTTTCCCTTTTTCAAGAACACAGGTCTACCTACTAAAACATATTGCCCTGCCCCCTTGTAGTGAGATGTGGCCATTTTCCTGTTCTCAAAGACAGAGAAATATAAAGAAGTGTGTAACTTCTGCCTTACTTGACTAACATGTGCTAGCTTGCCCTGGAGCTTTTCTCTCCATCCTTCCTATGACTGAAACCTATACTTAGCAGCAAGCCAGCTGATACTCTACCAGTGTGAAAAATGCCTAGAGATGGTGGAATAACAAGTGGGAAAAGATCATGGCCCCTGAATGACCTCAAGGAGCAGAGCTGCCCCACCAAACCGACTGCCCACTTGATGCCCATTGTTATGTGAGAGGAAAATAGACTTCTGTCCTTTTGAGTTGCTTTATTGCAGATCTCTTTGTTACAGCAGCTTAGCCAGTAACCTAACACACATACCTCCACGTGTTCCATCGTGTAGGCCACCTCATCTCCGTTCGCTTGATGAGTTCCACTTCACCATCTTGTGAAATATCACAAGGCCCTCAGGACCAAGCAGAACTTATCCCTCCTTACCTATTCACTCCATGTACAACACCATACTGCTGTAGTTGGATTTGGGTCCTGTCTGCCGCATGACTGTACTCTCTCATCAGAAAGGTAAGAACCAGTTTTAAATGTCTTTTAACCTTCAGGCCAAAGTTTAGTGTATAGTAGGAGGTAAATGTGTTTTCAAAGGAGAATAATAAGAGCTCATCATCTTATCTTCTAGCTTAGCACTGAGAAACACAGGAAGGGCTAAAAAGCAGAATATAGAAAATCAGAAGAGGATAAATGAAAGGAAAGGTATAGACCATGTCTTCTGGATCTGCTGTATCCTTACCAGCACCCAGCCCTTGGTAGGAACTCAAAAACCATGTACTAATTCAGTCCCATGTTTGTTGGTCATTACTGCTTACTTCTGCCAGACCCCAGAAAGCTGCCATAGGAACTCAGTCAAGAGATTGAAGGAATAGTGACGGGTGGTGTGTCAGTCAGATCAGCTGTTAATTCACAAATCACTCAAATCATAGTGTAAACAAATCTACATCTGATGCTGTGCCTATTTAGAAATATGACTTTATTTCACTTCAATATTTTGATTTATAAAATATATCATGATTATACAGTAATTGTTAACTTAAAACCCATTTCTTCATTTCATCAAATTTTCAAACAGAAACTTCCAAAAGTGATTGCTTCTCTGACCCTATTTCTTTCCTACAATCACGTCTACTCATGGTACCTGTACCCACAAAACATGTTTCTTATGGTGGGACCAGCAGTTAGCATAATGGCTATGTCGCTGGACCCCCACGTAGTCGACCGCAGTTTGAGTCCTGGACCCGGTGGCTTAAACTCATGCCAGGCACGTGTCCGTGTGTGCCCAAGATCCCGAGAGAAGAATGGAGGAGAAGGGATTGCGGCATGGCCATCCCCCGTGGGGGGTGATTTCTCGCTTTCTGTGTCTCTGTTTCTCTCTGTCTGGCGAGCGCACATGCCCTATAGCAAAAACCTCTCCAAAAATAAACATGTTTCTTATGGTAACACACACTAGAGTTAGAGCTGGGAACTCAGTGGCTTTTAATTATTTAGGACTTAATCGTGCAAGCATGTACAATCAATATCTGTTGATCTTAATCTGATTATCAGCTAGTGTGTTCAGTGTCTTCATCAACGGGATAACGATATGACACATGTCATGGGCTTTCTTCGGCTCTTCCAACAGGCTCATTGGACAGATTTTAATCGGCTAATGAACCCATCAAAGGCATTTTCAGGAGCCAAGGCACCTTCCTGCACCTACGTCCCATGACCATATTTGCCTGACATCTTGTGGCCACAAAAAACATGACACTTCAGAAACCCAACATCTGTATACAGTGCCAGCAACAGCCTCGAATGCTAATGTCAGCATTACAGCTAGAGCAAACACAAACCTGCTTAGAGGGTGTGTGACATGTAATTATCTCATCTCATTAAAATGGAAGCTAGCCTTTTCCTTTTATATTTATGAGACAAGTTGGAACATGTGGTTCAGTTCTTCTCAGGAAAGGAATGGGCTTCTGTCTGGGTGGAACAACATCTGGCTTGGTGTCACAGGGTACTTTTCCGGTGATTGTCTCACAAAAATAGAATGTGATCCACCTGACTGAGAAAAGAAGAACTTCTGTGATCAGGCCCTCTGAGAGAGGAGTTTGAACTGGGATATTGGGAGAAAGAAGGGTGAAGCCCCCGAGTTCTGACGGGGGACTGATAAAGGTCTCATTTTCGGCACTGCTCTGGTATCACATCAGGTCTCACAAACTCTTTTTTAGCACCAGAAGCATTTTTTTCAAACTCAATTTAATCTATAATCATAGAAATATGAATCAGGACCAAAAAAGGTGCTTTGATTAAAGCAGGGAGTCTATGCCCCACTGGCTTAGCTTCATCCCCCACCCTGAGATACATCCCCAAACTCACACCAAAGAAGGCAGTTTGGAAACCAGGGGAGAGATGGAAATAGTTATTATTCTTGAAAACAGAAGACCTTGCTCCACATCCCAGTTCTACCCTCTGGTTACCTGAGCATCATTTAACAAGTCATTAACCTTTCTCTACTTCAGGAGAAATAATATTTACTCCACAGGGTTATCAGAAACATTAAAAGAAGCAGTAAAATGAAAGTGCATTGTAATTACTAGACAGATGATCACTTTGTCATCATTAGACTATCATAATGGGAGGTCACGCAATGAAGAGGAACGAGCTTCAGACAATGCCTCATTTTACCTTCTTGCCAAGTTCCAACTCCTCCAAGTTCCAAAGGAATTCACTGGAAGTCCTAATATATAAATATGTCTCTGAGAGGATTAGAATAGCAAAGACACAGTGGAATTCTCTGAACACTAGAATACAGGGCCTTCAAAACACAGGTTGGTTCATTATCATCACCTGACCTATGAAGATAGCTGTTTCTGTCTTTTTCCTGAATCTTTTACCTACCCTAACAGGATATGTTTATTAGTATGTATTAAAAGAAGGCCCAGAGAGGTTGTAACCTGTCTCTGAGCACACAGCAAATTCATGATTAAGATAGGACTAGAATCCACTTCTCTGAGGATGTAAGAGAGGTTATAACTTGTCTAATAGGCCCAGAAAGGTTATAAGTTATCTCTGAACACACAGCAAGTTCATGATTAAGCTAGGACTGGAAACCACTTAGCTATCACTCCAGTGGTCCTCAGCTGCCTAGGTTCCTGTCTTACAGAGGATACTAATCCCTGTTAGTGAAGGGAGGGAGCAGGGCAAGCGTGATTAGAAATCCAATAAAGACACCAGTAAGCCACTCCAGAATCACTCCTGGGGAACAGCAGGATGAACCAGCAGAGACGCCTGGCGTGCACTTCCCTGAGGAACTTAATGGGCAATGGAATGAGTTCTCTCTACTGGGATGCGAAGCAGGGATTTATTTGTACGTATTTCTGAGGGATGAGTAATCCTGACTGACCAGCAGCAGGCAATCAGAGCCCTTGGAGCCCCGGACTCTGCATGTGTGATGGTGGATGAGAGGTGAAGGTGGTGCAGCTACCATGACAGCCTGCTGCTGTTATCTGTGCGCGAGGATGCAGACAGTCGAACACAGAAGGCCTAGCTTATCCCACGGCACACCTTGAACACGTTGGAATAAATTCCTAAGGAAAAGCATATCCTTGGTGGAGCATTTTACAAATAAGCTATCTGATGTGTGATCCTGACCTAACGAGAAGAAACGGGTAGGACCAGATAGTCTACCCAACCCCTCTTTTTTGTGGTTCTCAAGTGTAAGATAATTTACAAGAAGATAATTGACAAGAAAAATGAATGTTTAATTTAAAGATTATTTAGGGAAAGGCTGAGACCTATCTGCACCAGCATTTGAAGCTATTATATAAACCACCAAAATCAGAACCACAGGCAATCTTGTCTTTTATTGGTCCAAGCATCTGTGCCTTCTCTCTCATGCTCTTTAATATTTGCTGTGTCTTTTATTTGAACTGAAAGGAGAAAAAGCTCAGTTGCAGAAATAGGACATGTCGCACTTGAATTCAGTGATTTTTTTTTAAAGAGAGACTTCAGAGGCAAGATGATAAATGGCTAATAAGAAGCAGTAGTGGCTAGGGGCTGGGAAGGAGGGGCTGACCATGCTTGTGGGAATTCAGGACCCAGTGATGGGAGCTGTGCTTCTCCCTCAAAGAAGAAACTATCGACTCACTTTTAAGGCAGACAAGTTGGATCCTGGGGACTGCTGAAGGTGGAGTGGTGGCTTCTCTGAACCTGCCACACTGGGTGACCTTTGTTTCGGGCCACAGAAAGAACAATGGAGAGGCAACAGTCCTAAATTAGTCATCGAGGCTGTTTGATTTCTTTCTGTGCCAGATGTTCCCTTGTTGATCCCTGCCTGGCCCATATGTCCTCCGTGAACAAGAGAGCAAGCGGAGCCAGCAGCCGCCACTTCAGAAGCAGCCACCAGAGCGGGCTAATGGAGTCGTTGGCAGGAGGTTGCCGCCTGATTGGTTCTCCATTGCTTCTCCTCAAGATCAAGGGCATTGCGCAGACAGCACACCTGCCCACTCCCAGGGCTGGCTCAGGGCGGCACAGCACCCTTGATTGCTGCAGAGCTCTGGTGGGCTCCAAAGGGCACGTGCGCTCACCAGACAGAGAGAGACAGAGAGAGACAGAGAGTGAGAAATCACCCCCCAGGGGGGATGGCCACGCCACAATCCCTTCTCCTCCATTTTCCTCTTGGGATCTTGGGCACGCATGCACACATGCCCGGCATGAGTTTTAAGCCACCGGGTCTGGGACGCAAACCGCGGTCGACTACATGAGAGTCCAGTGACATAGCCATTACACAAACTGCTGGTCCCATCCTTTCCCTCTTTTCATCCCCTTCCCAAGAAGCCACTATGGAATTTATTAAACAGCCATTTCCGTGTTCAACGTGGGGCTCAATCTGGCCAGTAGGTTTTCTGTTCCCACTAGCAATATCCATCTACTGTCCACTGACCTGAGGGCAGGGAGTGAAGAGTGTCCCCAGAGTAGAGTGGAGGAGCAACACCACATTAAGCTGGCAGGTGGAGATAAAAAGACTTGAGGGCCTGTGCATTTGGGAAGCTGGCTGGTTTCGTCTTTCTATCACCAAGCACTGTGTTGTACTAGAGAAGAGGCCACCTTTCCTGTTGTCTCAAGAGCCCTGGTCTGCCCACACCTCCTCTCTCTGGTCTGCCCACACCTCCTTCAGGAAACTCTGCTTGTCCCTACTCGTGGGCATCCTACTCAGGCTCTCTGCAATTTTTAAACCAATGCTAGACAGAGTCAGCCTCACTCCAAAAATGAGAACTGTGGGATGTGAGGCCTGAGACCCATCAGTTCCTCCTGTGAGAAGCTGGTGCGCTGACAGAGCCAGAGGGAAGATGGACTGACACTACAAAGACCAGCGACATCTGGGGACCCCTGAGCTTAGTCCTTCCTATTCAGCTTCTGGATCCCCCCCTCGATTCCCTAGGATTCTCCTAAATCATTCCAGTAAATTACTGTTTTTGCCAGAGCCATTTTGAGTTTCTGTCACTTGGATCTGAAAGTTTTGACTAATAAATGGATCAAACCTAAAGGAAACAGGACAGGACCCTGAACCACGATTTTTAAAGCCAACTCTCTGATTAACCAATTTGTCAAAAATCAATTCCTCAAATAATCTGTTTGCTGATGAAATTAGACACAAAGCGGAATTTCCCTAAGCTTTGGTTTAGTCAGGCTTGTCTGAGGCCGTAACTTCACATTTAGCTCATTTAGCTATGACGTCAGTCAGACTGCTCTATGCTGAAAGCCCATTTACTCTAGATTTCATACCTTTGACACCTTTATGTCTTTAAGGCTGCAAGTTTCATATGCAAATGAGCTGATTCCCTCCTGTCCAGTTGGCCACCCTCTCTGTGCCTACTTGCCCACTTCTGCTCCTGCATGGTGCCCATCTTTGCCTCTGACCTTGCTTGCCCTTGCCCACAAAATCACTGTGATAACCTGCTCTGTCCAATTAAAGAATGGATCTGACTGATTCTAGTCATTTGAGTATTCAGCAAACTAGTCATTAAGTAAATAGGTTTTGAATAATTTGATTTTCGATGACTTCACCAAGCTCTCAAATACCTCAAGGGGGTTGGGTTGGAAAAACGAAGGTCAACCTACAAAATGTAGCTTTCATCTGCTACTGTTTCTCCATCCCTACTCAGTGGACTGGTCCATTGACCTTACTACTGGGTCTTGCATGACTCGCAAAAAAATCTGGAACCCCTGATGGGAAGAGTCTAGAGCTGTTGTGCTTGGAGGGCCAAGACTCCCTTGAGGTTCCTGCTAGGCTGATGGGCAATTATCTCACTGCCTCGCTTCACCTCTGCATTATACTTCTGCGTGCTGTGCTGCTCAGCTGTACTAATTAACTTAATTAGTTATAATTCTTAGTTTACTATGTCCTTCCCCATCAGACTGTAGTTCCTGAGGGAAGGAGCCATTTCAGCCTGGTGTCATCACTGTCTCCCCACTACTGGGCACGGTGCCCGCTGCACAGTGGGTGCTCTGCAGCTTCTATAGGAATCAGGAATTAGCCAACCCCTACTAGGTAAATGGCACCATCTGGGACCCATTCCCTCTTCAGCCTCCTACTCTGACCTGCTGCTGCCTCACCTAAGCCTTCTGAGTCCTCAGCAGCCTAAGGTCCAGGCCCCTGGCAGCCCTGCTTCCTTTAGAAGCTCTGTCACCTCTGGATGGCCACCTGGTTAAGAGAGCCTCGTCTTTCCTGTGGGGCAAGCTTAATCCAGCCTTCCAGTTTCAATGATTCTTTTAGCCTCAGAAAGAACCAGGCAGGGCAGGGCAGTCAGGGCTGCTGGGTTGGGGTCCATTTCAGACTCTACCATTTATTTACCATGTGATGTGTTAGAAAGAGTTAATGATAACAACTGATTTACAGCACACGAGTTGTGAGGGACAAGAAGTCACTGAGATTGAAAAACAAAATGAGATGAATTATAAAGCAGTGGCTGAGTTTGACCAGTGGTAGGGACAGAAAGGCCAGCAGGAACTGACGAGCTGCCAATGATGTGCCTCCTGCCTGTCTCCCTCTTTGCTGGGCTCTGCTTCTATCTTCCACATACACTTTCACCTCCTGGACACAGGCTTTCTCTGCACTACTGAAAACTTCATGGAGACCCAAGCTGGTGGCACAGACAGTGGTATACTGAACTGCAGTGCTGGAGGCCACAGGTTCAGATCCTGAGTTGACCTGAAAACATGCCAGGTGCATGCATGCCAGGTGCATACATGTTTAAGATCATGATGAGTCTTTAAATGTTTCCATTTCATATGCACACATACAGATGCATACTCTCTCTCGTGAATAAAATAAACTTTGAAAAAATGAAGCTCATCAAAAATGAGAAATAATGGAAAAACTATGCATGGAATTTTTAAACTTTGTAACAAAATACACTGATCCAGCAAATCCATTTTTCCATGAACTTTTTGAAGTCTTCATATT
The DNA here is from genome assembly GCF_000334495.1 of Tupaia belangeri chinensis. NCBI lineage: Eukaryota > Metazoa > Chordata > Mammalia > Scandentia > Tupaiidae > Tupaia > Tupaia belangeri. The sequence continues at coordinate 3,522,998 of NW_006159750.1, forward strand.
AACAGCATGCAACTGATGGATTTGGCCACCTGAAATGACAGCCTGTTCTCTGAGTCCATAGACTTTCTAACTTTTCTTCTCACAGTAAGTGCCTCAGTCTCTGTCTCCCTTTCCAAAACTACAGGAGAGCTTCTGAATGGCCCAGATTGGATAATAAGATTACATGGAAACTAGAGCTGCCAAGCCTAGGCTTTGGATATGTGTATGGAGGGCAGGGATGGGAGAAATCAAATAGATTCCAATAAGGAGTGGGACGCTGGGGAATTAATAGGCACCATCACTCACCTTATCTTACAGTACTTGTCGTGAAAATGAACACAGTAACAAATAGAAAATGCCTGGCTCGGATTAGACATTTTATCAGTTTATTCTCTTCTTTGCATTTACTGAGCCATTACTTACCAGAAAACATGGAGAATCTGCACTTAACAGTCTGCCTTGGGGCTGGCAGGGGGTGTGGTGGTTAAAGGTGCTGGACTCCACATGGCCAACCTTGGTTTGAGTCCTGGACCTGGTGGCTTGCTTTCTCATTTTTCTTCTCTCTCTCTCTGATCAAATTAATTTAAAAATAATAATAAATAAAGTTAAATAAATCATTCTTTTAAGAAAAGCATTTGCCTCAGATCAGCCCCTTGCCTCCTAGGGTTTCAGATGCTCCTCTTGCTTTCTGAGGAAAAAAAAAAAATAAAGGAAAAAAGAAAAGATAAAACCATTTAGATAGACCCAGAAATTCCAGGTCCCTGACTACATTGAATGAAATTCTCCCTCTCCTACTGCATTGAGTGAAAGTGGGTCCCCCCATCCCCGCACCCAGCAGGTAGGCTAGAGAGCCCTACTCGGCAAGCCCATGTCCTGAGTGAACTGCAGGGGATGCCTCTGGTCTGAGCAAAGACTGGCTCTCACCTGCCTCCTCTGACTTTTCTCTCCTGAATTTAAGGTTGCCAAATTTATCAAACAAAAGTATAGGGCATCTAGTTAAATTTTAGATAAGTAATTTTTTACTGTATGCCCAAATATTCATTGTTTACCTAAAATGCAAACTTAACTGTGTGTTCTGTGTTTTATCTGGGAATTGAATTATGCCTTTGCTTGTTTCATTCTTTGAAGTGGCTCTATAATTACACACACACACACACACACACACACACACGCGCGCGTTTGGGTTCCAGGCCTCAGCAGGCCCATGGTGAGTGCGAATAATCCTCTCCCCACCCTCTGCCTCAGTCGGGGAGCCTCTAACCACAGTCCTGTTCTTACTTGTCCAACCAACTTCAGCCTCAGTTTTATGTGCCTGCTTATTTACACTGGGCACCAGCCCAGCCCAGGCCCATAACAAACTATGCCCTTGGCTCCAAACCAGCTGTTTCTGTAGCCAAAATGGGCATCAATTTTGCTTATACACCAAAACGTAGGGATAATAACTTAGCGCTTTCCTTTTTACATCCCTGTTTGCACTCCCTTCTAAAAGAGTGATCATCCAACAAGCAAGAAATTGTTTAATGCCTGGCACCAGTCTATTTTCCTTCTCTTTTGCACTATTTCATTTTCAGTGAAAAAATTCAAAAAAAACCTCTTGGCCTTCATTTGCTATCTCTGCTGAACTCTTTGTATTACTTTCTTATTTTCTTTTTTCTTTCTGTTTGTTGTTGTAGTTGTTTGTTTGCTTGTTTTTAATAGAGATTTTTGCTAAAGAGTGTGTGTGCTTGACAGAGAGAGAGAGAGAGAGAGAGAGAAAGTGAGAAATCATCCCCCAGGGAAGATGGCCATGCCACAATCCCTTTTCTTCCATTCTCCTCTCGGGACTTTGGGCATGCATGCATACACACCTGGCATGAGTTTCAAGCTGCTGGGCAAAGACTTGAACTATATGGTTCACTGTGTGGAGTCCAATGCCCCTAGAACCATGCCACCTGTTGGTCCCCCTTTCTTTAAAAAAGAAACAAAAAAATTGTTAGAGGGCATGCATGCTTACCAGAGAGAGAGAGAGAGAATGAGAAAGTACCCCCCCACCAGTTGGGAATAGGCATGCCATCATTCCTTCTCCTCCATTTTTCCCACCTTTCAGGATTTCAGGCATGCACATGTGCCCAGGGTGTTTCTCAAACTGCTGGGTCCAGAATTCCAAGTATGCACTGACCATGTGGGATCCAGCCGCTTTAACTACTAGGGCTGAAATCCTTGCTCTATATTGCTTTCCTTAGGGGTTGCTGTTGTTATTTCGGCTTGTTTCCCTGGAGGTACATTTCAGAGTACCTCACTGAGGTAAGCACGATGCAGTAGCCTGGGTCATATTTCTGAAAAATGCCAAGGAGTTGAAGTATATCCCGAATTATTTCATTTGACTTATGACTCACCTATTAGAAGCCACAGATTCATACCCAAGACTAAAAGAGTAACAGTTTACCATGTCAGAGATCCCTAAAACACAAAGCTAGAACACAAAGATCCCTAAAACACAAAGCCCTAGAACATCATGATTCTGAAGAGTAAAAGGTAAAATGATCAGAAAACTCTTAGCCAGTGAGGCCTGGCAGATGTCAGAGAAAAAGAAACACCTGCTCAACTCGCCATTGAAGACAAAATGAAACATCTCTCAAATTAGAGAAAGAGGAAACTCCTTTGTCATCACAAATGAAATGGCTGGCAATTGAATGAATTTTTTCATCAAGCTCATTTTGGTGGTGGTTACAGAACAAACATCACAGAATTTTTTTTTTTTTCAGGCAGCCCAAGAGAGAGCAGATGTTAATTAGAATGAAATTGTAGCAAAGAAGAGTGAATTTTGTTTTGTCCTGGTATTGCATTATTAGTTCATCACATCAGCATAGTCAGCACTGCAAATACTGTGCCGAAAAGAATCTACACAAATAGCTTGGTCAATAGAAGTCATTCTCAAAGTGTGGTCCTGCACCAGGAGCATCAGCAGCACCTTGGAACTTGTTGGAACTGCAACCGCTTGGGCCTCAACCCAGACCACTGGATTGGAGAGGCTAGGGAGGGAGCCAGCCATCTCTATGTTGACCCATCCAGGTGAGTCTGAGGTGATGCAGCAACCATGCAGATGCATCAAGACTTACAAGGGTCTTGATGATCACCCTGAGACTCATCCAGGAGGCCAGAATGATGGGCATTTTTATCAAAACATTTTTAATGGGTCAGAAGTCTAATTTGGTCCTTTACATTACTTGGCATTGACACCTTGGTTAATGGTAGTAATCCCAAAGTGTTGGAGATATTTAGCTCTCGAAACCTTGTTAATAACACAAACATTGTTCTGTTACTCCTTACCTTTGTCACACCCAGACTTTGCCACTTCTCCCAGGTTTGATGGGGAAGATGAGTCTAAATTGTCACCAGCTGGGTGATCTCCTCCCCAGTGAAGGCTCTTAAAATGAGACAAAAAGCATGAACATTTTTTGTTTTTGCTTTGTCAGTGCAAATAAAATATTTTTGCATGAGATTTAAGTTTGAATTCCAGAATATCTAAATGGCCCAGTTTTTATCCTGGAAGACTTACGACTTTGGTCTCTCTTTGCCTCAGAGGTCAAGAGGAAAGAGGAAGGCTGTGGTGTTTGGGATCCAGGAGATTGCTCATAGCCTCTGATCTAGTCTCTCTGATAGTCTTAGCGCATACAACCTCAATCTAGCTTATTTCCCCCTGTTATATGGCCCTGAGTTCAAAACCTATATGGTTTTCAACCCCAGATAACGGTATTGATCTTAAACACCTCTTCTTGGTAGGGGCTAGGCAATGAGTGAGTCATGCCATACTTATGGTCTTCTGAAATATTGAAAATGTCTTTATAGTGTACTACGTTTGAGAGGTTAGTGACCAAATAGTGAACACACACACACACACACACACACACACACACTTATATATGGTTTATAGTCATTGCTGAGATTTGAGTGTTTGTGACATTGGTGAGATTTAGGTTTTCTGTTTGTTGATTTTGTAATCTGAAAAAAAATTTTTTTTAAATAATAGAATCATTTGGCCTAAAAGTAGCTCCCCCCAAATATGGTCAATTACTGTGGTGATTTTAGCTTATGTCCACAAATACTCCTCTCTCAGGGGGTGCAACTCAACCATGTTAGATTTAATGTCTCTCTTCTAATAAAGTGTGGAAAGAGAGTAACAGTAAGTTTACAGCAGAGAAGTCACATAACTAAGTCATATTAACATCATCAGCATTAAGTCAAGGTGCTATTATGTGTACTTAGATATGATTATGAGGACACTTCACCTCAGTAGCATTCTTCCCCAAAATCGATAACCCCAGATTAATTATGAGAAAATGTCAGACAAATACAAGTTAAAGGACATTTCACAAAACATCTGACCAGTACTCTTCAAAGCATAACGTCAAGAAAAACAAGGAAAGACTGAGAAATGTCATACAGATCAGAAAAGATTAAAGAGACCAGATGAATGGGTGCAACATAATATTCTGAACTGGATTCTCAAAGAGAAAAAACACTGGTGGATATGGTGAAATTGGAATAAAGTCTGCTCAAGTGTTAATATCTGTGTTTTGAAAAATGTATCACGATGAAGTTAACATTAGAGGAAGTCGAGTAAAGGGTATAAGGGAACCTTCTGTTATTGTTGCAACTCCTCTGTAAATCCCAAATGATTTAGAATTAAAAAGTTAAAAATATAATAAGGTTGACAGTTAGATGGTGGCAAAGCAGTAAAATTCAATGTTCTGGAAGACAATCCCATGTGAGAAGGCTCCTGGTTCAAGGTCAGAGTCCTCCCTGAGTATACCAGGCATAACACTTGCCCATGACCTGGGGCTGGCTGATGGCCAGGGTGAACTGTGGCACTGAGATCCTAGAAATCCTGTTGGAGAGGCTGTCTCTGTCTCTTTGTCTTTCTTGCTCATAGAAGAAATATACATATATGTGTGTGTGTGTGTGTGTGTGTGTGTATAGTCTATTGAGTATTTTAAAAAAACACTAAACCATTTCTTTGTTGACTGTAAATTGCACACACAGGCAGCTAGTTATTCTGTAAGTGCATTCACTCAATCCTAGAAGATGCAAAAGCTCTTCAAACTTCAACCATTCTTTTGACTAGGTCTCAAGGGAACATCCCATCCTAGCAAGGCAAGTGAAATCACCCCCCTGCTTGGGAGAAAGGAATTCTCCCTGTAGTAATATCCTGCCCAGCTCCCATTATCAGCCCCCCTCTCACCTTCCCATCCCACTTTGGCATTCAGCTCACCTGTCTTGTTAGCTGCCCTAGGGAAGAAAAAGAGCCTCTGAATATTTAGCCATTTTTATCTCTTCCAAGAGAACCCACCCAACCAATCTGCTTAATTCTCCATTTGTCATAAACACACAAGGACATTTTAAATCCATTTTTTGCTTTTTTTTTTTTCCCTCTCAGGATGGAAAGAGCTCTTTTACCTCTGAGGGTTTATGTTCTATTATTTCATTGGCATTGATTTCTTTGCCACATAGCCCAGCTCATTTCAAAAGCGTGAAATCCGTCCTCGCTATACATTGCCACTGGAGTTCCTCTTCTATACTAGTTTGCAGGCATTGCTTCTTTCTTTTGGAAAAACAAAGAATCCTGCCAGTACAATGATCTTGCTTACAACCTATTTCGGGATGACATCTGACCCAGGAGTTTTGCATTCTAGCTCAGCTGTTGCTGATCCTGTCATTATATGAGCTTTCCCTGTGAGCAAAGACCCTCCTGTCCCCTGAGGATCACAAAGGGCATGTGACTGAATAGACAAGAACAGCAACAATGGGCATCCAGGACCTGCAGAGCACCTCTCCTATGGAAACTCTTGGTGCTTCATCTTTGCGATCATTTGCAAATATTCAGGGGGAACATTTGAAGAGGAAGATAGGGAAAACATTAAACACCATGGAGGAGAACCTGTCTCTCTCCAGCATTTGATCATTCACACTAACTAGGTTCCCAAGGTGAGTCAGAAATAAAGAACTAAAACATCAGCCATGTGTTTTGTCCCTCGAGACTGGAAAACAATCGAGACAAAACAAGGTCTGAGGCTAAAAAGGACCAAGTTTATAAGGAACTGGTGAAAGCTCCCATGTACCCCAATGTGCGCTGACTTCTTTTTTGGCCAAGAAACTAGGGCATGCTCAGAAATTAGCTGATCTTGGACACAGTCGGTGACAGTCCACCGATCCATGCACAGCTACTGAACTTCATGTTGCTAACTCAGCCAGACAGAGCCCAAGAATATCTAGGATGGAAACTCATCTGTTTCAAAAACAAAAATGAAGAACTAAACCATATTTATCTTAGTGGTCAGCACGTTTACTTTACAAGGAACATTTTAGCAGTTCAAAAAGAAAAATATCACCATAATTTCATTTAGTAAATCAACTCTTTTTGTTTAATAAGTGCCTTCCTAGGAGTTGCCCATGTCTGATCATTTTTAGACAATTATGATCATAGCATAAAGATTTAAAAATTTTCCGTTTAGCTCTAAATGACAAAACATTTTTCTAAACTGCTATAAAAGATCCAAAATTATTGTTTTTAATATCTGTACAATGTTCTATACTATTGATATACTACAATTGATTGAATTAGCTTATTTAACCACTGTTGGACATTGACATTGTTTCCAAATTTTTGCTATTCTAAACCAGAATTTGATGCCTATGGGTCTTTTCTTTTTATATATAATTTATTGGGGATAATTTCCTAGAGGTTGAATTGAGAGGTTAAAGGATAGATGCGTCTTTTCAACTTGTAAGTGATTTTCCACAGGCACTATCTACAGTGTGTTTCTTTGTTTAAATGAAGAGAACTGGAGATAAATAGCTTTGATAAACAGCTCTGTTAAGTGCTCAACGACTGTCAACTTGATGTTCCATGGGTATTTAAAATTTTACATTTTTACAACTAAACTTTTACAATGAAACTCATATTCTTCCCAACTCTCTGCCTCTGTTCTTCCTTTGCCACACCTTGGCTCAGTGAAGAGCATTTTCATCCATGCCAGCACTTAAGGCAGAAGGCTAGGAGTCCTTGATTGCTTTGCCCTCACCTCTCCATCCAGCTAATCAGTCATTAGTGCTGTGGGTTATATCTCCTGGGTACTTGGAGAACCTGACCATTTCTATAAATACAGCTCTCATTCTCGTCAAAGCCACCACCGTCTTTCATCTAGACCACCACACTAGCCAACTAACTTAACCCCAGGGCTTTGGCTTTTCTACCATTCCAGTAGTTCATGCTATACACAGAAAGGCCTTTCTAAAGAATTACAGTCTCATTTGAATGCTTGTTTCCTATTCCCCTTTGCATAATTTAAATTTTTTTCACATAGCTTACAGGCCTATTCACAATGTGAGACTTTCCAGCCTCTTCAGTTTCATCATGTGCCACTGTTGTTTTCTCTGCACCAATCATCCTTGTCTTATTTTAGTCCCTGATTCCCCTCATCACTCCTGTCCTAAGACACAAATATGTCTGTCTACTACCCCCACCCACCCCATCTCCAGCTGTCTGAATCCTACCCACCGTTTATGTTCTATCCTAAGTGTTTCCCCCTCAGAAAAAGCCCCACCATCAACCACTACCACGTCTGTGACCTACCAGTTTAGAAATACCCTCTCAGAATACTCTGTGCTTTCCTTCTGGTAACATTGATCTCACTTGTTTACTTCTTATTACATGTTTGCCTTCTCCAATAGATCATAACGTTCATTAAGGCAAAAACTGGCCTTGTCTCATTCACCACTGTATCATCAATGACCAGCAGGCATGCATTTAAGACATATCAGGAACTCAGTATGAACTTACCAATGAAGGACTGAGCTAATCATATCTTACATCCTGTTTTTAAGGTAGTTTCCATCATATTTGATAAGATAGTCCCCAAATCTTATTCTTGAAGACCTTGTTTATGACTCACATTTCCACATTTTATACTATAGAGTGTCACTAACTAGCAAGAGGACTATTTTACCAGTTGACTTTCTTTCCCCACATGGAGAGTTTGTTAGTACAGCAGCAGGCCAGTCACTATAGGTAAGACTAATCCCACGTATTTTCTCCTCTAGCCTGCCTCTCAGACTTGTCCTTTCAGAGAGGAGTGATAAAGCAGATGGATTTAGTTTTTATGTCAGTCATCATCAGTTGAGTGGAGGTTTTTGTGTGAGAGAAAAGGCTAGTATTAAATTGATTGATGGTTCATTTTTCATATTTGCTCCTTGGTCATTGGAGTGACACCAGGAGGGCTGTCTAGTTAGAGGTGTCTGAGACAATAGCTACAACAAAAGCTATCACATATACAGAATCCACTGCTTATAAATAGTCCCTGGAATTACACATACAGTAGACCCCCTCCCTTATCTATGGGGGATATGTTCCAAGATCCTGGAGGATGCCTTAAACCATAGATAGTACTGAGCCCTATACATACTTTTTTCCTATATGATTTATAAGGTAGTCACAGTAAGAGATCGACAACAATAACTAATCATAAAATAGAACAATTATACAAGTGTACTGTAATTAAAGTTACATGAATGCTGTCTCTCAAAATATCTTTTTGTACTATATTCACCTAGCTTAGGGTTCTCATTGGCCATGGGTAACTGAAACTGCAGATGAGGGGGCTACTAGATATTGACACATAGTTATCAGTAAACGTTCATGCTGGTCTACTTGGGAAAAATCTATCCTACACTTATTCAAAGTATATAAGGAATAACTTTTGCATGAAATCTCAAGAGGAATATTTGTCATTGAATTTCTTTTTTATTACAAATGGGAGATGACAAATATTGGGTCATCAGAAAAGTCATGACATACTTTTCTGTTTTTTTTTTTTTAATGCAAAAACGCATCATGACCTTTCCGATGACCCAATAGTTTATATGTATATACTAATTCCACCTTTGAATTTTTTTTTCATTCCCCATCCCCGAATCAGGTCCTACAAGATATGCAAATATGTGCTGCCACTATGGCATGCAGCACAGGTGTTGTGCCCTACCAGACCTTAGGTCAAGATTCTATCGCTTTATCACTTCTCTTATTAAAACAGCCAAGACTTCTCTTATTAAAACAACAAACTGTCCTAGAAGATGAAGTTCTGGGCAGAAAGAAATCACTGGCCAAGTGGATCCAATATTGTTGGGTAGAGTTTTATTGTTCCCCTGAGGTTTGCTCACATCAAATTCTTTGGCCGCCAGCCTGCTCCCACAAATAGCTGCATCCCCTTTTGAGTTCCCCAGCACAAGTGGGGACAAAATCTTCTGTGCCTAGTAATCTTTGGTACAGCTAAACCTGGCTAGGCTTGGAGGAAAAATGAAGGTACAAAGGAGCAGAAGGAAGAAGATAAACACAGAGAGCAAGAGGCATCAAACAGACAGCTTACACAGTGCCTATGTCTGATCCTTCCATATCTACCTTGTTCTGGGAGATTCAAGGGCCCCTCTCTTCCTACAGTTTTTCGCCCAAGGATTCTGGGCTTTAACCTGGAAAAGGAACAATGTCCCCTCCTGCCTTGCTTCTCAGCAGTGGTGTCACTAAGGTACAAATGAGCCTTCATCCAAAGTCAGAGTGAGTTCTCCCTTTGTTCTTCCCTGGCAGACAGTATCAAAAGCATCTCACCTTTTTCCTGCCAGTAGGAAAAGGGAGTATTTGAATAAGAGCAATCAACTGTTGGATTCTTTTTTAGGAGTGCAGCATTGGGATAAGAGAAGGTTCCTAGAGTAAGGATTAAGACAATAAAGGAGAGGTTATTTTGTGATTCAGAGGAAAGAGCAAGTTCACAAGAAATATAACATGGATTCACTGGAGGTCATTAATAAGCGGGTCTTTTATTTCTCTCTCCCCCTCTCTCTCTCAATACTGCAGTGGGTGTGAATAGAGATGACAAACGTGGATGTTGCCTGCTGGCTTCCTAGTTGAAAACACCCTCTAAGCCACCACTGCCCAGTAGAACTTTCTTCCATGACAGAAATACTTTCTAATAGTGCTGCCCAGTATAGTGGCCACTAATCACATATGACAACTGAGCACTTGAAATGTTCTGTCACACTTGGAGTAAGTGCCTAAGAAAGTGATTTTAAATTACAACAAAAATATCAAGTTAAATAAAGCTTTATGGCTGGTGGCTAACAGATTATACAGCATAGTTTAAGAAGCTAACTGTGGCAATGACCCAACAGAAACTAGGTCCAAACTTTTCACAGCAGGGCTGAAGTCACACACCCACCAGCCTGCCAGTTAACTGACCCAACAAAGAGACCCTTCGAGACCCTCTGTTTCTTGAGAGAAGAAGAACATGGCAGGAGGTGATATCTGCTCTCTGGGCTGCATTGCTATAGCCTCCACTCAAACAAGTCCCTGGACTAATACTTTGCCACTTTTCTTGGAGATTCAGTGCCTGACTCCAGAAGCCCCATCATGCTCAAACGATACATGAAGCATATCCCTGGGAAAGGAAAGTGTTCAGCATACTAACTGGGAAAGGAGAAACTCAGTTCCATTAGTGTACCAAGGTCAGAGGCCCCACCTCTCCTAGTGTTAAAGAGGAAAATCTCTAATCAGGTAAGAGAGGCCAGCTGAGAGACCCCTGAGAGGAAATCGGGACAGAAGTCTTTCACGAACGAATCCCCATGGGAAAGTGACAAAATTAGTAACAGGAATGAGGCCTCCCTCAGAGGATTCATGACTTGTTGGGTTGAAAATAACCACAAGGTCATATAGTCCAGCTGCCACTAATTGCCTGAAATTTTTTACCTTTTTAGGTTTTATTTTATTCTTGATAAAGAATCCATGTGTGTGTGAGAGAGAAAGAGATCAGAACCCTATACAAAATTTTAACACACCGCAATCCCCTTTCCACCACCCTCCAGCTTAGTAGGCATCTGAACTTGCAGTTGGTCATGTGGTTTCCAGCACTACAGTTCAGATTGCTAGCAACTGTGCCACCAGGCTGGGTCATTCTACTGTAGTCTCGGATAGTCATCCAGCTGCATCCAATTTAATCCAGCAGCACAGTCCTCCTTGTGGCAGCCCTTTCTGATGCTGGGCAAGGCTTTGAAAGCACCCAGCACATCTTAGGGGAGGCTTCCAGTGGCTGGAGGGTAGCACATTGGGGTTTGGATCCAACACAATCCTCCATTGGGATAGCATATTTATACTCCCTCACTTTACAGAAGAAACTTCTGGTGAGACCAACTCTCCTTTACCTTAGGTTGTTTATATGGCTTCTTTAATCAGAGCTTTAAAAAAAATGCCCTGGAAGAAAGCAAATCATTGTTGTTGGCTCTTTCTCCTGGGAAGGACCTTGGAATCATGATTTGAGAACTGGAAGGAACTTACTAGTCATCTAGTCCAACCCCCTCATTGGGCTTATAAAAACTGAAGGAAGTCTTGAGCTTCAGAGTAGAATTCAGAGAACATTTTCCACTATTTGCAACCAGTGCTCACTTTGAGGCTCCAGTCTCTGTAGATCTTAGTGGTCCCTGCCTCTGAGCCCCCACACGAAGGTGCCCTGCCTCTCTCCTCAATCCCCAGGTTACCCGATCCACTGCTGAGCCCTGTTGACTCTCCTTTATTCTCTACTTTAGCCTCTGTTGGTCTTTGCAACACCATTGTCAGTTTCCTCCCTTATCTCTGATGGTGTCTTTCCAGGCTTGGTTTGGAGCTCTTCTACAAGACATACTCCACAAATGCAGGTGTTCCCTGTGGCATGTCCTGGCCCTGTCTCTACTCACTCTGTATATCCCTTTCTTTCGTTATAGTCACCACCAATACATGAAAAATTGAGAAACAACCATCTTCAACCCATAGTTTTCTCCCCAGTAGTAGCAGATTGTACTCAGACCCATAGATCCAGCTATGGGTCATTGGAAAAGTCATGACATATTTTTTCTGTTTTTCTATGCAAAAATGCATCATGACTCTTCCAACGACCCAATACTAACTGATCGTTTCCAATGGAGTATTTCATAAGCATCTTTATTAAACATTTTAAAAACTGACTTCATTATCCACTCCTCCTAACCCTGTTTTATTTTTGCATTCTCTACCTCCTTGGAACCTATTTCTAATCATTCAATAACCAAATGCAGAAATTATTGTGGACTTCTCTATTTCTACTACTTCCTACTTTTAACTTGTATCTTTTGGGAAGAAGTGATGGAAGGAATGCAGCAAATTATTTCATCAAGTTGGAGGAAAGTGGCCTCATCTACCAACTTTGAAAGATGTCTGGAGAGAAAGAACAGACTCTTCTGATAAGCCAGCAAAGTTGTGCCCTCTCATGGGGAATAGACATGGCTTCAATTCTAGACTATTCCTCCAGCTCCATCCACCCGCTTCCTCCTGAGTTTACTACCCACCCATCCAGTCAGAAGTCCACCATTTTAAGTACTCTCTCTCTCCAATAGCTGCAAGCCACTTACCCAGTTATCACAACAACTGGAAAATCCTGCTCTCTTGTTCCATTATGACTGCACCTAGCCTACTGATTGCTGATTTTGCAACCAGCACATTAGCACCGTTATGAACTCATGGCCACCTGTCCTCAACACAGCTAGTTTAACATTGCTCTCTTTCCCTAGTCAGATCACTTTTCTTGTCTCCACAATAACCACTGCAAAACTTCTCCCTCCATGCTTCTTACCTTGACTAACACTCCCACTTTTCCCTTCCACTTCACAAAGAAAGTGGAGGCTATCATACAGGAATACCCTCTAATAGTTGCCACATCCTGGAAGCACTTATCCTTCTTGCTCACATCCCATCAAAGTGAAGGAGGCACCCTTTTCTCTAAGATAAATCATTACGCATTCATTCATTCAATAGTTAACCACTGAGCCAAGGTTCCAGATGCAGCCACCAACTCAACACTACCTCCTCCCTAAGATGTTAAACCACAATTAAATCATACTCACCTGTCAGGTGATAGCGATTCATTAATCAACAAACCAGACCAGGCCATCTGCCCTCATGGAGCTGTAATTTCAGTCAAGGAGGTGACAATAAACAAGATTGAGTAAATGTACACTATGTCAGATAGCAATTAATTGCCACATGTTTGAGGGTATTAAGAATCTTGATATGGTATCCACAAAATGCCTCACTGAAAAGGTGACGTTTATGTAAACATCTATTGGGTTGTCGGGAAAATCATGAGCATTTTTGCATAGGAAAATAGAAAAATAAGTTGCCCAAAAACCTCATGTATAAAATGAAGGAGGGGACTGTGAGGAAACCATGGGAGAGAGTATTCCAGGCAGAGAAAACTGAAGGTCCAAAGTCTTGGCGGCAGGAGCTGATCTGGCAAGTACGGCTGGAAGAAAGTGGGAGTGGGAGAGATTAGGCCAGATTACATCAGGCTTTATGAGTCAGACTGAGGACTTTGACATTCACATCTATGAGACAGGGATATTGGGGGCTTCTGAGAAGAGAAGAGACCAGAACTGCCTTATGTTACAAGGACCATTCTTTAGTGATTTCCTGTTCCTCCATCTCAGAAATAGTGTTCTGTTAATTGCCCCCTCTACCTTCCCTAGGTGACATGGTTTATTTCCTTTCATTTCTTTCTGAAGGTTGGTATAAAGGATCTCTCTATTTTTTTTTTTTTTGGAGAGGTTTGTGCTATAGGGCGCATGTGCTCGCCAGACAGAAAGACAAAGACAGAGAGACAGACAGAAAATGAGAAATCACCCCCCAGGGGGGATAGCCACCCCGCAATCCCTTCTCCTCCATTCTCCTCCCGGGATCTTGGGCACGCATGCAGACGTGCCTGGCATGAGTTTTAAGCCACCAGGTCCGGGACATGAACCGCGGTCAACTACATGGGAGTCCAATGACATAGCCATTACGCTAACTGCTGGTCCAGGTATAAAGGCTCTCTTCGTATCAATGCGCTGGAGATACACAGGAAGGCAGTGGAGCACATCTGAAGGGAGAGCATGGGTTTTGTTCTATCATTGGACAAGGAAGGGCTGCTTTCCCTCACCTGGGCCATGAGCCACTTTCATTGAGTTCATATCATACTATCCTGGCACAGTGTCACATTTTAAATAAAATTCAGACTCCTTGCAATGGCTATTAAAATTCTCCAAGGTCACCTCTTTGCCACCAAGCTTCAACTACAATGATATTTCTGCTGCTCAAATGTGCTAAGTTCAACCCTTCCTTAAGCCTTGGACATCCTCTCTGGCTGAATACTTTTCCTCCAACCTTTATATGATTTCCAAAGTATATGTAGCCATTATCTGACCATTCCTTTCTCCAAATATACTTTGGCCCACTTAAGCTGCCTTAAAAGTAATTTACTATCTAAACACCCTTTTCCCCTTCTGGTAGTCTCTGCTTTCACAACTAAATTTCTCCGAGATGTCTACCTCTGCTTCTATTTCCTCACCTTCCCTTCATTTCTCATTGACACACTTCCTGAGTTTCCCTGAAACTACTCTCACCAATGGTCTCTATGTTGCTAATCCCAATGTTCACATTTAATCTCTACCTTACTTGATTTTATTTATTTATTTATTTATTTTGCTATAGGGTGAGTGTGCTCACCAGAAAGACAGAGAGACAGAAAGCGAGAAATCATCCCCCCCAGGGGGGATGGCCACCCCGCAATCCCTTCTCCTCCATTCTCCTCTCAGGATCTTAGGCATGCATGCACACACCTTACTTGATATGTTGACAGTACCCTATTCTGTAAAATTCTCCTTTCTCTTGGTTTCCTTTATGTGATTGTTGTCTCGTATCTCTAAGGGAGGAGCTTTTTGCCTATGCTACAAGGCCTTATAATGGAGTCAGGCAATGTTCTGTCCTGACCTCCTTCCTTATTCATGCTTGTTCCTTGTGATCCCGTGGGGCCCAGTGACTTGGATTGCCATCTATCTGTAAACTAATGACTAATTTACAGCTTCTGCTCAGACTTGCTTTTGAGTAGGGATGTCATTGTATTTGTCACATTCAATATGTCAGAAGCTGACTTGGGACCTTTTCCTCAATTTTACTCTTACCACTCTGTATCTCAAACCTCATTTACTTCAGCATGCCCCTCAGGAAGTGGCACATACCTGCTGTTCAAGGAAGAACACCAGGCCTCGTCTGAGAGCCCTCTCACTTCCTAGCAACTCATCTACTCTGATCCCATTCAGACAGGCTCTAGGTTTATGTTCTCTCTAAGATGGACAACCGCAGAGTGGGACCGTCATCTCTCATCTGCACTACAGCAGTCATATTTTATCACGTCTCCCTGCATCCATTCTTGACTTTCTGATTCATTCTCACATAGCAGCTGGAGGCGACTTTACAAATTGCACATGGGACCATGTCACTCACCTTCTTAAAATCCTTCGAGGACTAGGATAACACCCCAGACCTCAACAGGGCTTGATTTCTGCCACACTATGCCATTTCTCAAACTCTACTCTCTAGCTTAATCCAACATTTTTCAGTTCTTTAAATACAATTTTCTCATTTTTATATGTAATTGTTAAATGACAATATTCTCAGCTTTTTAGATTTTAAGATCGATGAAGTCATGAATCTGTATATTTTGTATGTTCAATAATTAGTACAGTGACTGATACATATTTGGGAAATACATGATTCATTTATTAAAAAAATACTTTTCAGTGCCTAGTCTGTCTAAAACCTTATTATTGGTGTTGATGAGACAAAAATTATACTATATTTTTAAAAAGGGATTAAATTCTCTTATATTAAGGTTTACATTCAAGTAGGGAGAGACAGAGTAAACAAATAAAGAGAAAATATATACTGAATATAGTATATTTATATATGGTATATTTAGTATGATTTAATATAGGCTATTTAATATATTTTATGGTGATAAAAGCTATAGAGAAAACATTTAGTGGGAAGGGGAGTGTATGATGAGAGAAGGCTGGAATTTTAAAGGTGGTTGTTGAGGAAGATGTAAGACAGCATTTGAGAAAGGATCTGAAGGAAGGAGAAGATGGACACTAAGGGCTGTCTAGGGGAAGAATCCTTCAGCAAAGGACCTAGCAAGTACAAAGGTCCTCGATGGGTATATCTCTCAATGCCTTGAGAGTTGATGAGCCAGAGAGAAGGTGAGCGTGGCTAGAGCAGAATGAGCCAGTGAGAGCTCAGAGACACAAAGGGCTTCATCATGCAGGCCCTGAAATCCTGTGGAACTTTCATGATGAGAGCAATGGAAAGCCACTGGAGGGTTTTCAGTAGAGTTGTGACACAATGAGACATGGATCTCAGCTGACTCACTCAGATGGCTATGCTGGGAGTGCACTGAACAGGAGAAAAGACAGGAGTCCAAGTGCCCAGATAGGAGGCTACTGTCATTATCCAGTTGATAGATTAATAGTGGTTCCCATCAGGGTGGTGGTAGAGTAGCTGATTGAGGTACATATTTTGAAGGCAGAGTTGACAAGATTTACTGATAAACTGGATGTTGCACATGAGAGAAAGAGAAGAGTCCAGAATGACTTCTAGCCTGAGCAAGTAGAAAGATGAAGTTGCCATTAACTAAAATGACCAGGACTGTGAAAGGCGTAGGTTTGAATATATTAATCTTAAGTAGCCTATTGGATATTCAAGATATTTTATGCTGATCAGAATAGTGTTTTTTAATTAAAATATCACTTGTCAAAATGCCTGCTATCTTTTAGGATTAGCCTCATTCCTTTCAGGCCCAAAACTCTGGCCCCTTCCCAAGCATCATAGAAGGTGTAAAACTGGTCTAAGGGGATACATTAGTTTGGTGCTGTCTGTGGCGCCAGATCTCCAGAACTGCTGCTATCAAGATATTTACTCTGAGCATCTTTTTAAAAACATCTAATAAGCAAAACATTCCTAGTAGTACAGAAGGCTTGGAGCTACTCTTCACACTAAAGCTTCTCAAACTCAGAGGTATTAGATTAGGTTTTCTTGGCCAAGCCATGTGCCAGGTCCTCTGATAAACCATCTGCTAGGAATCTGTCCTTCCATAACACTGAGCCAAGAGCTCCAGATGGGGCTATGAAAGGACTCTAGTTTGGATAAAGAAGGCAAAGGGATAACCATGGGCATGTTTTCAAATCATTATTCCTGGGCCACCAAGGACATCATCGCATAATGTCTTTTCAGGCCTCCTCAGAGTAGTAAAATCCCTGTTGACCCAAGCTGATCTCTAAGACTTGGGTAAATTGTGGTAACTTGGGGGCAGATGTCACCTTAGATGTAAAGTGAAAAAAGTACAAAACCCCAACCTGCTGAAAGACAAAGTTTTCCCTTAAATCTACAATGCTTAATGGGTGAGTGCATTTTCATTTCTTAAAATAACTTGCTTGCTAAGGAAAAAGATATGCAAATTTTTCAGACTTAAAAGTGCAGCCAAGGAAAACAGCCAAGCTCTACAGAGAGTCCATCATCCACCTGCAGGTTCAGGTGACAGACCCTGGGGTGATTGAAATGTTAACGTTTCAATTTGGAATGCTTGATCTCCTCTTGAAGAACCCAGAGCCCAAGGGCTCAGCTGCATTCTTAGGGCAGTCTGGACAGTGCTTCTCTTGCTGTCATCATATTTAAATAGAAGAACAATATTGCCTTTTGTCCAGACAAGGAGAATCCATCAGATAACCAGATTAGGTTCTACCTGTTAATCAGTTCAGAAGACCAATCACAAGCCCAGCAATGATGGCAGAGACAGTCGAGCGCTGCTGTGCAATACCGGGGTCCTATGGGATGCACAGGTTTGGATCCGGGTCAGACAGATCCTGACTGACTGGGAAGCTGGTGGGAGGGTCAAGTCATGGTTTGGGGACACGCTGTTGAAGGTAACTTCCCCCATGAAAGAAATAAGTAAAACAAACTTAAAATAAGACCACTCATCAACAAGATTTCCAAACCTCTCAGGAAAATAAGCCAGTATCAATGAAATAAGAATCGAACTCCTTAAAGGGAAGCTTTGAAGAGAATAGCATGCATTTCAATATAAAATTACTATAGGTTTGCTGTTGAAAAATTCTTTCATCTAGAGTAGATAGATAAGTAAGACACTAGTAAATAAGAATAGGTACATAATTTTATTAATAAAATTAATACAATTAAATTAATAAAATTTTATTAATAAAATAACATGATAAGTTTTTGCCCATCTAAACCTTAAGAAACAATGGGGATAGTTAAAGTAGATTCCATTCTTCATCAATTTCTAGGGCGGAGGATCAAATGAGAATATCTCTATGGGATGCATCAAAATCTCAGAGACAGAAGTTACTTATAGAAACCACACCAGGGGCCAGAAAGTGGCATGGGGGTTAAAGGCGCTGGACTCCCACATGGCCAACCACGGTTCAAGTCTCGGATCTGGTGGCTTGCTTTCTCACTTCCTCTCTATCTGTCTGTCTCTCTCTGATGAAACTGGAAAATAATAATGATAATAATAAAATTAAATGAAATAATTCTTTAAAAAAAAAAAAAAAGAAAGAAAACCACACCAGCCTCCCTCAGCCTGAAAGTTCTGCCAGTATAGAGTCCAGGCATCCAACTCACAGATACAAAAGGGGCCTAGAGGCTCTACAGCTGCTCTGTGGCAGATAAATGTGGTGAATGAATAGTTTATTGGTTGTAAAAAGTATCTGCAAACTTGTCTATATTGTAGGTGGCAGTTACTATTGGGTTGTTGGGAAAGTCATGATGCATTTTTGCATAGAAAAATACAACCTAATATGTCTGAGAATTCCTCTGGAATCATGGCCACAGCACTGACAAGCTAATGATGTGCTTGGAAGACCAACCGGAGAGGCTGCAGACCCCAAGGGATAGCAGGGGCCGAGGTCCTGTCTCGGCCACTTGCTAGCTATGTGATCTTGAGGAAGTAAAGAAAACTTTATGTGCCCCAGTCTCTTTATCTGTCAAGTGGGCTGTTAAGCCCTCATAAGAAAGTAAAAATTAAATGATTTAATATGTATCCAGCACTTCAACTAATACTCTGCACATAATAAGTGCTGTTACTTTAATATTATAAGCAGCATCGACACAGACATGGGTGCTATGCCTACTGTGCTGAAGACTGGATTAAGAGGACTTGAGGGCAGCAGCCAGTGGTGGTATAGTTATGGCAGCCAGATCCCACATGATCAACCATGCTGTTCCAATTTCAGACCCAGTGGCTTGAACCACGTGCTGGGTATGTGTGTGCGTACACCCAAAATCCAGAGAGGAGAATGAAGGAAAAGGGACTGTGGTATGGCCGTCCCCCTGGGGAGTTGCTTTCTCACTCTCTCTCTTTCTCTGTCCCTCTCTCTGTTTCTCTCCAGAAAACACATGCACCCTTTAGCAAATTTTAAAAAAATAAAAATAAAAAAGGAGCACATAAGGAAACAAGTTGTCCCTAGGAGCTCGTGATGACTGCCACCGTGAGGATACCCAGGAAACCAGGGAAGGCCAGGGTATCATGGGCTCAGGGTGGGCACCATTTAGACCTGCTGTGCAGGGGGCAATGAAAGGTGAGGGCTTTCTGGTTAGAGAACAAAGAGGGAATTTAGATACTTTTTTGTCTCTTAAAGAAATTGAAATATATTTGCATATTTCTCTCTTTTGACATGCTCTCCCCAAAACATAAATTAAAAGATTTAGGTATCAATGTGTGAAGTCAGAAAAAAGATGAATTTTTTCCTTATTTGCAGATGTCTAAAACAAACACATTTATAAATTTTACATTTTAATGATTTTATTAGGTTGAGTCATATGAAATTGCCCATTTGTGGGACAAAGAAGATAAAATAGCGGCAATTTGCATAAGGGTCAATTTATAACATGCCATAGCCCTTGCTATTCTGCACAATATACTTTAATTGTTATTTTTTATGTTTTGTACTCTGGGACAAACTTATTAAAGGGCATGTTTTAAAAGATGTATATGAAATGAAGACATTTCAGGGCTGACCTTCAGTTGTAAAAAGACTGAGTTTGCATAAAAACTCCCAAAGATTTTTGTCTCACTAATACACAGGGCTGCTAAAATTGGAAGGGCCTTTTGAGAACACTCCTTCCAAACCTTCTTTCTGACAAACTAACAGGGGTCCTGTGGGGTGAATTTATTTACACAAGGTCACAGTTAGAGAATATTAGAGTCAAGAACAGCTCTTCAGTCCCTGAGCCCTGATTCAGTTTCTGTGCTGGAAAAATTGCATCTATTGTCTGGAACTTTGTCAGGTTGGTCCAGGATGTGCTCGTATAAAAGCCACAAGGATAGTGTGGAAAATCTAGGGTCTGAGCAGATCCAATCTGACCTGAATGCCAAGACTGCTTTGCTCAGGTCCTTCTCTATACTCCTGGGCATAGGAAGTCAGACAAAAATAGACATCTGTATGTATCTAGGGATTCTCAGATTACCCAGGCAGGTGGCAGTGCCATTATAATGTCCAAGTACAAGATACTGAAACAGAGAGCCTGAGGGCATCTGCCATGTTTCTTTGTAGGGCACCCAGTATCAGCCCTGTTTTACAGATGAAGAAACAGGGTCAGAGACACCGGCAGCTGCCAGCACTCAGGTCTGTCTACACTGTCATGGGAAGATGGATGCTTTCTCACCAGTTTCCAAATCTCCCATAAGTGGATTCAACTGGGTGAACTTAATGGGAAAAACCTAATCTTGAGGAGCTTTGGACATGCAGTGTTTTAGCTCAAGTAGAGAAAGTCAATCCTGGTTCTAAGTATGAGAGGGAAACCCCTTGCACTGCTTAATTTGGGCCTATTTACCTGAACCAGAAACTGTAGTGCAAGCAATAAGCATATCTTGATCAGCTTAGACAGATCAGGGCTTATCCCTTGAGAGAAAGGTAGGCTCACTAACTGAAGTACATGGGCTAGGTGTGGCAGAGAAGACCCTGACAAAATCTGGATATTGTTAGGAATGAAAAAGAACTGCATGCTAGGTAATCAGCCAATGAATGTCCAATGTTGTAGCCCAGGTTTGGATATGCCATAATTTATGCAACAAATTCACTGCTGTTGGACATTTATGCTTTTTCTGACTCGTTACTTTTATTATAAGTTGCCCCTGCAACAAATACTCTTGTGATGCTGTCTTTGTACAGCACCAAGATTATTTTCCCAAACATAACTTCCTAGATCAAAGTATATGAATGTTTGATTGACTTGATATAGTTTCTTCCAGAAAGTCTGTTTCTCACAGTTAATGCCCTCATAATCCTGGGAACTGTGTACATACGTGAGTGCTAATATACATGCTTTTAATCTTTGCTAATTCAATAGGTAAAATCTCTACTTATTAGATAATATTCCATAGTGGTATGCTGAGGTGTATAGAGCTACAGAAAAATATGGCACATTTTCATGGAAATGCAATGCCTTCAGATTTAAAGAAACTATTATTTTTACATTTCATGTTATCATGACATAGAATACAAAATCTATACAAATGCTATGGGTGAAACATAAGACTTCAAAGACTATTGTTTTCAATGAGTTGCACATGTCGCCTCTTTCCTGTGCTTCCCCCAAACAAACCCCAGAAGAATGAGTTTACCTTCCTCTGTAGTAAGAAACTTTGGTAGAAATTTTGAGAAATAATTGGTATTTACTAGGATTTGCTTAATATAGTCATTCATCAGATGAAATTGTGAAGGTGCAAGAAGATAATCATGGCCCTAGATGTAAGCATTTTATTCAACAGCATGAAGCAGGAAAAAGATCAAATGGATAGAAGATGTTAAATCCTCACAGTGGAGGATGGTAGCCAAGTAGTTTCATCAAGGACAAATAAATTACTCCAGAGGTTTAATGATAGAGTGGTGGCCTACTATTTCTAGTGACAGATAGAATCCAGGGATTCCACTGTCAGCCACGGGAGACCCCAGCCTGCTATTACTAGCAGATGGGCAGGGAGATGGGCCTGGCTGAAGCATGTCCCACTGTCAGAGGGAAATCCTTATTAATTTCCCACACAAGTCATCCCATGTAGACATTTTATGATTATTGAATGTCATTTCTCTGATTAAAATGGCTTGAATTGTTTTGTTCATTCTAATCATTTGGTATTTGGAATGTTGTAATGTTCAACAAAAACTACAATGCTGAATGTGGAGGACGCACTATCTAATTAAATTCACTCGAGAAGACCAGGAGTCACTGTGAAGGCATCATCAAAGATTCTGTGCTCCTCAATTAATTATCCTAATGACAATAAAACAATTACATTTTTTCTGGGCCTTACCAATGCAGGAGTCCCAAAACAGTCTTCTAAATTTTGATCCATAAGACATTGCAGCTAAATTAAAAATCTATGCCCTTTTGAGTCATAAAAAAAAGACAAAATAGACATTGAAATACTCAAGCCAAATGTTTTTTGCCTAGATGAACACTCAGTATCTTGCTAACTTATTGAGCACAGGTAAGAAGCTTGACGGTGCCCTGCTGAATGAACAAGGCCCTTCAAACATATTCATGGCTGGAAAAACATCCATAACAACATGTAATAACATGGTAGTTGCACCTGGAATAAGAAGTCTAGTTTTCTTCCACATATGTCTGGATCTGTTTACCCCTAGATCCACTCACCTTCCCTTGTCCAACCTGCTATAGACCCTTGGAGCCTTTTCTGTATGGACTGTGTGAACCACAATGCTTTGCCTTGTGGCAGAGGCCTTAGCAGGGAAAACGTGATGGAAAACATTGAAGTCAAGGTGTTTATTCCCCTGCTTCGGCTATGTGGGACTCAGGTTTGACAGTAAGTCACCTCAAGCCCTCTCTGTAGCTTCCTTCAGATCTCTGGGTTCCAGAAATCACTCAGTGCCCTTGCTTCTTTGGTCTAGAGTCTTATTTCCTCATGGTCCCTAGCCCAGAAAGTTCCACTATGCATCCTGGATTCACTTAACCCTGACCCGTCCTCTGTGAACAATCTCTTCATTGAATTCTCCAGCACCCATGTGTCCCATGTCTCTTGTTGTAATACAGCTCATGTCAATTATAAGAAATGAAATTCCACAAAATATGAAGGAAAAACATTCCCTATAATCTATACTCCACATAGAAAGGGTACTTTACTGGCACGGTCATAGTGGCACAGCAGTAATGCAGTGCTTTGCATTGCTGAAGGCCATATGGAGGCTCAGTGTTCAGTTTTTTTGGCCAACACAACAGACAAACAATATATGCCCCTAACCCTAGCTGACTGGGAAAAGCTTAGGTGGAAAGGTCATAGCATGAGATTCTGTTGAGGTTATCTCTTTCTCTCTCTCTGATACAAAATGAATAAACAAACAAACCTTAAAATGAAAAAAAGAAAGAAACGGTTACCAGAATCTGGCATAAAAACCACAAGTTTGACTACTTGCCACTAGAAGGCCAATACTCAAGAGACAGGTGGCACTGGAAAGAAAAGGGTAGCCTTATATTCAGGAAGCCAGCAATATGGGGAAATGATGAGCTAATGTCCCAAGACCATTTCTGAAGTCTTGGTTTAACAAGGACTTTAAAGGAGAAACAAAGAGGGTGGGGGATGGTGCTGTTTTGCCCAGCACAGCAGTTCTTCGTTACCTTGCCCAGCCCACAGAGGGGACATGGTGACATCAGGGTAGTTGTTTTCAGCAATAGATGGGTCAGCTGGACCTGATCATCAAGGCAATTTTTATCTTCCTCGACATATCTGCCTTCTGATTTCAAGACCCTCCTGTCTTTGGTCTCTGCACAATCTCAGAAGAGCTACAATTAGGTTCTGCCAACTAAGTATTAAATAAGACTTACTGTGCAAAAGAAAGCAAGCAAGGCAAAGGCCAGTCTAAACTACTTTTAACCTTTGATGTTGGATTAATATGGTGTTAACTTTAGCTCTTCACTTAGCCATGTTACAAATCAAGTATTTGACCAACCAGGGATTTGTTTGGGCTTATATGAATGCTTGGACTGTCCTTCAGAGATGATTGACAAAAGGATATGGAAACAGTATATAGATGTAAATACCAGATATAGTGTGTGTGAAAGAGGAGGGTCTGAGGAAGGACATGTCGAAGAAAAATAGGGAGGCAAAGCATTAGTGGGACAAAGAAATGTGGTATTATCTGTTGAAGATATTTTATAGTTTTATTATTATTTTAACCGGACTAGGGAGAAACGTTCACCTGTTGAAATATTCATTTTTGTAAGCTAAACAATGTGATTGAATGTATTAAAGAAAATGAAATTTAAAAAGTAGAAAAAATAGTTTAAAAAAAGATGACTCCTTTTTTATAAAATATGTCGTCATTCTGTCATGATTTGGTGTCCTTTCCAGTTCAGGTATCCAAGAGATTGATAATTAACAATTGATGCACAGTCTAATTCACCCTGAAGCCAAGGATATTATTGGGGAAGTGCTTGATATCTAGAAAAAGAGGTTTGATGTTCAAGAACCAATAATAAGTCACTATAATAACGCACGTTGCATAAAGAACAGTTAGTGCCACTAGCAAAAACGTTGGCTCTACCTTTGACTTTTTATAACCATGTTAGCAGTAGTGAGGTAGGTCTTTGGCAGTCCTATTAGACATTATGGTATCCAATAAAATATTGCATCTCTTATCTATCCTTATTAATGCCTAGCAATATAACATGAAATATCCAAAATTATATGGAATTTTCATAACAGAAAATATTCGTTCCTTTCCTTTCTCCATAACCAGACTCAAGAAGGAAAGCAAAATGCTGTGTGATTCTTCTCATATGAGAATAGATAGATCTACTTAGAGAACATAGGAATATTCAGGACCATGAGGTGTTGAACACTGTGAAAGTTACTCATGGGAATTTTAGGTAGATCAAGGAGACTGTCAAGGAAGCAGAGTCAGTGTAAGTGCTATGAGATAGGGGATTTATTATTGGAATTAAACTTGCAGCAATAACAGAAGTAAAGGACTGGAAGAAGAATCAAAAGAGCAGAAGCAAGTTGCTAACCAGCCCTTCAGAAATACTGGTGTGGGTGGACAGGTCAGAGTTTGCAGGAATATCTGAAAAGCCAGGCACATCTCACCACTGAATTGCAACCACCAAAAGATTGTGGGAAAGTCTAGGAATCTTTTGCATCTAGGAAACAACTACCGTGGATCCACAAGCATCTGATCTTAGATCTGCACTGCTATTGGTCAAAGGGATCAATACACAGGAAGGAGAGGCAGAGTAAAAGTCCAGAAAATCTAGAACCTGCTGGGCTCCCCTGTGCCTGTCCAAAATTACTTATGTAACCTCGAGACCCCTTTAGAGTAATGGCCACTGCTTCCTTCCTATCTGCCAGATTTCATGCAAGCCCCTTGTTTGGCTAGCTCTAACCTGAAACCACACAAAGAAGAGGATTCTAGGAAATGTATTTCCCAGATTAACCAAATCAATATAAGACAGCACAGTCCATTTCTCATCAGCTTGACATCTACCACTCCTCATTAAGCATATTCAATATCTAAATAAAGATAATAGTAAAATTGTGCTTCTACCTAACATGATACAATTATTGAAAAATATTCGCTCTTTCTCCCCAAAAGAAAATACAAGAAATCTCATAAATCTCCTCATCCATCTTTTGGAAACATTTATTTCTTTTCTTTTTTTTTCCTTTTTAAGAATTATTTTATTTTAACTTTATTTATTATTATTTTCTATTTTACTAGAGAGAGACAGAGAGAGAGGGGGGAGGGAGTGAGAAAGGAAGCCACCAGGTCCAGGATTCGAACCATGTGGGAATCCAGTGCCTTTAACCACCACACCATCTGCCAACCCTAGCATTTATTTCTTTTCTGTGTTACATTCCCACTTTGCTACGTTATAACTTAAATATTGCAATATAATTTTAATCACCATGATAGTAGGAAATAGCAGAAGAAAAATATTATTAATTATCTATCAATTACCTGAATACATTTTATAAAGCAAGAAATAATGCTTTATCCCTACTATGTTACTCATTTCTACAACTAGTCATGGGATCATAATGAGTATTTCTAATTTTCTTCTTCCACTTTCTAGTCCCTACTCATTTTGCTCTTAGCTGAACATAATTCCTTGGTGGATGGATCCCCTCACTTTCATGCATCAAGGTTTTGAACATTAACAGAGTATACTATTTAGATTTGTTCTAGTTTTTCTTAATTTTAATCGTAGGCTAAGGGAATGCTAAGAGGCACTCCCAGAGATGCTCTGATTCTAAATATACTCTTCCCTCATCTATTGTGTAATAGCGATTTAATTTCTTTTTGATAGGATCAACTACCCCAATATAGTAACTTTTTATTGCATGCTGTTGCCATGCAGCAACTTCAATTTCAATTTAATAGAAGTTTGTTGTATCCCTTAGTAGCAGCATGACTACTTTGGGAACTAACCTCTCCACACCAGTGGAGCCCAACACTAAAGATATTTCATTAGGAGGCCACTAAGGATAATTGTGAGAGGACTCACTTCCATACCCACCTCTTGTTCCCAAACCTGAAAATCTTGGCAGTGGAAAAAAATATATATACATGTACACACACACACACACACACACACACACAGAGAGAGAGAGAGAGAGAGAGAGAGAGACAGGACACTGATGCAGAGAATATATTATATTCTGTAGGATATTATCCCAGCTCTATTGTGTTGCCAACCAGCAGGAACCTTTACTGAATCTAGTTTCGCCATGTCAGTTACTTCAGCATCATAGGAAATATGGTAATACCAGGAAATTTTAAGAACCCAACAATATTGTTGCACTTTATTTGCTACCAAATGTATTCCCTGGTCAGAAACAATGTTCTGTAGAATAGTGAATGATATAGTCTGTAAGTCCATAGATGGTGATTTGGCCAGATACATTCTAGGCAGAGAAGGTAAACAAATATCCAGAATAAGTTCTAATCCAGGGAGAACAGAGTGATGTCTTCCATGATTGAAGTGGTCCAAAGTAATCAGACAGCTGGTCGCTTCCCCTGAGGAATGCTGCCATTTTCAGTATTCAGGGAGGGTCTCTGCTGTTGGTAGGTTGGGCGCTCAGCAAGGACTGTGGTCAGATCAGCCTTGAAGAATAGAAATCCACATGACTGAGCCCATGGACAACAATCCCAATAACCAAAATTTAGCCAGGAAATTAGAGCCACTGTGACAGTTTTTGGATGAGGTATTTGTTACAGAAATAGACTTTGTGATTGTGGCAAATACTAAGAACATGCCATCCAGAAGGGAGAGTTAGAAAAATGGAGAAAGCGTTTCTAGCCAGTTTTCCTGAAGCACTGGCACAAAGTAGACATGTCCAGGCTGGCAGGGAAATCTAAGCTGACTGGGACTGCACAGAGAACCTCCTTGGTAGGGCGATGGGAAGCTGTGGACTCTTTGAAGTTTCATCTCTGTGGGTCCACAGTCAAACACCTGGCGTCAGGTCCAGCAGTCATGATGAAGCCTTGGGCCAAAAATGAAGAACTGAGATGATAGAGCAAAATCCTCTGGGGGCTTCTGGATGTACCTATGCTCCACATATTTGACTACAAGCTCTTCCAAAAGTTAGGACAATTAATTTACTTCTTTCTAAATCTTGAAAAGTTCCTTTTCCTTTTTTTTGTTTCTTTTTCTTTCTTTTTTCTTTTTTTTTCAACTGCACTTGAGACATAAAAGGAGTGGGATTTGAGAAAATATCATCACAACTTAACCAAGTCAGTGTGGCACAATCCAGCACAAGGAAATAAGGCTGGCTATCCATCCATTTGCTTATTCAGTTTTTCATTCATTCAAACAAGTATATTGTACCAGTAATATTTTAGACACTCAGTTTGCAGAGCTGAAAATAATCTTAAGGTAACTTAAAGGACAATGGAGGAGATATTAAAATAAAATTTAAATATGTACATCTTCAGTTATATTCATAACAGTGCTATGGAGAAAAATAAGATGAACCCATGAGAAAAAAAAAATGACAAAAGGAACGGTATTGACTGCGTGGCCAGATAATATTTTGCTGAAAGATGATCTCTAAACTGAAACCAGAAAAATGAAGAGTGCAGGAAATATTTCAGAAAAAGGGAAGGATAAGTGGCCTCATCTCCAAATTCCTGAAAGGAGTTGAGTACCTTTGCTGTTGGGCTGTCGGAAAAGTCATGATGCATTTTGCAACAGATGGCACCGGTTCATTTTTGGAAGTACTAGAGTCATTCACATCTATGTTATTGCCATGTCATTTGACAGCTGACATTTCTAGCATCAAGTTGAAGATGGGAGACCAAACTGCATTTCCCCCTTATTTTATTATTTCCGTAAAGGGAAGAACACGTGTCAAGCTTGCGAAAAGTCATGTAAAGTTCATTGTGACAATGCTCTACGAGAACATCAGTGCCACTGATGGTTCATGAAACTCCGTGCTGGTGATTTCGATCTCAGCGATACACCCCAGTCAGGGAAGCCCACTGACGTTGGTGACAACAAAAGCACTGATCAAGTCAAATCCACATTACATGACACAAGAGATTTCAGAAACATGGAACATGCATCATTCAAGTATTCGTGACCACCTGAAGAAGCTGAGATACATATGCAAGCTTGATATGTGGGTTCCTCATGAACTCAAGGAAGTTCATCTGGCAGCTTGTACAAACATCTGCTATATGCTTATTAAATGTGAGGAAAACAATCCTTTCCTGAAGTGACTGATAATTGTGATGAGAAGTAGATTGTTTACTACACTGTGATGCACAGTCTTGGTCTCCATGTGATGATTTGCCTCAACATCAAAAGCAGACATTCATCAGAGGAAGGTTATGCTCTCAACATGGTGGGATGTTAAAGGTGCTGTGTTTTGGGAACTCCTACCAAGGAACAGAACTATCAATTTGAATGTGTACTGTCGGCAATTGGATAGTTTGAACAAATCCATCATCCAGAAACATCCAGAGCTCGTTAATTGTAAAAGAATTGTGTTCTATCAGGACAATGTGAGACCACACACAAGTTTGATTACCCGTCAAAAATTATTGGAACTTGGGTGGGATTTGTTGCCACACCCACCATACTCACCTGACCTTGCACCATCAGACTTCTACCTGTTTCGTTCTCTTCAAAACTTGTTGCGTGGTATAACATTCAGTTCAGACGAAGCTGTAAATCAGCACCTTGTTCAGTTTTTCACAGATCAAGACTGGTCCTTCTATGAATGAGGAATTATGAAGCTCACTGAAAGATGGTAAAAGGTTATCCAAGAAAATGGGCAATATATCATCAATTTTTCTTTGTTCTTTATGTAGGTAAATGACTTTTGAAAAATACAGAAAAATATGTCATGACTTTTCTGATAACTCAATATACTCTCTTTCTAACCTGCCATTTTATCTTAAGCCCATTCCAAGCAGATTTCTATTTTACACCCTACCCGACTCCCCTAACCCACCCCCCCACAACTACAATTCCAGATGTCAGGGTTACCATCAGCTCCCTAGTAGACAAATCCAGTGCTTAATTCACAGCCTTCATTTCATCTGATATCTGAGAACGAGGGCTTTGGCTTTCTCAGTGCTTTATTTCTAGTGCCAAGAACAGTGCCTGGCACTTAGTAAGCACTAAATAATTGACATTAGAGTCCAGGAAGAAATACCAAGTAGGATAAGAAAGGATATAATGGTGTTTCAGAGGCCAAGTGAAACAATTTTAAGAAGGAAGGGAGTGATCAGCAATTTGAATGCTGCTAAGAGTTGGCCTTTGGATTTGGCAATCTGGAATTTTGAGGGAGTGTTTGGGGAATTAATAGTAGCAACTTAAGTTTTTAGGAGTGTTTCTTTAGAAAAGGTCATAAAATGACTAGTAGCTGGAGGTAGATATGTGAGAAAAGAGTTTTTCCCTTTTGTTTATTTATTAATTTTATTTATTATTATTTTTAAGTTTGCTATGGGGCACATGTACTCGCCATAGACAGAGAGAGAGGGAAAATAAGAAAGCAAGCCACCAGATCCAGGACTCAAACCACAGTCGGCCATATAGGAGCCCAGAATTTAACCACCATACCACCTGCTGGACCCATTTTATTTATTTTTTAAGAAAGACATTTGTATCCTGGTGGCAGAGTCTAGTAGAGAAATAAAGCAGAATTGAGAGGGAATAATTTGGGGAGTGATAGCCTCAAGTATATGAGAAAAAACAGGATTCCAGGGGCAAGTGAATTAGTGGGCTTTAAAGAGGGATGCAGGCACAGTTCACGTGGCTACAGAAGAGAAGGCTATTGTTACAGATGCAAATAGATTAGTATTTATGATGGGGGAAGTTTGTAACAGTCTCCTCCTTTACCAAAACTCTAAACACTGATGTGCTTCAGGGCTTAGTCTCTGGCTTGTTCTTCTTCTGTCTTCATTAGCTAAGATGATTTCATTTAGTCCCATGGCTTCAAATACCCTACTCATTTCTAAATGGTTTTCTGCTGTTTCACCTTCTCAAACTCCAGATTCATGCTCAGTTGCCCACCTAATACCTGTACTTAATGTCTGATAGGCACCTTGAGCTTAATGTATCTAGAACTAATAATTCCTCACTTTCCCCACAATCAGCTTCTCAGACTTAAAGATGTATGTACAACACCATGCGTGCACAGAGTAACTTAGACTAACAATGTTGGCTTCACCCTGATTCTCTTTCTCTCGTTACTCTACATTTGAATCATAAGCAAGGTCAACCATGAATTCAAAGTATATCTGAAATCTCAATACATCTCCTACATCCCCTGAAGTCATCCTGGTGGGAGCCACCAGCATCTCTTATAGTAACACTCTAGTGCTTGTATGGTCGCTCATCTTCCATTCTCCTCTCCCATTCCCCAAAGCTACAGTGGTTCTTTGATAAAGCAAATTTGATTGTGTCTCTTTCCTGCTCAGTATTTTCCACTGGCTTTTCAAAAAATTAAACCTGAAGTCCCTCCCATGATCTACAGAGCCCAAGATAAACTGGTTCAAGGTTAGCTCTCCAACTCATCTTCTGACAAGAGAGGCTCCCCTCACCAGTCTAAAGTAGTACGTTTTTCATACTCTCTCCTTCCTCTGTTCTGACTTGATTCATTGTATTTATTGTATTTATCACTTCCTGATATTATGTCATTATTATGTCATGAATACTTATTTGTCATTTGTTTCCCTGTTCTTGCCAACATAAAGTAGACTCCATAAGAGCAGAACATTGTCTATTTTGTTCACCATGTATTTTCAGGTCTGGTGCACATAGGTAGGAGCAGGGATGCCAGTTAGCAGCTCTTACGATCATCTAGGTGAGATGAGGCTGACTTGAAGTAAGGCCTAAGTGGAGACACTGAGAAGAGAATGAGTCAAGTCTTCTGCCTTTTTATGTTGCCTACCCAGTGTTGTTTGAGACTCAGTTCTCTGATCCATTTACAAATTAGAGACTGGATGGCTGTATCATAGCCAAATATTTACTGACTGCCTTAATGCGGAATAGTAGAATGTTAGAACTTGCAATAGGCACAGGAATTACCAAACAATGCTTTCATTCTACAGATAAAAATTTGAGCCTAAGAGAGACTGGGAGTTCCAACCAGAGCCTCTTGGCTTGGTAGTAGAAAAGCTACGGCAGGAACCTGGTCTGTCTTATTCTCGTTCCTTCGCTATTACTGGTATTACAGAATTGCCTTGCAAAAAAACACATGTACTATTAACATCTGAAGAACTTTGAAACTGCTAATTATTTTAAAATAACTTTCCATGTGATTAAAAAGTTCAAGGTTGGCTTCTTGCACATTTTAATTGTATTTTGGGCTGTGCTGGGAAGTCCCAAGGGAGATTTTTATTTGGGTCCTCTGCAAACTGGCAGTGTAGCAGGCAATATACTATTTCAAGGATATTACAGTAGGGTTTTTCCACTCACCTTTTCCTGTCTGCCCCTCCTGAATACCCATTCTATGTCATCTTTCTGATTTTTTTTTTAAATGGGGTTATATCTAGCCTTTTAAAGAAAAAATACAAAATAAATCTAGTCTACTAATGAGTATACCAGACAGTCTGATAAAGATTTGGAAAACAATTTTTTCACTCTGATATAGATTCATTGCATCACATACCATTAACGTACATTTTCTCTAAACCATCCAACAATATCTCATCATTAAGTGTGATAAATGCTGAGGGCATTTCCCACTTCTCTACAAAGCCACAGCTCACTTTTCCTCCCTTCATCATATTAGGCAGGTCTAATTTGCACAGAATTCAGGAGTGTTTTATTAATTCATTTAAATAGGTTGCCTGTTTTTAATGAGCTCACCCACACAAAATACTTAGGAGTTTTCCTCTCCTGGAAAGAAGATGTGTGATCCTGACACATTGGATGAGACAAAGGTAATTGGCTTGGGGCTGATGGGCTGAGAAGCTGACAAATAGGTGAAAGTCATATTGTCTCTCTCAGCATCTACTTGAATTTCTACCAAAGCTTGGCCTTTGTTTATACCCCTCAAGACTGAGTAGGGCAGAGACAAACCATGAACACATTCTATTGATAGCTGGAGCCTCTCTTTGGCTCACTTTCTTCTTCCCATGCTGTATACCCTGTTCCTATGAGTCACTGTTGAAGCATTTATATTATTTAGAAAGTTTTCTAATAAGCTTAGAATATAAGGAAGAGAGCTCTTATGGATTGAATCAAGTCCTCTCAAAATTTATTATCTTAAAGTCTTAGCCATCAGCACCTCAAAATATGACTTCATTATGAAATAGGGTTATCACAGATATAATGAATTATGATGTGGTCATATTGGAATGGAATGGACCCCAATTCAGTGCAACCGGTGCCCCTTATCAAAAGGGGGAACTTGTACATAGACACACAAGCAAGAATGTCATGTGAAAATTGAAGTCATGTAACCACAAGCTGAGGAACTACAGAAGCTTCAAGAGAGTCTTGGAATAGAGCCTTTCCCAATGTTTTCAGAGAGAGCAACTTGCCTGCTGGCAACTTGATCATGGACTTCTGGCCTCCAGAACTGGGAGATCACATGTTCCTATCTTTAGCCCCTTGGTTTGTGGTACTTTGTTATGGCAGCCCTGGCAAACAAACATAGCTATTATGGAGGTTGGCAGTGTAGATTTCATATGTCTAGATTCGTCTCAGTCCACAGAATCCAGTGTGAGCTTTCTGAAATGTAAATGAGTTCTACTGGTCCCCTGCTCAACAGCTTCCAACAGCTCCCATTCCTCTTTCCTGGGTCTGCAAGACAGACCAGATCTGGCCCTCAGGAAGCTCTCTCACCCTATTGGGACCTGGATGTTCTCCAAATGCTAAGCACACAGATATTTTTCCTTTTGTAAATTAGGTTTCTGCTCAAAAATCATTTCTCATAAAGCCTTCCATGATTCCTTGATGTCAAAAAACACTTTATTTTGTTTCATTTCTCCTCAATTACACTTTATCAGTTCCCAACATTACGAATCTGTATGTTTATTGCTTGTTGCCATCTGCAAGCATGTAAGCTCCTTGATCATAGGCACTGAGACATAAAAAAAAAAAAGACTGTGTACATATTCATTGAATGAATGAATGGCCAGACACTGAAGGATTTTAGCATATTTCATTTTCAACAACTACTTCCAAGGCATGTCTGGTTGCTGTTTCAGCTTTTCTTTCTGCTACTGAGATTGAGCCCACTTGTTACAGATTAAATAGGTCTCTCTCTTCCCCTCCTTTTGTTTTTCTCTTTC
>NW_006159750.1:3557040-3564445 GCF_000334495.1 Tupaia belangeri chinensis
TCAGCACTGAGTCTCAGAAGGGCATTCCTAAGTGAGAGAAGACAAAGAAAATGAGCTCCCCTGGGGAGACTTCTCTGGAAGTCTCACTATTACTCATCCTTGTATCCCCTGCAGAGCCTGGTATGGAGTACATATTCAAAAATATTAATTCAAAAAGTCAACAGGAAATCGTTTTAGAAAGAACTAAAATTTAGATTTGGCTAAATGTCTAAAAATGCCCCCCTTCAGACAGACCTTATATTTGGCTTTGATGGCCTTCCCCTGTACCCATCTGTGGTACGCAGCCACTGGGATGGCCTCCTGCAACTTCTTTGTCCTGATATTCATGGCTTGTGTAATCTCCTCCCTTTGAGTGTGAGCTGGATTTAGTAACTCCATGCTAGGGAATAGATTAGAGCAGAAGTGATGGGATGTCACTTCTGAGATTGTTATGAAAAGACCAGCTTTCATCTTGAGTACTCTTGCTCTCTGACTCTTGCATTTTTATTTTGGGAGAAGCCAGCTGCCAACTTGTAAGGCAGCCATGTGGAGAGGTCCATGTTTGTGAACTTGGGAACAGATTCACCCTAGTTGCCTTGAGAGAATGGCAACTGAGGCTGACACATTGACTGAAGCCTCATGGGACACCCTGAGCCAGGAATATCCAGCTAACCTGCTCCCTGACTTCTGACTCACAGAGACTGGAAAATAATGTTTGTTGTCCTCGGCTGTGAAGTTTTGGTGTAATTTGTTATGTAGCTATAGATAACTGATATACTGTGTTCTGATAGAATGCTTGATTTGTGTCTCATATATTATGCATCATTTTAAAAAGCATTACTAATGTGGAAAGTTAGCCCAAGATGTATCTTCCAAAAATAATATATGCGCAAAGGCAGGTTTTTGTTTACTTAGGTTTTATTTTCCTATTGGAGCTAACTTTTGAGTGTATTTTAGACAGTGTCTCACTATGTCACACTCCTCATGCCTTAGCTCACCTGGCTTTTTGAGGTTGGCTGTGAATTGAATGGGGACTTCTATGTGGCCTCAGTCTGCTAAGTAACAGTGTCTAGAGATCACAACCATGGCTGGGTCTGAGTTAACTTTTTAAATTACTAACATTTATTTTTGTATGTATATTTAACATGGCAGCTAAAATGTAAAAGTTTTGTTTGCGAAATATTTACTGTCAGGCATTTTGCTAAAAAATTTTATATTGTTTCATTTGACCTTCATAAAAACCCTCTGAAGTACGGTGTTGTCATTACCCCATGTGAACTGTAGAGAAATGGAGGAATAAGCAACATATGGACATACAAGTAGTAAGTAAAGAGACAGACCTTTGGATTCTGAAGCTAAGGCCTTAAAGCATTAGCCTATGCTTCTTCTTAAACAAAAGACTAAGTAAAATAGACAGTATAATAGATGAAATAGCCTTAAAAGCCATCCCTAGTATAGAAGTGTTACTTCACTAGGACTAGAGTGTTCATGATTAAAAGATAGGATGATAGGATGATGTTAATCCTTGATGGATTCTCAGAAAGATTCCATGAGGTAAGTGAGGTAAGATACAACAAAAGGCTAGCATACTGTCTGGCACATAACAGTTCTTTTTTTTTTTAATTTTTTTTTTTTTTAAAGAACATCTAAATGAGCAAGGCAGACAGACCTAAAATTATCAAATTATCAAGGTTTAAAAAAAATAAAAGCCCAATTTTCCCTTTTTTGTAGCGAGGTCACTGAAATCATTCACAAGCATTGGCTGATCAGACTCCTGAGTCATTATTAGATTTATTGAGACATTTCAAACTCATCGATATATGCTGGCAGCAAGAAGTGCGAGAACTGTGACCAGCCACACTCCCACCTGACATAGGATCCCAGAAGCTACACGCACGGTAGACAGCAGCTCTCCAGGATGAATCCAAGGAAATGCCTTATGATAGAGATAATTCTGGAAAATCAGAAGCTCCTATGTTCTGATGTATCATCAAGGAATAAGAGAGCATTTATTGTATCTGGAGCCAGAATACCAAGGTTTGAGTCTTTACCTGGTCAGTATTCTTACCTGCACAACCTTGGGTGATCCAGATCATGGTAGGGCACTTCACCTTCCTTCTACTCAGGACTCTCCACACAGATCCCAGTGTTCAGCAGAGGACAGGCATGCAATGCCTTTTGTGTATGTGCCATGTCTGTTCAGATGTCTTCCCCCCATCTGTTGGGCATGCCTGGGTCATCACTTGTATCTTTATTGTATCTAGGAATTTTGGAGCTTTCTGGCAAAGCTAGAGTGTTTCAAAAGGGCTGGTTTGTTCTCTTACACCATTTCACCCAACCTGGTCTAATCAATGGCATCTAACTGGAGAGAGGGTTCCTTTTTGAACTCCTTTCTAGGACTTGTTCAGTCTTTACAAGGAGGTGACTTCCAAAGTCTGTCAGACCGGATGTAGGTGCATAACATTTTAATCAGAGTCCAACAAATTCCAGAAAACTAGTTTCAGTGAAAAATGAAGTGACTTATGCACTAAGTCTGAATGATTATGAGCTGGGTAAAAATTCCATTTTCCTGGTCAGAATAATGTGGAGCTGTTAAATTCAACTGCTGAGATTATTTGTGGGTTGGCATATTAATCTTCCTGGTCATATACCTTTTACTCTGTCTATAATTTGAATGCTGCAAATTAAACTTTGTGTAAGAAACAAAGGTTGATATCTCACTAGTATTCAAAATAAAGGCTGCAGGCTGCAAGTACATAATTTGGAACCCAAGTATTTTTCAGTTCATAAAAGGAGGAAGACCAATATTCCTTGAGTACCTACTATGTGCCAGGCTCTGTACCTGCGGTCTTTTTTCCTAGGCTATTGTTTATTTTTCACAACAGCTCTGTCAGGAACTTACAGTTATCTCCTTATTATAGAAGAGCAAATTGATGCTTAGAAGAGACAATGGTGGAGCTAAGTTTGAAGCCAGGGCTGTCTGACTGATGTTTTCCTGTGATATCAAATAGTTTAATTTTCTTCCTAGAGAGGCCATCTAATTTACAATCTGCAGTTTACTTCCCTTAATCCAATAAAAGAACCTGAATTATGCAAAAAGAATTAAAAAATTAAGGCAGCAACTACCCAAATATGTCAGTAAATACATCTGATGATAACAGCAATGATAACAAAAACCACCCCTTTTGAAACACTCTAGCTTTGTTAGAAAGTTCCAAAATTTCCAGGTATAATGACTCTATACAAACCAGACACAATACCACTTTATATGTAGCTATCAATTGAGTCTCACCCATCCTATGAATCAAGTGCTATTATCCTCCTTGATGTGCTGAAATTCTGCATGGCAGGGAATGGGATATGAACCCAAACAGCTGGTCTGACTTTTGGGGCCATGCTTTTGTCACACTTTACAGCTGGCTGATTAAGAAGAACAAAGCATGATGACTAAATACTAATTATTGACACATTTCACTTCAATTGTTTGATAGAAGACAAAATACTTGAATACTACAAAGGAATATTTCCATGTTAACTCACAAATACAGGAGGAAAGTTTTCAGCACCAACAGCAGTGAAATGGTGATATGCTACATGGCCTAAAAGTCACATCGATGTTACTACGTTGAAGAGAAGAAGTGATAAAATAGATACCAATGGAAATAGCTCCTCAAATATTAATAAAATGAAGGAAATTAAGGCTGTATAACACACATTAACCCCTCAGATAAAGGAGTGAGGGCTGTACTATAAAGAAAATCAGGGGGAACCAGCAGTTAGCGTAATGGCTATGTCGCTGGACTCCCATGTAGTTGACCGCAGTTCGCGTCCTGGACCCGGTGGCTTAAAACTCACGCCGGGCGCATGTGCGTGCGTGCCCAAGATCCCGAGAGGAGAATGGAGGAGAGGGGGTTACGGCGTGACCATCCCCCTGGGGGGTGATTTCTCGCTTTCTGTCTCTATGTCTCTCTCTGTCTGTTTGGCGAGCGCACGTGCCCTATAGCGAAAACCTCTCCTCCCCCCCAAAAAAAGAAAGAAAATCAGGGAATTTTCTATTTCTGAGCATAGTTGTGATAGTGATGTCAGTCAGAAACTACTTCTATGGCTCTGACCCTTCCCAGTCCTAGAAAAACATACTCTCCCCTTTTCCCTCCTGAGACAACCTCTACCCTGTAGATACATTGGTCTGCCAAAGAAAATTAAATTCCAAGTCAGTATAGCTTAGCAATCATTATTTTCTAATGCAAAAGTTGTATCAAAATAGAAAAAAAGTTAAATCCTGATACCAATTTCTCTAGGCAATATCTGGCTAGGATTTTCTTTTAGGGGTCAGGAATTCCAAGTTCATCTTCAGCTGTTGAAACCACTATTTAGTATCAAATCGTTTCTTCTTCACTATGTACACTTGAAAACATACCTCATCTCTCTCTTGTCCTACAAAGTGTGGGAGAATAGGGTGGTAGTTACTCAGGCTTTGAAGGCAGATGGCCCAACTAAGAACCCAACTGTGAGACTCCAAAAGTTGTCACCTCTTAATTTACCTCAGTTTCTTCATCTGAAAATGAAGACAACATGGGGTTCTACCTTCTGAGGTTGTAAATTAGTACATGTAGAACACCTAGGACAATACGAGGCACATCATAAGCATGTCAGTAGATGATATTTGCAACTATTAAGTTTATCCTCTAGTTATACATGACTCAGGCAGCAATCCTGAGCTAAAGCTTGGCCTAGAGCTTGTATTCCCACAAACTACGGTTTGTGTCCCCACATTACTGGTAATGTTGGTATTTGTGAGTGTAGAATCCTTTAATGAAAATACTCTTCAATTTTTGAGAAATCAATTTAATGCAAGTAGTGACTATTTATTGTATTGACATATTTACAAAATATTACAAAGTGAAATACCAGTCTAATTCACCATATTACACTGGGCTGCATATTGGCAAGACAAAGTATATGGAAAACATTTACTTCTGTCTTTGGTATTAGAAATCTACACAAATCCATAACATTTGAAATTTCCAATACAGAGTATTAATGTAGACAAAGATGTTCATCATCAGTAATGTTGTGAAAGGGGTTTCTAATATTCTCCGTGAGGAAACCCCTAGGTCCATGAAATGCAACAGGAAGACCAAACACCATTTGTAAGGGAGGCAGTCTATTGACTAAGGTGAACAATACATGCTACAATACTGTACACAGAAGTGTTTCAATTTGTGTGAAGTTGCTCTCTCCATAACAGCATTTGGCTGACTGTAACAGACAAAACATTCCCGAGACAGAGAGTCACAGATAAGACTTTATAAGAAAGAATCCACTCCAAGAGTTAATCTTGGAGGTGTAACTTTACTGTACAGAATACTTTATAAAATCCATTTTCATGATCATTTACACATATACAAAAACTTAACTGGTTTTAGCAAATAATTTTTTCTAAAACACAATCACAGTTTACATAATTCTGAGGTAAAGGTCGTGACTATCCAAAATGAGAGAAGTCCTAACCCATGAGGGTCTCTAACAAGTGGATGAGTCCAGTGAACATCAAATTCAGATGCCCAAGTGGACAGGGGATGGGGCAGGCATCTACCTTATTTCAGAAATGATCCAAAATTTTAGAATAGAATGCTCCTAACTTGGCTCTGTAAGTTAATGCTTCTTATGGTTTTGGTTTTGGGTTTTGTTTATTCTTTCCCCCAAACATGGAACACTCTCTGAATCTTGGAAGAACATGGCTTCTGCTATGTAGAAAATATTTCTGCTATGCAGAAAAGGGCCAAGTTGGTGTCTTACCTTGACTGCCTTGACTGAGGACCCTGTGCACCTCGGGAAGAACATATTTAGACACCTCGCATAAAAAAAAAATGTGAAAGCTTGGTAAAATAAATTCACTGCAAACCTCATCTGCCCACTAGTTAATACACTCCCAGGAAAGGCCTGCAGATGGGAAGATTCATAGAGAAGCTGAAAGCTCACAAAAGCTCAGTGACCTTCCTTCTGTCCCAGAAATGCATTAAAGAGCCCAGTTGTGCATTGCTTCTAATATCCTCAACAAAGTTGTTTGTATCACTTTAAATATACCAAGAAAATGTGGGAATCAGCAAATATGTCTCAGGTCTTTCTTGTTTTTTTTTTGGGGGGGGGCAGGGGAAGAAAAGGCATGTGTTAATAGATATTGCTTGCTATAAAATGACTTACATAAATCATAGCCCTTGATTTGTTTCCATAGACAATGTCACCTTAACTCAGGTTCCTGGCAACTCCCCATACCATACCTAGCTAAGATTATTTCATCAAGTTAAGTACTACATGTCCTATGAAATCATGAAGATCATGAGGCTTTAATATGAAGACACTCTCGTTTACGTGTGTTCCCTCCCCTCATTTGATAAAGAAATTCACAAATAGAATCAGGACATCAAATGGATAATTAAAACCCTTCTGGGATATATCACTTAGGATTCAAACCTGAGCACTTGGTTCATATTTTCTTGAGTAACACTGGGGTAAAAGTCTTTGCCAGGCAATGAGTCACGTTGAACAATTTAAGACAAGCCATGCCTGGAAATTTCCAGTAAGC
Organism: Tupaia belangeri chinensis; assembly: GCF_000334495.1. NCBI lineage: Eukaryota > Metazoa > Chordata > Mammalia > Scandentia > Tupaiidae > Tupaia > Tupaia belangeri. The sequence goes on from NW_006159750.1 coordinate 3,563,606, forward strand.
TGCCCAAATGACAGAACTCTAGTTTTTCTTCATGCTGGGAAAAGAGAAATTAAACTTCTGCTTCTTTGTACCACCAAAAATTCTGGGGACTGGTACATGAGAACAAAGTAAATATGCATTCAATATTTACTAATGGCTACCATTCATGGTGTCTGATGGGATGAAGTACGGAGAAATGTGAACTCATATGTTTGCAGGGCTCTGTTAGGAAGAAAAGCTTTGGGGCTTTGCCTGGTCCCTAATAATGACAGACTGGCAGGCCGTTTCGTGCACAGCTCCAGGCAAGCCATTAATCTGTCAGTACCGGCATCTTTAGAAATCCTAGCATTAAGACTTAGGAGCGGTAAAGGAAGGAGGATGTTGAACAGCCAGAAATGCAGCTTTTTAAACACTTCGTTTAATTCATAATGCAGTGCAGGCTTCTGTTCATCCCTTTTCTGAAATTTTTGGTGCAGGGTGTAATGCTGGATTAGAATTTATTCATCCTCTTCCACGTACGTGGATGGAAACCAGCCCACCTGAAAAAGAAAAGCAACCAACATAGCAATATACGACTTTGCACCTGACATGTCAAAGGAGTCTACAAACAGAACATTTCGTTTTCATAACACCCCAATTAAGCTGGGGCTTTATGTCCATTGTAGGTGAACAAGATTGGTTTAACTGCTCTTAGAAGCCTAATAGAGTAATAGAAATGGAGGAATAAAATAAGCTTAAATAGTGTTCGAATCTGCTAGCACACAAATAAATATGTAAATTAAGTGTAATACAGGGCTCTACTATATAATGATTCCTATTTCTGCTGAAGAACAGGATGTGAAGACAGAGGTACTCAGTCTC
>NW_006159750.1:3564476-3598879 GCF_000334495.1 Tupaia belangeri chinensis
TCCAGTTTAGATCAGCAGCACTTAAAAATATTATGCACTGCTCATCAAGTATCTTCTCTAAGGCTCAGTGTCTTAAAAGAACTAAAATGCTCTTTGGCTCTTTTCCAAACAGAAAGTCACCCAACTTGCCTATCATATTCATTCAATACATTTTTAGTTAGTGCCTGTTATCGGTCAGGTTCAACCCTAGTCTCTGTAGGCCACAGGCTGAGCGGGGAAGGCTGTAACACAGGACAATAGTTTCTTATTCGTGATTTTGCTCTTTAAGGTTTTAGTCGCTCATGGTCAACCATGGTTTGAAAAATAAACTAGTAAATTCCAGAAATAAACAATTCATAAGTTTTTAAAACGCCTTTCTGAGTATCTGAGTAGCATGGTAAAATCTCACATTGTCCTACTCTATTTACCCCAGGACCTGAATCATCCCTTTTTCCAGAGTATCCCCTGCCTGACAGTCATTTAGTTGCATGCATGCAACTATTTACTTATTTATTTATGAGATATTTTTGCTGTAGGGCATGTGTGCTTGTTGGAGATACAGAAAGGGACAGAGAAACAGACAGCAAAAAATTCACTCCTGGGGGGGAGGGGGAAGGATGGCCATGCTATAATCCCTTCTCCTCCATTCTCCTCTTGGGATCTTGAGCATGCACGCACACGTGCCTGAGTTTAATTTGCTGGGTCTGGTACTTGAACTGTGGTTGACTATGTGGGAGTCCAGCAGTGTAACCATTCCGCCACCTGCTGGTCCCTCATTTATTTGCTATTTTGGTTATCACATCGAAAAAACAGTGTGTATGTATGCAAGGTTTGGTTTCAGGCATCCACTGGGGGTCTTGGAATGTATCTTCTACAGATAAAGGAATAATATTACTGTATAGGGGTTTCTCCCTGGCCCCAAAGTAGGTGCCAACAACTCTCCCTTTCTTTCTCACCCGCAGTCACAGAGAAGAACAACTCACCCTGCCGTTTACTTCTCCTCTCCACCAGCCATTTGCACTCATCTTTGTGTAAATCTTCACCACATCTCCTTTCAGCAAGGACAGTTCTCGCATATCTCTTGCACAGAAGTCATACCGAGCGATGGCGATGCCCAGCACTTTTGGACTTAACACTGTAAAGAAATGATAGGGTGTCAGAACTGATTTGCAGCTAGTTAACAACCATAAGAACTGAATCAGACGAGTGCGATTGATGTGATCAGATGCACAATTGTGATTTCATTACAGACCAGTGAGAATGGCAGAGGAGCTTGAAAGCAGCAGAATTGCTGTTTCAATTCAATCAGGTGTAAGCAAATTCATTTCATAAAGCTTAAAGGACCACTGTTCAGTTTTCACCTTCTTCACAAGAATTTCAAAATAAATGAGCTTTTGAAAATGGACAAACAAAACATCTGGTTAATATCTAAGTAACTCTCTAACTGGGGCCTCTGAGGGGAAAGTTTGTTTTTAATCTAGTAACCACTTCAACCCATACTCAAAACAACTAAATTTTTCTTCTGATGAAAATCTCCTGTCAAATCCATGTCATCACACCTAGTTTGGGGGCACATTTCCCACTAAACAGGTTTCATATATTAAAACTATTTGAGGATAACTCAGTTATTGTCTTACATATAACTTCACTTTCATGAAGAAATGTGAATCAGGCTGCCCAGAAAGAAGACACAAACACCATCCATATATTTTCTGCCTTCTAGATAAATATTGTCTTACAGAAAACCTTTACTGAAGTAACCTAATAGAAAGAAGATGTCAGCAGTTCATCTCCTATGTTCAGAATTGTGGTGTTTTTTGTTTTTGTTTTTGTTGACAATAGGGAACAAGCTAACTTTCTTCCTGTCCCCCTCTACCCTATTCTGAAAGGAAAGTTTTACTCAAGCTGTAAGTTTGTCAGCTTCTAGCATTTCATAACACATTTTACGTCAACCCCTCTACCTGTTGCTCTTTGGGGTTATAAAGCATTTTCAATTATATGTTCAGTGATTCTGAGAATCACTCATCTGAGATTGGTTGAACTTTATAAATCTTAAATGGTAGAAGAACTTAAGTGAAAGGAAAGGAGACAAATGGGAAATGCCATCCATCTGTGTTTTGAGCAGTTTCCAGGCCCTGGGTAGCTGCGGTTGCGAGCCGTGTTCTCTTGGAAGAACTGCCCGATTGACTCAGGGATCTCTGGCCTATTATTCATGGCTTTGTAATGACAAATTTTTTTTAGTCTCCAGGTGTCAATCATACAATAAATGAACAGCAATGCTGTCGATTTCAGGACTATAAAGGGAGTAAAAATAGGTCATTTTCTTTTACTGTTCAGGACAAAAACCATTTTTATGATTTTCTTACTGAAAACTGTCCCATTGCTAGGGCACTACTCTGACAGTCAGTGCACATAAAAACACCCCTGTGTGGAAAAACCCAATCACCAACTTAACTGTGCAACCTTGTTCTGGTCTCTCAACCCCTCTAGGCCACATTTTTCCCACTTAAAAAATTAAAGGTTTGTATTAGATGATGTCTAAGGTCATTTTGGTTCTAAATGCTATGATTCTATTGGGACTTACAGGTTAATTTTTTAAAAATCTGTAAGAAAAATACTTTATCTACCTGTAACATATTCCCCTAAATGTCACATAAAAAGCCTATTAAACTCTGGCTAATGACAGAAGTCAAGACCAAAATACCAGCGTACAAACCCAAGAGCTGCAGAATTGATGGGCACCGGTCATCCTTGCAAACAACATATACTGAATTTTATTATGTTTGAAGACAAAGTTGAACTATTTATTTTCTTACTAGAAACACAGACACGCTGGTTTTCAACTAAAATTTCTGATCCCCAAGAAAAATAATGATTTTACAAAGTATTTTATCCGCCTTTATACTTTCAGCCTCCATCCTTCTCCAGCCTCTCCCCAAAAGATAAATTACAAAATGTCTTACTGAAATATATGGTATGAGCACACACACACACACAAACCAGAGACTTGAAATGTCATGACAAACAATGACTTTATGACAGAGAAAAGTGCATGGTGACAATGGAACTCTAGGGACTGTCTATGAGGAGATGTATCTATATGAGAAGCCATACATAGAAGTCAAAATATTTTATTTGCAAACAGAAGCAAGTTGAAGAAACATATAAAAGCAGTAAAGCAGTACCTGACCAGAAAGGAGTGGAAGAAGGGGGAACAAAGCTGTAGTCTGGAGGAGTTACAAAAGAAAAGCCACAGAACAAAGAAGGGGCTTAGAGAAAGAAAGAAAAAGAGAGAAGCAAAAGAGTATTTAGGTTTAGTGAACAAAAATCTCAATACAACCATTTTGTTGTCTGTAACCATAACAAAACTGTCACATCAAAATTGGAATATCAAGCTTTGTTTTCACCCACTTCTCTCCTAACACCATTTCTAAATGAAGCCAAACTTTTACATTTGGTAGATATTTGTTCTGCAGTTCAGAGCTATCTATTCTTTTGTAGGCAAATATATCATACCCACTCCACGTTCCATCTTTGAACCCCATCCATCTAAGGATGGCCTTCTCTTCCTGATATGCTATCCAGTTCTCATTCTGTTACATCAGTTCAAAGGGGGAGCCTGTAAATTCTTAATCCTATTCCTGCAAAATATTCTTCACATCAAAACTAGGACAAAGAAGTAAGAGCCTGTAGGGCAGTGTCAATGAAACATCCAGAACCCACGGAAATTTCAAGAAAACCACTCATACAATTCATTAGGCATCACCCCTCTCCCCACCTTCCCCTCCTCAATGAAACATGCACATGCCAGCTTATTTTCAAAAAAGGAAAAATTCAATTAAAAACAAAACCACTCTTAATCTTACCATGTATGGAAAAGAAAGTAAATAGATTCTTCAAATTGTAGGAATGTACAGAGAAGTTACATGCATTGCATGCTCAAGATCTTTTCACTTTACTTTTGATAATAATTAATGCTATTTGTCCAATGGATCTAAAGTATCAGCTATCATCTTCAATGTATTAGATTCAGTATTTCCCCTTTATAGCTGAGAAAATGTTGCATTCAAGATCAGGCAGTTTGACTCCAGGGCCCATGCTCTTAACTACAGCTGTACTACTTTGCATGTACCATTTTACTTCAGGGACCTCCACAGACACCTCTAAAAACCAGCCATTACAATGGAAAAAAGGTGCAGTCATAAGTGTTCTCCCAAAGTTTATTCTCCTCCTTCTTTCATGTTTTAGATTATTCAGTTGGGCTATGTTTGGGCAGAGGAAAGACTCCATGTCCCAGCTTCCCTTGCAGTTCAATATAGCCATATGACCAAGTTCTGACCAATGGAATATAAGTCAAAGTATCATAGTTTATGGGACCTTTCCTTACAAGAAGGCAGGCACATACTTCACTCCCCCCCCCGCCTTTTTCTTTTCTTTTTTTTTTTTTTTTTTTGATTCTTTACCATATCCTAATATCTGGAATATAAAAGCTATGATCTTGGTCCACAAGACAAGAAATTCTCACCTTTAGGATAACGGAGCTTGAGTATGAAGAATCCTAGGCCACTAAAGATTTCCATGGACGGAAGATGACCTTCCCTTCTCTCCTGCCCTGGGCTGACTACTTACATGTTTTCATGGGAAAGAGAAACAAATATCTATCCTGTTGAAGCCAGTGGTTTTGGGTTTTTATCACTTGTACATGGACCTAATGTGACTTGTTGCAAAAAGCTTTCTACAAGCAGGGATGTAGTAAAAGTGGGCTAAGAGAATTAGAAATGAGTTCATATAATCTTCCAATATATTCTGCCTCTTTCTAGGTGATTGCTAAACTTGAGAGTCACCGAAATTTTCCTAAGTTAATACTTTCTTCAGGAAGAGGTTCAAGGAATACCTAAGAGTATCAGTGACTCTTAATCCCAGACTACATCTAAGCAGATTGGCCAGGGGATTGGAAGGGGTTCAGTTGTACATGGAATCATGGGACCTTGGAGCCCTCTACACATTGATGCATCATGACACAATTTTCTCATGAACAGCTTTACACGTTTACTTTGCACCTACCTTGAAGCATATCCTTCTTGATTCTCAAGATTCTTTTCTTTCTTTTTTTTTTTTTTGAATGAGATTTTTGCTATAGGGTATGTGAGCAAAAGAGAGAGACAGAGACAGAAAGCAAGTAATCACCCCCAGGGGGGGAAGGCCACTCTGCAATGCTTTCTCCTCCATTTGCTTCTTGGGATTTGGGGCATGCACACACATTCTCCTGGTGTGAGTTTCAAGCTTCCAGGTTTGGAATTCAAACTGCGGTCAATCATGTGGAAATCCAGTGATGTAACCATTACATCATCTGCTGGTCCCACAATTCTTTACATCCATATTACATCCTTTTTTTTTTTTTTAATTCAAAATATGGTGGTACATGCCATTACAATGAATTTTACAGACTTCCCAATTCACTTACTGCCATGAGTCGAACTGGTTTGTTTTCACTTCCTTGAAAGCATGATATACCCAGTGTTGGAGAGAGGCAAGATCACCTCAATTTAGTGAAGTAAATGATACATGCCTAACTCTTACTAGAGCTGAAAATGTGGTGCCAAGATTTCTATCCCATGTCTATAAGAATTACATTAGAGACCTTCATTCTATTCATGGCTTCTGGCAGGTATTAGAATTTTCTCAATCTATTTTTTTCACTATACATCCTTGATTCTCTCTTTGGGACTAATTTATCCATAAAGAAATAAAAGAAGACTATACTTCTCCACAATTCCTAATGAAGGTTATTTAAACCAAGAGTCTGAAATATAATAAGATATAAATTAGTTCTGGATGAAAAATCAATGAAAGCACAATTAAATGTAATTTAAATAATCTATAATAGGTAGATAAATTAGATAGTAATCGTTCTATAATCTTAAAATATCTAACATTCCTGAAGTAATAAGAGAAATGCTTCTCCAAAGGACCCAAATCTGTTTTAATTACATAATAAGGATGTTACCATTGTCCCTTATCTAACACTAAAAGTGTTATTATTTACATTCATGTCAAGTAGCTAAAATTAGAATCTTTTTCGATCTTACCTAAAACATTTTAATTCTGAGTAAATAGTATTTAGTCCTTATAATTAGGCTTCAGCTATGCTACTGGCTTCACCCTAATTTTTCTTTTCCTATGAAAGGAAAAGGTTTTTAAACATGTCTGAGTTTCTCACATGAATTCTAGTCTGTGACTTCAAGTGTTTTCATGACATTGCTATGAGGTACAGTCATTATCACTAATTCAACTTGTCTGAAACTAAACTGATCTTCTGCCCTGTTATCTATCTCAACCTCTCACACCCTATCTCTATCCAAAGAGAACTAACCTTGCAATCAGTATACTATTTGACTCTTCCCGTTTACTCTCTGCAATGTGAAGCTAATCCTTCACTAATTCTCAGCTCTGCCATCCCAACTGGAGTTCCTTGGGTCACTTCTACCCCCAGACAATACCCCTCGCTGGTCTTTCTTTTGACTTTCTTCCCATGCTGCTCTAACTACTACCTCCCAGCTGCCCATCCATCCTTCCATTTGCCAGATTATGAAATCTGATCTGTTGACCTGGGTTTCATGACAATTTATTTTCTGCCTCTTCCTGCATTTCTAATCAATTCTCTCATAATTGTTCCACACAAATTCTCTTCACCTAGTCCAGCTTCCTACTGTCCCTGGAGGCACTCAATTGTATTTCTAGCTCAGAACTTCTGCTTATTCTGGAATGCTGCTCCTTCCCCTGACCTCTGCTCACCTTAACTTCCTTGTCCCAAAAACCCAGCTCAGGCTCCTCCTACAATCCTTCCCTGACCAATCCAGCGAACTCTTGCCCTCTTCTCGTCCTTTCCTAGTTATCTGGTAGGCACTTACATCACTTAAACAGGCCTGTCCCTGTTTAATAACTGCATGTACTCCTATGCTGTATCTCCAAATGGACATCATCTCTGAAGGGCTGAGGCCAGTTATGATATTGCTTCTACATCTCCCACAGGACCAGGCTCAATACTAAGCCCCCCAAATTGCTGAATGGGCAAGTATCTCAGCAGATACTTAATTTAACAAGATTCTTATGTCTCCTCCCTCTATTCATTTAGCTCATCTTTTGCTCATTTCACTGGTCAGTAAAACTTCCAACAAAGGCCAGAAAAAAAAAAAAAACACAAAAGAAAGGAAGTAAAATATGTTCAAGTTCTATTCCCAAAGCTTCTTGGGAGCCATAATCTATCAGTGATAGTCCTAGAAAAACTGTAATTTTTTTCTGAGATGATGAATAGCTATTGAGTACTGTATGTTTTATGGCATTAACCATACAGTATGCCTGAGGAATCTTCTTAGGAATAAAAGGTTAATCAGTTTCTCCTGCCACCAGTATATAGCTCTCAGCCAAATATTCTAAGGATTAGTAGAGACTCTTTCTACCTTCCTGCATGCTGTGCCATGACTTATTGTCGCCACTCTTCCTGGGTATCAATTTTCCCCTGCCTTTGGGTCCTTAATTCCCTTGAGCTGGTAAAATAACATTTGAATGCCTGGCACCACTGGAGACAAGAGTGAAAGATAACATGTTTCCTGAGGAAAGTATGGATTTAAATCTAGATGTAAGCGATACAAAATAAGGTATTTGATACAAATATTTTGCAGAATGCTTTAACCTTCAAAATATATTTACATCCATACCGAGAATATATCTACCTATTTTTACACGCATATACAAATGCATGGTTTCTTCAATAAATTCCACCAACCATACCATGAGATTCCTAATGTAAAAATTATTGGTAAGTATATGTCCTGGAATGCAACTGGAAAGAGCTCAGAAACAGGGATATTCAAATAGGAATGTTGAGCTGTCAAAATATTACAGATACCCTGCCTGCTAGTATATCACATTGTTTTGGAGGCTTCTTGAGAAAGAACTCTTTTATTCATAATGGTATCTACTTAGCCAATATTAATGTTGAGACTTTTTCCATGGAAGTAATCATTTTCAAATTCATGCTTTAGATAAGACCTAACTTTTCTGCTTCTTCTGACACTTCTATCTCCTTAGTAGTCTAACAATGGAGAACTGGGCTCCGGGAGATCATCACATTGAGGTGGGTCTCTGGTTATTTTGCATGTATATGGCACCTGGATCTCAATTGGGAAACATTCATGGAGTATGATTAGCAAATGAGCAGCTCAAAATTTAGTGATTTCATGTTTTCAGTTAGGAACTATTAAGAATACAGTCAAATATTATTGGTCAACTTTTCCAAGTTAAACAAAACTAGAAGTAATAATGTTCTCTAAAGGAAACGGAAGTTATCTGTGAAATAAACAATCTAGGAAGAGAAATTATCAGCATAGCCATAATTAATGGCTATTATTAAATTCTGAGTCTTAACTGAACATGTAAAATACAGAAGTATCTTAATTAAAAAAAAAAAAGAATACAGTGTTTATAGTAGGATAAAATGACTAGTACTGCCCTGACACCTGATGCCTATATTTTTGTTGTCAAGGCTAACAAAGCATTGTTTTAAAGTATTATGCTCTGCCTTGATCAGATTATTAAAGTTTATGGGCAAAGACAAATTTACTCCATTTTCAGTAACATTGGAAATTTCTACACAGTAGCAACACTTCCTTTAGGTACTGGTTACAAATCCTAAAGAATGTTTGAACTAACAATTATTCATTACATCTATCAGAGAACGTTACCCTAAGCATTCGCTAATTATTCTAAGATAGACATTTCCTAACACTCAGTTTTCAGTTGTAACAAGCACATGTGTTCATACTCATTTAGGTAACAAGAAGTTGGACCAATGGTACCATCAACACAGTGATCACTTGTGTTTGCTGCCCAGCAGTGGCCTGGAGATTTTTGCTGAAGAACTACGCTCCTATGTGGGATGCTTTGATGAGCAGTCCAGGAGGTTCATTCTGCCAAGATTGTCTACAGATGGCCTAACAGCGGAGAACATGCTGAGAATTTAATGAATGTTTAATTTAAATTTGTGATCTTTACCCTGAATTTATTTTAGAACTCAGGCACATCTCTTTTTTAATTTTTTTTAACTTCCACCAAGATTCACAGACACAGTATCAAGTAGCTGCTCCCCAGTACCCTCAAATAAAATAAACTAAAACCCCCTTGATTCTTATTGCATGTTTTATATATTGGTACAGAAAAAAATTCTAGGAATCATTCAAATTGATTTCATGTAATTGAATACTGACATCTAGTAAGTGGACAAATTTCCACCAACCTGATAATCTAACATAAAACAAGGAAAACATATGTCTAGAATTGTTGAAAAGAAATGAACAGCTACTTAATATTTCAATGCTGCACAGTAAAAGCATATAAAGCCATTAACAAAAAACATGTATAAGATCTTTCCTATTGCCAGGAAAAATTATATCATTTGACATTACCTAGGGATTTCAGGTTATTTATAGGCATATAATTTGTCAAGACGCAAACTTGATTCTAAATTCATATTCTTTATAAATAGTAAACATATATTTATTAGATTACTATGCCCAGGACTGTGCCAACATACAAAAGATACAACAAAGAGGCAGAGCCTCTGACATCAAGGGAGCCTACAAATTCTTGAAAAGACAGACAAATATAGAGATAAGGAAATAATTCATTATGCATTGAGAATGCTATGACTAGTCTTTAGGCTTTATTGGAGCCCAGAAACAAAACAAAACAAAAGTTTCCCATTTTCTAGTTGGTCAATCCAAAAACCTTGAAGAAATCCTTGAGTCTTCCTTTCAAAATAGATCACCAATTGGCAAAATAGACCACCATATGGCTGTGTATTGCTCTATCCTCCTGTCCTCTCTTCCCTGGACTGCTGCAGTCTCCTAACTGATACTTTTGTGTCTACCTTGTCATCTGTCCTCCCCTCTTTTTTAAAGCTTTTTGCCATAAGGTGCATGTACTTACTGGAGAGAGACAGAGACAGTGAGAGGGAAAGTGAGAAATCACCGTGAGGGGGTGGCCATGCCACAATCCCTTCTCCTCCATTCTCCTCTTGGGATTCTGAGCATAGATGAATGTGTGCCTGGTGTGTTCTTCAATCCACCAGCTCTAGCACTCGAACTGCAGAGTTAGCCATGTGGGATCCAGCACAGTAACCACCATGCGATCTGTTGGGCCCCTTGATCCTCCTTCCCGATAGCGTTTTTTCAACACAGAAGCCAGAGTGATCTTGTTAAAACTACAAGTCAGACAATGTCTCTCTCATGCCTAAATTTCTCCAATGGCTTCCCATTGCTAGCAGTGTAAAAACTATTCTTTGGCACCTCACCAGTCTCAGCAGTCTGCTCTACATATTGATGGGGTATTTATGTGATCTTATAATAACTGAAGCTCCCTGATCATACAAGTGACCTTGTTAGAAAGAGAAGCTTCTGGAGCTGGTAGCTGGTATCAGTTTGCTCTATTGTTGAACTGAGAAATGCTGATCCCCTTTCTGCTATGCTACCAATGAGAACAAAAACGAGCCTCCAGTTTTGTTCATCATCTAACCAGCCACCTCCAACACTCTCAAGTGCCATGGCCTCATTATATTCCTTTTCCAGAGCATTCTTTTATTTTCCTCTCTCTCTTTTTCGGAGTTTTTTTTTTTTTTTTCTTTTCTATAGGGCGCGTGTGCTCACCAGACAGACGGAGAGAGACAGAGAAACAGAAAGCGAGAAATCCCCCCCTCAAGGGGAGATGGCCATGCCACAATCCCTTCTCCTCCATTCTCCTCTCGGGATCTTGGGCACACACGCACATGTGCCTGGCATGAGTTTTAAGCCACGGGGTCCAGGACTCGAACCATGGTCAACTACATGGGAGTTCAGCGACATAGCCATTACACTAACTGCTGGTCCCTCCAGAGCATTCTTCACCTTTAAACAAACTATATGATCTAATTTTTTAATCTATTATCAACTTTCTCAACTAGCATGTAAGTTCCACCAAAACAGGGACTTTTATCTGTTTCATTCATTCGTATGTTTGAATGGTGCCTGCCCTAAAGTAAGCTCTCTGTAAAGATTTATTGAATGAGTGGATGAATGAATGGATGTGAGGATCTATGGAGGGACTTACTGGTGGAGATGTAATAACTAAAGAAGAAATGAAGGGAAAAGGACTTGTATAATATAAGTATGCATAACTATGCCACATGAGGATGAAGAATAAAGGGAAGAGGGGAAACCAGGAAATAATGAGTTTTGAACAGGGAAAAACATCTGAGCCAATTAATGAGACAATATTGAAATTTTTATGTTCAGTTTTGACAAATTGAAGTGTATCCAGAAGAGTCACTAGGAGAGATCTGACAACCATTTATATGATGAAGGATTGAATAATTATTTTAAAAAAGAAGAAAATAGATGAAGAATAAAAAGAAGGCAAGCAGCCAGGTAGAAAGGCATATAGTGAGGAAAGGAAAAAAAACATATTAGATGAAAGATTATCATGGAAAGGAGACTATCTAGTATATTTGCTTTGAATATATAGTATATTATTTTATAGTATATTTCTTTTGACGTTACTGTAGTAGGGTTTTATAGCTTTTTTGAGGTTATAGTAGGGGAATATATATTTATTTTGAACTAACTGTGGTAAGTAGCTATAATAAGTCAAATTTCTGGATCAATATAAAAAAGACTTAATTTTGTTAAAAAACAAATTGGGTGTCTTATGTGGTAGGAGTGTTCAAGCAAAGTTTCTTGATGACCGAACATTCTCAGGAATGTTACAGAAGATGCTTGTTTGAAAAAGCCTCTGTCAGGGCTAATATAGATGGTCTCTTTAGGGTCCTTCAATACAAGAATTCCCCTGGCATTCCTTCCTATTATTCAGACATTAAGCTATACTGTACCTAACATTTAAGGGGTGTGTGTTTGTGTGTGTATGTGAGAGAAAGAGAGAGAGAGAGAGAGACAGACAGACAGACAGTATTTGGCACAAATAGAAGCTCAACAGATGTTGAATGCATAAAGCAATGCATGAAGTGTGGATGAAGGAAGGGAAACCTAGCTGAAACTGCACTCAGCTTCTCACTGCTGTTAGGAGAGAGGAGAATTGCACAATTAAAAACTTCTACCTTGGGTGGGTTCTTATTCAGTAAGGAAAGTTGCATATAGGCCATGAATGCCAGGATGAACAAAAAAAACTCTCAATATTTATACTCACAGTTTGGGGTCTGGTTGAATTTTTTAAAAGAAAAAATAATTTCTCTCAATTTAGGTAAATTTATGTTTGTTTTCCAGGCAAGTGAGACTAGAAAAGTCAAAACTTTGTCTCAGAGCACTGCCATGTGAGGGACTATAGTCAATTAGGAAATATTAAGTATGTTAACTACATAGAGATAAGTTTTTAATGTAGGATATACAGTTATATAAGACAATATAAAACTATTGATGGGCAGAATCAAATATGAGAAATTCTAAGAACTTAAGTACTGCTTTTTAGCTTTGAATGAGGTCATCTGACTGTAGAATTTATATCTGTAAGCCTTATTCTAAAGGGATCCTAGATATTGGTTACTAATTTTTAAAGCCATCAGGCTCAAGATAAAAATGACTGAAGTAAGAAAATAAAAAAGGAAGTCTAACATACCTAATAATGACATACAATTGTAGTTGAACAATTAGTTGCCCAAGAACTGTAAATTCTGTGGACACCATACTCTTATCTAGGGAAAAGAATATAAACATGTCAACAATATGTTGCAACGAATTCAGCCTTAACTAGTCTCTACAGTGTGCATATTGGGAGCATAGCTAAACCCCAGAAACAAGAAGATCAAATTACCAAAGAAAAGGACAGTATAAATACATGAAATACGTCAAAAAACAAACAAACAAAAAAGGCTAATCTCATACTGGGTAACAGTGTTGGAAGCAGTAGCAGAGGCAGCAGTAGTAATAGCAGGAGCTAAAATATTGCACCTGCCACAGACGAGATACTGTTCTAAGTACTTCACACATTCTAATTCTAACAGCTTATACCATGAAAATTAAACACCATGTGACATTGTTGCATGATGAAGTGAACTGGGAAACTCAGGGTAAACTGTCACTTTCCTAGAAGAGAATATATCATACAAGCATCATGTCTTAGATATCTTGTTTGACAAAGAAAATTTTTGCATAGTATGAGAGTTACTGCACAGGGTTAGAGGTTCATGGACTACCCCACTGGAAATATTAATACATGTAAAAAGGGGCCTGAAAAATATAGTATCTTATTATCTGATTGTTGAGTATCAGAAGGAGTCTTAGTTTTCTTATTCTATTTCAAATATGTAACTCAGTGTTTTAGAGAAATGGTCTGGAAGTGCTTACTCTTAGGAAGACAATGCATTTTACCATGGGAAAGCTATAATTTATTCAAATAACTTCATTGTACTAAGTAACATTTCTTTTATAATTCCATCCATTGACTCCCTGCCTGCTTTCACAATGCACAGTCCACTTACAACTCCAAGTTATAACTACCGAAAAAAGAAAAACCAAAATAAGGAGAGGGAATTAGAGAAAATTTTAAATTAATACAGTGAGACTGTATGGATTGAATGGTGGCTCTCCCAAAATAATATGCCTACCCAGAATCTGTAAATGTGACTTTAATTGAAAAAAGAGTCTTCACAGGTATAATGAAGGACTGCAAATGAGATCATCCTTTACTAGAGTGAGCCCTAAATTCAGTGACAAATATCTCTATAAAAAAAGAGGAATGACATAAAGAGTAGAAGGTGATGTGAAGACCAGACAGTGATCAGAGTGATGTACCTGGGGTCGTCAGGGAAGTCATGATGCATTTTTCCACAGAATAACATAGACAAATATGTCATGACTTCCCAGATGACCTAATATAAACAAACAAACAAAAAATGCCAGGGATTGCCAGCAGCCTTCCATAAGCTAGGAGAAAAGCATGGAATGGATTCGTCCTTAGAGGCTCCTGGAGGAATTAATCCACTAACACTTTGAGTCTGGGCATCTGGCCTCCAGAACTGTGAAGGTAAATTTATATGCTTGTAAGTCACCATGTTTGTATGTTTAAAACAGTTCTAGGAATTTATTACAATCAAGTTAAAAATAAATATTAAGTTACCAAAATAAAATTAGAACATAATAAATCCAAACAGCAAATGACCAAAGAAAAGATGACAAAAGACTGAAGTAAGATCAGGAGGTCAGAAAATAAGGATGGGGGACCAGCAGATGGCATAATGGTTATGTTGCTGGACTTCCATGTAGTCAACTGTGGTCTGAGTCCTGGACCCAGAGGCTTAAAACTCAAGCCAGGTGCACATGTGTCTAATAGCCCAGGAAGAGAACGGAGGGGAAGGGATTGCAGCATGGCCATCCCCCTGGAGGCTGATTTCTTGCTTTCTGTCTCTCTGGCAAGCACACATGCCCTATAGCAAAAAAATCTCTTTAAAAAAAAAAAAAAAGGAAAGAAAAGAAGGATAAGTAAATATAGAGATGCTGAATTAGGAGGGCAAGAAGGTAAAAACTAAATTAAGTAAGTGTTTATGGGCTTGTATGAAGAGAATAATAAACAGCCTCTATTACACTGTAATGTGGCTAATAAGCAATACTTAAAACTGACTAGGATGTTCAGGAATTATCCGGAATCAAAAAGCCACTTATGTAATATTGTATTGAATAAATACGAAACAAATTCTCCAAGTCCAGCTTTTGGTCTAAAATACTTACTAAAATGAAGCATAAGCACTTTGTCAGAGGGCTAAAATGGGAGCACATGGATGGGAGGAAAGAGACCACACCCAGGAAGAGACAACCCAGCCACTGCTCTTGTTTCTCTTTCTTCTGGCAAGGTAATTTGCACCATCCCAATGACCCAGAAAGCCTCTGCCAATTTTGAAGAACTGTTGCAAAATTTGTCACTACATCAAAAGGAACATGCTGATGTATGTTTTGTTTTCAAACCCATTCATTTCTCCATGCATTTTCTAATACCAGCTTATCATCCTAATACCTGCCGTATGTATCTTCTATGGACCTGAGGTTCAGACTTCATTTGCTTAGCATTCCTTGAGCATCTATTTTATGCAAGGAACTGAGCATAAGTGCTATTGCGAATGAGAAGCAAGAGTTTGGCCCCTGGAGATCCAGGGACCAATAGCCTGGAAGAAATAATTAAACATATATACAAACAACTCAACTGTGATTCTCAAATTACTATAGGTTATGTAAACTATGGAGTGAAGTATTAATGATTCACAAAACTCAACCTACAACTTAGACCATTCTCCTTGGTGCCAACTGCTTACTGAGTCATTGAGTATCCAGAGGCACCTAAACGCTTGTGCAAAACTGAATGTATTGGTTCTCTTGCAAACCTATTTTATTTTCTGCTTCCTAGTTATTCAATGGTTTCATCATTTGCAGCTTGTCCAAGACAAAGACTTGTGCATCATACTCATGCTACTGCCATTTCAACTCCTTTATCCAATTGATTCAACTTCTGGATTATATTCAACTCTGCCCATTGTCCTTCTCCACTGTCACTACTCATCTCTTTTCAAATCACCCTCATTCCTCTCATGGACACCTGTAATAGCTTCCTAACTCATCTCCTTTTTCTCCATGCTTTCTTCCAAGCTGCTCCTCACAGAGTACCTAGTGCTATTTTAAAACAATGTAAAATAGTTCATGTCATTTTCTGCCTCTAAAGCTTCAATATGTTCCCATTATAAATATCAGAATCTACTCACTATGCTGCAAAAACACTGACCCCTTTTCAGTTTCTTTTAAAAAATATTTATTTACTTTTACTTACTATTATTTGCTATAAGGCACGTGTGCTGACCAGAGAGAGTGCAAGAAAGTGAGAAAGAAAGCTACCAGGTCTGGGACTTGAACTGCCGTCAGTCATGTGGGACTCCAGCACCTTAATCACCATGTTCCTACCCAACAGACTGTCTATTTTTTTCACTACTATAACTATATCATCTAGCATGAGGCCCGGCACATGGTAAGCATTGAATAAGTATTTGTTGCATAAAGGAATGAGTAAATAAATAAGTAAATACAATGAGGTCACATGTGAGGAACAGATGGCTTCAAATATGGTCTATTCAGACAACTAGTGCCCTATATGCCCTGAAATCAGTGGGCCAGCCCTTCTACAGCTGGCACAGGTAAAAAGGATGCTGTAATCTTCTTCCAGTTCTTTAGATATAGTTAGCAAATGGGCTGATACCCATATTAAAAATGTTTCATTCTGAAATAATTCAAAAAATAGTAAGAGTAGCACAAAGAATTTTCATGCACTTTTTACTCAGGCTGCTTACATGTCAACATTTTACAATGTTTGTTTTACCAATCTGTTTTTTTCCTGAGTCATCTGAAAATACATTGCAAATGTAATCCCCTTTATGGATAAATACTTCAGCATGTATTCCCTAAAATGAAAGGCATTCTCTTCTTTTATATAACCACAGTATAATTGTCAAAAGCAGAAAGCTGCACTGATTCAGTACGATTTTATCTAGAGAACTTATTCAAAATTTACTAATTATTCCACTTATGTTCTTTCTGGCAAGATGTATAATCATGCATTGCTTAATAACTAGGATATATTCTAAGAAATGTGTTGTTAGGCAGGTTTGTGGTTGTGCAGACATCCTAGAGTGTACTCACACACATCTAGATGGTACAGATGCTACAGGCCTATGGTGTACGGGGTAGCTTACTGCCTGTAGGCCACAGACTTCTATAGCATGCTTGTGTGCTGAATACTGTCAGGAGCAGTAACACAACTGTATTTGTGTATCTAACAATTCTGAACATAGGAAGGGTACTATAAAATATGGTCTAATGATAAAATAATGCTACAGCTGTACAGGGAACTTTTCATGAATGGAGCTTGTACTGGCAGTTGTTCTGGGTCAGTGAGTGGTGAGTGAGTGTGAAGGCCTAGGACATTCCTATACACTACTGTAGACTGGATAAACATTGTATACTTAAGCTACAGAAATTTGTAGAACATTTTGTTTCTTTCTTCAATAATAAATTAACTTAAGCTTCTATAACTTCTTTATAAACTTAAAATATTTTTCTATTTTACATTTTTTAAATTTTAAGACTTTTTTGTATCTTTTAAATTTTTTAATTAAAAATGGAGGCCCAAAC
The DNA here is from genome assembly GCF_000334495.1 of Tupaia belangeri chinensis. NCBI lineage: Eukaryota > Metazoa > Chordata > Mammalia > Scandentia > Tupaiidae > Tupaia > Tupaia belangeri. The sequence continues at coordinate 3,581,666 of NW_006159750.1, forward strand.
ACACATTAGCCTAGGCCTACACAGGGTCACGATGATCAATATCATTGTCTTCTACCTCCCTTTTCTTCTCCCACTAGAAGGGTCGTGATGAGCAACACAAGCTTAAATCAAGCACAAGAGAAAACAATGCCATCAAGAGATGCAGTAAACACAAGATGTAGGAGCCTGCCGGAGGCGTACCCCACCATGCTCATCTACCCTCAACTTTTTCCCCCTCAGGGAGAAGGAGTACACTCTAAAATAACAATACAAAGTATAACCTAATAAATACATAAGTCAACCAGTAACACAGTCAGCTATTATCATTATTATTGTGTACTGCACATAATTGTATGTGTTATACTTTAATATGACTTACAGAGCAGTAGGTTCGCTTACACCAACAACACCTTAAACACATGAGTAATACATTGCACTACAAGGTTGTAACAGCTACAATGTCACTAGGTGATAAGAATTTTTCAGCTTCATTATAATCTTATGGAACCAACATCATATATGTGGTCCTTTGTTGCTCGAAATATATGTGGCATATGACTTCATATCCATATTTTATAAAACATATCTGTATTTTTGTGTATGTGTGTGTGTATGATAAGATATATATAATCTCCCTCCCAATTCCAGAATTTATTCCAGGATCACATGTTGCATGTAGAGGTTCTTTTACATCTCCTTTACTCTGAAATAATTCCTCAGTTTGTCTCTGTTGTAAATGAACTTGACATTTTTATGGAGTACATAGCAATAATTGTGTAGAATGTCTTTTAATCTGGGCTTATCTGGTGTTTCCTTGTGATTAGATTCAAGTTATGCATTCTGGGAATAGGAGTAACACCAAAGTGGAGGTGTGTCCTCCTCAGCACCACGGTAGAGGGTGTGTGATCTCTACTTCATTACAGATGATGTTAACTTTGATGACTTGGTTAAAATTTTACTATCATCCCTTCAGTAATCAGTAAGTTCTTATGGAAGATACTTTGGTATTATATAAATAGCATGATAGCCAACACTTTAAAAAATGTCCAACTCCACTATGTGGCCCAACTAACTGTCCATAAATAAACACTTGGGAACATATTTAAGGTCTGCTTATGGGTCATAAAATAGATTGTTGCAGAACTTTCCCTAGTTTCAATGGCCTATTAACATTCTACCTTACCTCTTTCTCTCATGCATGCAAAGAAAGAAATCTAGGGTGTTATCTTTTTAAAGAACATATTAAAACCTCTAATCTCATATCTCATTCATCATATGAGAAAGCTGAAGGTCCACCCAGAATACACCTAAGTGACTTGCCTAAGGTCAGAGAGCTACTCCATGGCAGACCTGGAAAAAATTAAGTGCTCACTGTAAAGCAAGAAGGGCAAAAGTCCATTTAGAATCCTTCAAATACACAGGCCCTACGGCCCCACCTAAAGCAATCAAAGGCAGGTTTGCTACAACCATTTTGGAAAGTAATGGGATTCTTACATCCACAGGACATTTTCCATGGAGCTACTGTAGTCTAGTGGAGCACAACAGCTCCCTGCTACCTGAGTTTTCTCTTTATTCTATTCTGTCTCTTTTACATTTTTTTTTTTTTTTGGAAATGCACTTAAGTTACCCTAAAGGCAAAGAAAAAAGTCCCATTGCACTGGGAGACAGTATGAGAGGCAGTTTATAATGAGCTCCTAACCTAGAAATGCTATGCTCCCTTCACCAATGCTCTAGACTCCTGTTTAATTTTTATCACCATCTTTGTACATGTTATTCTGCATCTGCATTGAGGTAGTTCTGTGATAACCTTATTGTACTTCAGACTTGAAAGATATTGCGGTGTCAGAAAAGTCATGATGTATTTTTTTCTATGCAAAAATGCATAGAAAACCAACAACCCAATAGTTGGTAATCTTCCCTAGAACATCCTAACCTATACTAGCAACAAAAAAGGTAATCTCCACAAAGCCCTGGGACATTCTTTTCCAAGGTGACTCTATTATGTTAAGATAACATGAATAATTAACAGCAGGTTGCAGGAGGCCAAGTTCATTCTCAACCTTTCTCCACAACACAGGATGGTTCTATGCTTTATCTTGCCTGTTCTCCTCCTCCAGGCCTTTAAGAAGTCACGAAGTTGTTGGTACTCTGTCTAATCCAGTATTCCAATGTAATACTGCTTGCAAAGGTTATTTTAAAATGATATTTAGCAGCGTACTTAAAGCTACAAGTCAGAGGTTAGGACCGTAAAGACAGCCTGCACAATCTTGCCATCCAGAGCAGGTAACATTTCCTCCTTACCACTTCCTAGGAAGCACAGTATGCATAGACTGGATGGGAATGTTTGAATCATTATTCTATTTGTTTAAAAATAGAAGTAGTGTTTGGTATAAAATAAACAGGATATATTTTTAAAATCATAAAAGCAAAAATAAATGAGTAAAAGATGGAATTAGTACATTTTTTCAAGTCTTAGAAATACAGGAAATTGTTAGAAGATTTAGTAGTGCTGCAGTAGTAGCAGAAGAAGCAGGAGTGATAGAGGCAGTAGTAACTTTTATTGACTGTACATGCATGTACATTTTATTGCACATACAAGCACCACGTAAAGTGCTTTATATATAGCACCTCATTTCATCCTCAGAACCCTCTTAGTAGTATTCTCATTTTATACAAAGTTAGCACAACATAAATAAAGCATGGGGATAGTATCATAAATTGGATCTAGGATTATAATCCTGCTTCATGGTAACAAGTGAACTATCTCAGAGAATTAACCATTGGGCAATTACTGCTGACTGATCTACTAACTCATTCCCTCACTTCTTTGAATCACTTTATGAATAAGATCTTCCCCCTGATAGTTCTATACAAAAATTTATCAAACTCATCCAACCCAGACTTCCTAAATCTCCCTATCAAAATATAAACTCCATAAAGGCAGGAGCTTTGTTTCCTTAACTGCTCTACTCCAAGAATCAAACATTGCCTTATCTGCAGTAGGTGTTTAAAATATACCTATTGATGGAATGAATGAATAATTGATGAAGGAAAACAAACTATAACAAAGATTAAATTTTACATGAATTATTTGTTTACTCTTCCAGACTACAAAAGGGTTTTAGGAGCTTGACTTGAGGTTCCAGAATCTCTTAAAAAGACTGGGTCAGAATGTTTGAATCATTACTCTTATTTGTTTAAAAATTTCCCTGCAGCTAATATGGATATTCAAATCACTCCATTGACTGTGCTTTAAAAAAAAAAAAAAAAAAAAAAGTTATGTTCCTCTTCAAGGAAAAAGATGTACCACCATTAGTGAAGTCAGAAGAACAGTTCACAGGCTCTTAATTCTACTGCCAGAAAGGAGTTCCAAAAATATTTTTCAAAAAAAAAAAAAAGCCTATAATTCTCTTCCTAGTTGTTAAACAAGTATCAAGTACCTCATTAAATACCAGAGACAAAATTTTATGTTGGGTAACTTCATTGATCACTGGATAACATTCTCAGAACATGTATTTATGTGCTAAGCCCTGAGGAAGTACTGGGAGTGCAGCGCTCTGTAACTGTAACATTAGAGGGTGACGACCCTCCTACCTAATGGGGAACATCTGCTCTCCCCGATTTGTGTCTCTCTCCTTCTCAGGCTTTCTAGAACTAACTGAACACCTGAAACAGGATGTTAGCATAAACCGCCAATATTATCTCCTGCTTCTGGGAAGCCAAAAAAGAAAGAAAAAGAAAAGAGAGAGACAAAGAGAAAGAAGGAGTTAAGAATTATGTTTCATGTAACAGGATAAATCATGATTTTGATAGACTGGAAATTTGTAGGTAGGAAAATTATCTTTTTCAGAAAAACTTTAATTTCTGAGTCAGCAAAAATTATGGCTGATATGAGAACCTAAGATTATTAGCTAATATTGAGCTAAAAAAATGGAAAAGATGCAATTTAACAGGTATTTAAAGTTTGAACATACAGTATAAAGTATGTTCTTATTACTTTCACGACAGGAGTTTCAGCACTTAGCACTGATCACTGTGTGGAGAATGGCTATTTTGTTATTTAAAATAAATCAGTTGATGTGGGAGATTACTTGTATATATACTTATATTGAAGTGTATGAAATTTTACTGATGCTGTTGGAACCATGAATATTATTTCTTTCCCTTTTAGTTTCTACTGTTAGGGGGAAAAAAGTTAAAGTTATATTAAAATGATGCAAATTCTTTCTTTCCAATACCTCTACATATTCCAGTTTTGCATAGGCTAAAAATTCTAGGAGTAATAAAGTTGCATTTATTTCTCCCCAAAACAATATATATATATATATATATATACACACACACATACACACACATATATGGAAAGAGAGAGAGATAAGGGGATGAAATCACAGTTTCTGCACATTTTTAATCATGATGTTCTTTTTACATGCTCTATCTACCGCCAGGAAGAGTACATGACATTAAGTGGTGAGAAGAAACATTTCTGACTTGGACTCACGTTCCAAATTTTATTTGTGTGCTAATCTTTTGGGATTGGTTGTGGCACTGCTCATTCTAAAAGGAAGTGGCAATGTTTAGTTTTAGAAATACTGGCATCTGAGAAAGCATGTTAGTGATTTAAAAATTCTGAATGTAGTCATTAGAATAGAATCATAAGGGGTCAGCAGGTGGCAGGGGTTAAGGTGCTGGAGTCCCACATGGTTGACAGTGCTTCAAGTCTTTGACCTGTATGCTTGCTTTCTCACTTTCTCATTCATTCTCTCTCTCTCTCTGGTGAATATATATGCCCTACAGAAAATTATTAATAATAACAAATAAAATTAAATAATTCTTTTTAAAAAAGAATGGAATCATAAGCAGACTTGGGATACTAGGCTAACTGGGAGTGCTGTGGCCAGCCTTGCTTAAATACTCAAACAGCATTATGCCAACCTACATTATGTGTAAATTAGAAAAGCAGAAAGAATGTATCTAATATAAAAGTTGGTGAAAAGTATGAAACTTACATATGAATACATCCTTTATGATTCTGATGGAGTTCTGAGCACAAACAATTTTTAAAATTTGTCACAAAGAACTTTTAACTAGACATGCTCATAAATACCTGTTGGTTCCTCTGATTCTGTTAGTTCCAAAAAAGACTCCTTTTAAAACATCTTAGCATACTAACTGGTAATATTTCAAAGTCTGGAATGAATGTATTTAACGTTCTCGTGCCTTCAATCCTTGAGTGACAACAATTGCATTCTCAGTTACAATACTCACAGCTGTTGCCTGCTCTATTACCCCTCTGTCCGGCTGAGTGTTCTGGCTCCTTGTACGGAAACTGCAGAGTCGTATCTAAGGTTCTGAATCCTTCTTTAAGAGAATGATGCTTGTAGTACTCTACAAGTTCCTTTAGGAAAAAGAATCAAACATTATTTTTCATAAAGGTACTTTTGTTCTCAAACACACGCATTCCTTGACACATAATTACATGCAATATTAGGATGAGCCATTTAATGCTAACTTTTCCAAACGTATATAGAAAAGTAAGTGATCATCCCTCTTTGCTGTCTGCTATACGTGACGTCTATCCCTTAGCAGTCCTGTTACTCAGGCCCTTTTTAATGTGTTGCCCCCTATTGTTACTCAGGCATCTAGAACATCCTGTTGTCTTCAGTCAGATGTGGGGAATGAAAAGGAACCACACTAAACCTCAATTTCAGAGTGGTAATTATTGCTCTTACTTATGAAATACTTGTCTTTCTAAATAAAAATAAAAGGAACAGCTGTTTGCTCAGTAAATAGCAATTTCTAGTTTCCTGCATTTTCTTTCAACCTGGCATAAAAAACAAAGTTTATACTAAATGTACTTTTCCACGATAAACAAAAGTTGATAAAGCACAAATGCTCTTTGACACTGTTTCTGGTTTACAATGAAGAGTTAGTGCCCATCACAATTGTGGGTATCCCCTTGTACTCACAGAGGTCAATATGTGGTTCTTTCCATTTTCTTGTATAATTAATTTATTTAAAATACATTCAAACTTAGGGGTCGGCAGGTGGGGTGGTGGCTGGGGGCACTGGACTCCCCCATGGCCGACCACAGTTTAAATCCTGGACCTGGTGGCTTGCTTTCTCACTTTCCCTCTCTCTTGTTCTGTTCCTCTCTGGCCAAATTAAAATAAGTAGATAAATAAATAATAAGGTTAAATAAAACAATTCTTTAAAAAATACATTCAAACTTAATGTAATAACCACCCATTGTCTTTCAGACTGAAATTTAAAGAAACATCTTTTCACACATGTTGGTTTCATAAATTTTGTACAAATCTAAATCCCTCTACTATAAACTAAAATTGAATAATAATTCATAAGGGAAAAGTGCATCTTAGTATAAGTAATACAGATATAAAGCTTCTTATAAATACTGAAATGAAAATAAAAGCAAAATCACTTTTAACCTAATTATTCAGTGCTTCTATTACAGCACCTTTTTCATTTTCTCCCAAAATAAGCAGTGGAAAAGAAACTTATTTATTTTAAAATATATACACACACACACTCACTCCATCATTGATTTAAACCTCCATTCAGCAATTATGTTCTAAGTTCCCCAAACAAATCAATCAGGCCAAAATCACCCAAAAGAAGAAGAAGAGAACTATCAATGATTTATTAGGTCGTTGGGAAAGCCAAGACTTATTTTTCTATGTTTTTCTATGCAAAAATGTGTCCTGACTTTCCCAACAACCCAGTATTTATTATTTATGACCAAACTCGGATAAATTGTAAAATGCATTGTGCTGGGTGTTTCAGGGGTCACAAAGATTATGAAAATAAGGCTCCTGCCTCTAGGAGTTCTCAGTCTAGAAGAGAGAGTGAAGGACTCCCCTTCACTTTCACTCAGTTATGTGAGTTCAAAGGCATAAGAAAGAAGTTCCTTTTGTGTGTCCAATGGGAGGGATGAAGGAAGATTTCCTGATGGAGCTAACTTGACTCAAATTGAAGGACAGGTCAAATTTCAAATAAGAGAAGGATCATTTTAGGTGGAGCAACCAGGCTGGGAATAGATATAAATGTGATAAAGTGAATCAATCTGTAGGTAAAAAAAAAAGGCAGCACGGTTTGATAAAACTGGGTAAAACAATGGAGATTTTTCAATCTCTATACCTGTAAACCGGGGATAATACATCATTTCAGAGACAATAACAAAGAATACATACAGTGCCTCATAATTGTGAATAATACTAATAGCACCTATTACTCTAGGTGCCAAGCCCTTTACATAGTATCTGATCATTTCACTTAACCTATGTGATGGGCTTGATGCTCAATGATGCTCAACTCTCAGCAAGGTTAACTGACTTGGTCAAGGTCACATGAGTGGTGTCTGTTTCTGAAGTTTGTGCTCTTAATTGCATTGTACTATTAGCAACTAATATCTGACAAAGGTAAATACAAAAAAATAAACAAAAAACAAAGCCAAAGGGAAGGAGTATTTGCTAAGTATTTGTAGTATACTCAGAACTCTGATTTCTTACACATAAGATTTAGGGTTTACACACATTATAACTTTTTAAGAAATTCTTTCTTCCTTCCTTCCTTCCTTTGGCCCAGAAATAGGAATCTTTGATGAGGCAAAGGAATTTGGAATGTGACTAACCTTTAAAAACAAAGAGAAAAATAAATGAAATAGCAGGTAGAAGTTTGAATCCTCACAATGGATCAGAATGATTAGACTATGTCATTTGTAGTATGGCAATTTTTAACATGCTTTGCAAAGACAGTCTGTAAAATTAAATCCTACTAAGTGACCAATATTGTTACTATCTTTTAAATGCTGGGGACACATGTGCTTGCCAGTGAGAGCAAGAGAGAACAAAAAGAAGAGAAAGTACCCCCCCCACCAATGGCATGTGGTCATGCCACAATCCCTTCTCCATTTCTCCATCCTAATGTGATTTTGGGCATGCACAAATGCGTATATGGCTTGCATGTTTTTTAAACTGCTGGGGCCAGGATTCAAACCACCATCAGCCATGTAAGATCTGGCTTCTTTAACCACTAGGCTATGGGACTAGCCCTGCTACTTGTTTTTTTTTTTTTAAGTACAAAAAAAATTTTTTTTGTACTTTAAATGTATTTTGGTGCTGATACAAATGATACCAGAGAGAAGTTCTCACAGCAATTTAAATTTAATAAAATTTTTTATTTCTTTAGCAATCTGAAAATAAACCTGAGGAGAATTATAAGCCAATAGCTTTGCACTTTAATATAATTTTGTTACAGGTAATGTAAATTTTGTTATGAATTACAGTGAATTAAAATTTATGAGATGTTGGCTAGAAACATCACAGAATTATCATACCAAAAAAGGATTTGGTGATCATTTAATACCTATCCACTTCCAAATTTTATGGAAGAAAACAGGACTTTTCAAAGGCCTAGGGTCATGTGGCTTAGTAAACTGCAAAACACGCTTTATCACTTCACTAAGCATGGAAGGTATTTTAGTTCCATTTTTATAGTCTTATAAGGGCAAATCTTCCTACATGTTTCTAACTGGGTAGAACTAAATAGTGCCACCATGGATCTTTTCCAATTCATGCCTTTATGCTTTCTCTATTTTAGTCTAATCCACCCCTGCTTCAGCAGTTATTGACCTTCAGGTACAACAAGTAAATAAGAAGACTCTAAACAAAAGAAATCACTAAGCTTTCCTTATCTCACACTGACACAGCAGTGTCAACAATTCAAGTCTCTCTGAAAAATAATGAGTGAGAGCCAGTCATTCCAATTACCAAGGAAACAGGCAATGGAGATGGTTTATAAACAGTATTTGGACATGGATTGTCTGGCATACATAAAAATTAGGACAAAATTAATGCCTTGTAATCTGGATAGAGAAATTCATTTAGGATTTGAATTTAATGACTAAGAAAAACAAAGATTTTGATTAACCAAGCTATTGAAACCCAAGGGGAAAAGGTTAGGTCATAACCACCGAAGGTCAATCTTGTCTTTAAGAAACAGGCTAATGTAAAACAAGCTCCAGAGTTTGCTTATATTTTACACACTTTCTGGATTAAAATTTAATTTTAGGTCCTATTTTATTTCATATATAAAATAACATAACTTTTTCTTTCCTTTTTTTTTTGAGAGAGATTTTTGCTATAAGGTCATGCATGTGCTGGAGAGACAGAGAGAGACAGAAAGCAAGAAATCACCCCCCAGGGGTGACAGTCATGTTGCAATTCCTTCTCTTCCAATCTCCTCTCAGGATTTTGGGCATGCACGCATACGTGCCTGGAGTGTTTCAAACCACCCAGGTCTGGGATTTGAACAGCAGTCTACCATTTGGGAGTCCAGCACCTTAACCACTATGCCACCTGCTAGCCCCAGGAGAACATAACTTTTAATACCAATGATGGGAGGATACTAAACCATTCTTAAGAAACAATCATTCAAATTCACAGACCACTATCTGCTTATAAAGGGAACTGTGTTACTTGACATCAACACAATAAAAGGTAAGTAACTTCTTTGAGGGTCTATCTTGATTTTGAGAAGTCCCTACACTTCTTTGCCTTCCATCTCCTTCCAAAGGGACTGGTTACTGAAACATGAGTCATCCCTCTGACCAAATATCCATGTGACATTTCTCAGCTTAAGTTCAAAGGACCACACTATTGTGAGATTCTAGCACTGATGTATTTACTAATTTGTAAATGTTGTTAGAATAGTTAAGTCCTTTTGAATTCTCCAAAAACAGTGATTTCCCATACTAAGGTCTCAATATAAATTCACTAAATAAATGGAGAGGAGCAAAAAGGAGGGGCAGCTCCAGATGAGTTCCGCTGCCTCATAAACAATTTTTAGATATTTGTTAATTCTGACAAGATCTGTCAGCTCCTTGTTTTCTTTCTTCCTTTTTACAATTATATCCTTTTGCTAATTTTTTTTAGCTTCATTGTAGTTTTGCTATTCTTGATCCTCTTCCTTTAACCCACTGTGGTACATGACTCCTTATGAAAGATCCCTAGATACCGAGAAAAAAAATTATGCATCTTCTCTATCAATGGCACGTCTATAGATACTACATATACTACATGAGGGCTACTTATTTTAGCCTTGTGAAAAGTACTTTGATTCCTTTTTGAGACATCATTACAGAAATTGTTACTATTGTCTTGGTGCAAATGATTAGAATTCTGTCCCTATTACTTTTACTGTAATCACAGCTGTATATGCAGATAGGAATTTAAGAACTGATGTCTACTAATTCTGGTCACTTCCGTATTATTTTTTAAGATCCATTTTTCCAATAGGGCATGTGTGCTTGCCAGAGAGACAGAGAGAGAGAGAGAGAGAGAGAGACAGACAGAAAGCAAGAAGTTATTGCCAAGGGAGTATGCCACGCCATAATCCCCTCCAGTCTCCTCTCAGGATTTTGGACACACATGCACATGTGTCTGGTGTGAGTTTCAAGCCTCTGGGTCTAGGACTTGCATGGCAGTCGGCCATGTGGGAGTCCAGCAATGTAACCATTATGCCATCTGCTAGACCCAGGTCACTGCAGTATTACTGACTTCTGACATCTAACCTTTGCTGCTGAAGAACTTCTTGGGCTGAACCCAACCCAAGTAACGCAAAGACGAACTGACTGGCCCTTTCCAGTGACTATTCCTTTCATCCTCTGCTTGTCTCCTTCGATGGGAGTTCCTTTTGCTACTCTCCAAGTCTTCAAGGCTGGCAGTCATCTTTGGCCCTGCAGCATTTTTTAAAGTCCCACATTAACTCTTAACACTGCAGAGCAGCCTCATTACCATCCAAGGAAGTTCTGCAACTGAAAGCTCAAGCTGGTGTGTCTTGCAGAGATGAGGAGAGCCTTGGTGTATGCTTTTATCCACTTGCCACTTCCCTCCTAGGTTTCCATTTTACGAAGAGCCTCTTCTGGTCCAATTCTCCCTCACATACTTTCTTGTTCCAACAGAACATTAGTAACCTCCAGCAGAGGAGATGCCCGGATCTCGGCTACCAATTTGACAAGAGTTTACATTTCCAAGGACATGATCTTGCTGCCCATCTTTAGCTTTTGAATTAGGAATGTGATATTCATGGAGGTTTTCTTATTTTTCTTTTAGTCAGGATGCTTCTATTTCTTTTCACAAACCTGAAGCCGTTCTAAATTTTTAGATAAGACATTTAAGCTGGCCTATTTTATAAGTCCCTTTCACACTCAGTTTTATGTTTAAAGTAAAAAATCTGCAAAGTGCTTGGAGATGTTTTCCGAAAGGATGTAGCATGTATCATTTGACTGACAGCTTGATCAATGAGTGGTCCTGCTCAATGTTACTCAAAGTACTTAGCAGCTACAAATGCATCTTATTTCCTGTATCCAAATTCATTACTACTCAGAACACTACCTACTTGAGAAACAGTCTCAAGACCCCTGTGAAGGAAATACGAATTTTTTCTTTATTGTTCTTATATGTCATCATAGAATCATTGCTTAAATGACATACACAATATCTTGTATGTTAATATAAGTTGTAATTATTTCAAATTGTGGAAATTAATCAAATAATCTTTGTTAATTTGATGCAATTAGACAAACTGTTTCCATTTAAATATAAAATTCCTATGAAATATCATTTACCTCTTGTATATTAAAAGTATAACTATATTGAGGCCCTATCATCCAAGGTAATGAACGAGAACCAAAGCACAAGTATTTTGAAACTGCAGAAAATACAAAAAGCTTATCAATTTGACTTCATATAACTTTTTATGTAAAATGAACATAAAAAAGTTATTTTACTAATTACAACTTTTAGTGTTATAACTCAAAAGTATAACACTCTGCCTGAATGTGCAGATAAAGAAAGGAATAAGAGGAAAATAAAGCATATTAAATATTTGCTGCACATCACTTAAACACAAGCCGAAACTCACACAAATACCAGGAAGGTGACTGCATTTTAATTTGTCAAAACTCTAAACGACATAGGTAATGTACACAGTGAAATAGTATATAAAACTTGTAAATTACGGGCCAGCAGATGGCATAGCAGTTATGTCACAGGACTCCCACATGGCTAACAGTGGTTTGAGTCCTGGACCCGGTGGCTTGAAAATCAGACAGGGCACCTGTGCATGTGTTGCCAAGATCCCTGGAGAAGAATGGAGGAGAAGGGATTGCAGTGTGGCCATCCCTCACAAGGAGGTGATTTCTCACTTTCTTGTGAGAAATCAGACTGTGTCTGTCTGTCTCACTCTGGTGAGCACATGCAACTTAAGGCAAAAAATCTTCTTAAAAAAAAAACAAACAACTTGCAAACTATTTTATAATAAAAAATATGACTGGATCAATATAAGACAACCAGAGTTCTTAAAATTAGAAATTTTAGGATTCTGCTACAAAATTATAGTATGAGTCTCTTTAAATAACATTTCTGTGAGAAAAATTCCCAAGAAAATATAGAATTAAACTTACTTTTCCAAAGACAGAAAAATAGGGATCATAGGTTGAAAAAAAATAACCAATTCTTACCATCAAACTTTTAAATTTTCTATTTTCTGCAATGTGAAAAAAACCATCTCTTGTTACAATCTTGATGTGCTTTGCTTCATTATTGTACCTGTGGGCAATGAATAACTTATGAATATAAATGTGTTTTTAATCAGCAGAAATCAATAATTACCAGAGGGCATGCCCCAATAACATTATAGGAATTAATTCTGAAGACAAAATATATACCTATGCCAATACACTGGTGACAGCTAATTAACAAAATATATTTACTAGACTAGTTGAAGATACAACCAATATTTGAAGTGAGACTGGGGATTAGATTTGACTAATCATTATGCTCCATTTATTTAGTAAGTTCAGCCTAAGTATGTAGAAAGACAAAATAAAACAAAATCTAGTAATTTATACTCTTAGAATTTACTAGAAATATACAAACATCAAATCACCAAAACACAACGTTAGGAAAGAAATCTAATATGCCAATTAGCAGCCTATAACACTTATTACTGTTTTTCTAACAGATATTTTCAAGTATTAATGAACTGTCTGGATAGATGTATTATTTTGGTTGCAATTAGAACCTTAGTTTTCGACTTTAGTGTTATATATGTCAGATGGCCTATGCGATTATGAAAACAGGAAGTCTATTTCTGTAAAAGTACTTGTCCTACTTACTTAATGCTAATTGCGTATTCTCCTGACTCTTTGGTCCTGTGCCTCACAAGGTAAGTACTATTTACCCTATTAATAAGTTCAGTCTCTGCCTGCAATCTTTCCATTGCTCCAGCATACCTGGAAGAAACAAGAACAGAAAATTTGGACAATTTACCTGGAAGAAAACAGAGACTAAAAATATGAACCTGCCCAGATTTTAATGTAGCAGCAGATCTGAGCTGTTTTTTTTTTTTTCCTACTACACTAATTATGTTGCTTAAGCAAATAATTCAGAAAAAAAAATCTTTTAACATGTTCAAACACAAATGCTCTACAAAGCCAAGAACAGCCAAGTGAACAGTGCCTATTACTAAGGGATAAGTACCAGGACTAAAAAAGGAGTTAGTAGGTAGGTATTCATTAAAAAGACAGTTGTGAGGAGTTTAGGAACAAGAGGAAAAATGATTTGTAGGGAGGGACTGATCTATATGAGAAAGACAGACACGCATACACACACACACACACACACACACACACTTTATCTGTTCTATGTACACTGTGACATCTCCTTTGAGCACCTTTTTAAGAAAATTTAATAACAACTTAAATTGCTCTTAAATAAATTTTGGATACAAGGCTAATTATTTCAGTTTATAATTTTGATAATCAATTTTCTTAAGAAATTAGAAGTATTTGTTAACTTTTTTTTCGATGGAGCCATTTCTTCTGAGCCTTTCGCTCTCTTGGTCTAATTGCTACTGCTGCTCTCTAAGTTCGCTGAATTACTGTAGTCCTGGGACTTCGCTGTTCTGCCTGTCCTGGATTCTATATCTCCCTCTTCCTCAGTTCACTTGTTCATCCTTCAACTTCCTGTAAATGGATACATAAGATGGAATACTCTGAAGGCCCATATCTATGAAAAATACTTTACCCAACAACTCACTCTTTGGCTGAATTTAGAATACTCTATGAGATATTGGTCCCTTAGGTTAAAAGATGAGTTATAACAACCCAAGAATTATTAGGACCTATTATGATTTGACTCAAGCCACCCTCTCTTACCTTATCTCTGACAACCTCCTCCATCACTCATACCCAGCCTTCTTTCAGGTGTAGGAATTAATCAATTTCCTTTCAATATTTAATATTTGCTGGGACCAACAGATGGCAATAATGGTTACATTGCTAGACTCCCATGTAGTCAACAGCAGTTCGAGTCCCAAACCAGTGACTTAAAACTCATGCAGGGTACATGTACATGCATGCCCAAAATCCCAAGAGGAGATTGGAGGAGAAGGTATTGCAGTATGGCCATTCCCTCTGGGTGGGTGGTTTCTCACTTTTTGTCTCCCTGTCTCTCTCTGTCTCTCCAGTGAGTGCATGCACCCTATAGCAAAAATCTCTCTAAAAATAATAATAATTTTTACCTCTCAAATAGTAAGGTGCTCTTCTAAGCTGTCATTTGACTTCCATTCAAGGCTATATAGATTTCTGATTCTTTGAATGTATGTAACCTGATATTTTCTCCCTGGAAACTTTCAGATTCTTCCTGTATTCCCCTGTATTACAAAACTTCATAATAATGTGCTTTGTTATAGTGGGCTTTTAGTAGCATCTTTGATTTGAAGCCACATATCCTTAATTTCTGAGATTTTTTTTTTTTTGGTATTATTTCTTTGATAACCATGCACTCAGTTTTCTCTTTCTGGAGTTTATACTAACTTAATGCTATACTTCCTGGGTCCATAGTCTAACTACCATATCTCTCTCCCATATTACCTATCTCTTTGAATTTCTGGAAGCTTTGTCCAATGTTATTTTCCAACTCTTCTGTAATATATAATTTATAAAAGCTCTTATTCTCTGGTTGTTCCTTTCATAAAACATCCAGCTCACTTCCATCGCTGTGATGTCTTCTCTTAATTTTGAAGATACAAATAAAAGCTTTTTAAAAAGAAAACACATTGGCTCACTCTAATGCCTATTTTAAGTTTCTTTTTCCTATTTATTTTATTTGTTCTATAGTTCAAGCCCTTCCTCAGATGTCTGGGTATTCCTTTGTTGTTTGTTCAGACTTAAAGAGGTGGGATCCAAGAACTGACTGGAAGCTGTGTGGGCACAAAGGCAGGTCCACTGGTTAGAAGCATGATCATTTGGGAAGAACCTAACTATTGAGCTGGATAACCCCCAAACGTTAGGCTTTTAGATTTTTCACTCTGAGTCCATTCAGTTTCTTTAGAGAAAATTCTTCCAAATTCTTGTGTACAAGGAGAGGGTAATGTGTGTGCGTGAGATGCAACTATCATAGTATTGGAATTGAGCCATATAAAGGAACTGGGGATAATCATCATTTAGCCTATAGACTTCCCTTAATTTTTAAAAAAGTATGTCAGTTTGTTTGTTTATTGAAAGAGAGAAAATCTTCAACAGAGTCAGTCTCACCCTGTGATATTGCCCCCAGTTCTCCCAGTCAGCCAGGACCATAAGCATTCCTAAGTACCCCTGCATGTATAATTCAACCTGGGACCTGTGCCCTGATCTTCCATACGACTTCCAGCATTGCAGAGTGCTGCACTACTGCAGTACCACTGTGACTAGGCCTTAATTTTACACCTCTGGTTTTTATTTTTCTTCTTTTTTTCTTTTCATTTTTCATTAATTTTCTAAAGAGTACATGTCCATGCTGGAGACAGACAAAAAGCAAGACGAGGAAACTAAGAAATCACTTCCCATGAGGGACAGTCATGCTGTAATCCTTTCTCCACCATTTCTCCCTCCTTTCTGGATTTTGGGCATGCATCCACATACCCCAGTGTGTTTCTCATACCTTCCAGTCTGGGAATCAAACCATATAGTCAGACATGTGGGGCCCAGCTGCCTTAACCACCATACCACAAACTGGCCCTAACCCTTCTGTTTCCAGAATAAATCTCCCCAACCTCTGCTAGGCCTAGTCTTTCCAAGTTTTGGCCCTATATGGTTCAATTTTTTTCCACTATGAACTCTAACTTCAGTGTCTCCTGTCAGGATGGGAAAAGGCAAGTTGCCTGACTGCTGGGAGGATGGGGTAGGGGACTTGGCATTTATCTCCTGTTCCATTCTAAACATGTAGATTTTTAGACAGTTCTCCAGTTTTCAGCCCCTACATCTCTGCCTTTTGATAGCCAAAGCCATAGATTATTGAAGAAAATCATCTTGATTTTCTATTTTATTTCATGGCTTATAAAAGAGACAAAATTTTCCTGGTGGGTATAACCTACTTTTAAATGTGAAAATAATGAACAGACAATATAGTTGGTAATATTCAACTTCTCGGTGACTTAGAACTACCATGCCATCATTCAGTGTAATTTTCTCTAAACAGTTTAGTCCTTCTAAAATTGAAGGTTCCATTTTCTGGTGCAGTTGATCATCTTGTTCCCTAGCAGGAGACATTTCATGTGAAACTGCCTGCTTAGTTTGAATAAACTGTCCAGGTTGCTCAAGGGGGAAAAAAAAAAAAAAAGCAATTTTAAAATTCTATTGTGAAATATCTTTATTTCTTCTATTTTCAAGGCTCTTCCTTTGTCTGAACATCTTGAATTTTTGTCATTAGAGATAATATTATTCTAACTGGTCATATCTCAATAGAATTTTTAAAATGAACAAGGATGCATTCTAAAAGGGAGGGTAAAATGTTACTCTCCTGTACCCTGAGTAGTGTCTAAGTACCTGACCAGCCTACTTCATAAAGTCCATGTAGTTTGTGACATGAGCATTTGTCTCTAAAATCATTACCCTCATAACTATAATGCGTAGGTACATGAAAAATGGTAAAAGGAAATGAACTTAATTATTGCACTTTCATGATTTTTACCAATTCCTAATGTTTTTCAGCTTGACTGCCCATGTTATCAGCTCTAATCTCCATATTCCAATTCCCGTTAGGATCACAGTTATAAATTTCACAGAAACTAAGGCCTTAAATTTGACTTAAACTAGGTAAAAATGTAGCAAAATTCTGTTCTATTACAAACCTGCCACAATTTCTTCAGAAAGCTTAGTGCTGAGGTTCAGCA
>NW_006159750.1:3598903-3603610 GCF_000334495.1 Tupaia belangeri chinensis
CAGCAGAAAGGGTAGGGAAGGACTACAGAACAGAAGTGACTACAGAGAGACAATGAGGTCTGAGGGGAAGAAGAATCCACGATTTAAAAAGAAACCTAAATCTACCATGCCTTGGTATTAAAACAGAAAACATACTGAATATGTAAAAAAAAATCAGACAACTCAGGTGGCATTTACACCTGCAAACTGAACTAGTACTGTATACTCTCAAGATACTTCATTTATATACATATCCTGATCTCTTATTTGGATACATACACTTCAATATCAAGAAAATGAAAATAGATTCCATCATCTAAAAAAGAAAAAATTGTCAGCGTGTGTGCCTTCACCAGACACACACACACAGAGAAAGTCCCCTCCCCCCTAATTGGAAGATGATTATGCTGCAATCCTTTTCCCTCCATCTCTCTCTTCTTTTTGGATTTCGGGCATGTACACATGCCTGCCATGTCTTTCAAGCTGTCAGGTCTGGGGCTCCAACCACCCAGTCAGCCACGTGGGATCTAGTTGCCTTAACCATCATGGCCCAATGACGGCTCTATTCCATCATTTTAAGAAGAGTCAAACACAAAACACAAGGAAACAAACAAATGAGTAATATGCCCATGTTTTGTATTTTGAGGGGCAGTTCAACAATTCACAGATGGCATGAATTGGAATTCTGACTCTATCACACACCATGGCCTTAACCTGTTTCTTCATTCGTAACAACAACAACTTTCCTTATTTAAGTGTTGGGAAAAAAAGATATAAAAAAACACATAAAAACCTAAGCACATAGTAACTACTCAGTATATATTTGCTATTGTGATGTGACTATAACAATTCTGGATCTTAAATAAATTTTTATAGTCAAAGATATTTGGAAAATAATAATCATTATCCATTTCACTTTCTTAGTTCTGTTAATGATTCTGCCAGACAACCTCTGAATAGTAAAGTGAGCTCCACCTAGAGCAAAAACAAATTTCGGTATTTCTTACCATCCCCATATTATATAGCTGTAAATTCTATTTTAAAACTACTATCTACTATCATTTCTGAGCTAAATTTTCATTTTAATGCAATAATATTCTTCTCTGTTTTATGAAACCAACCTTTCTAAAATATGATTCATATTTGTCCAAGTCCCATTCCTCTCTGCAGTTGTTAAAAACTTAATTTATAGCCACGTGTGTTAATGTGTATATATACATACAAATGCACACATACATACATACACACACACACACATACACACACACCCCACTCTTTAAGAAAGATATGAGAAGGTCAGCAATACATGAATTTATTATGGTGTTTTGTTATATCTGAAAACATCCTTAGCCAGGACAAATGAAAATGGAACATGGTTTACTACTCCCCACATTTAAGGTGTCCTCAAGCTAAGGGTATGGTATTTCAACTCAGCTACATAAACATTTTTAATACTTACCAGGGCTGGCAAGAATAATCTACTGGTTTGGGCACCTAGGATGTAAAAAGGCAAAAACAGATTAAGTTTACTTAAGAGAGGCTTTTAGAAATCAATCATTAATTCAGTTCAGCTGACTCAGCTCTATAAAACCTTAAGTAGCACAGTCCTGGAACTATCCATTGGCAATTTTATACACAGTGAATCATAGTATATGTCAGATAAGTAGAAAATAATTCATTTCACTTTAATTCATTCTTTCATTCATTTTACTGCCACTGTACCTCCAACTGGAGAGATACAGCAGGAAAATATGAACTAGAAACTTTCAATATTTATTATCAAGGAAATTTAATCCTATCATAGAAAATTAAAATGAAAAGTTATTAAGAAAGCCAAATAACACTTTACTTTCCCAAGACATTGGAAAAACATACAAAATATAAAATATATACTGATGCAGATTCTCATTTTATAACACAAATCTTAAACTGATTTTGAAATCTACCTAGAAAACATTTTATTCATAAAAAAGTTATGAAAAATATTCATTTTTCTCTTTCTCCTCATATAGAGCTTTGCAAGAGAAAAATACTGCATTTTCTATGCAGATAAAGAAAAAAATTTCTTCTAGCTGCTGATGGTAACTAGGAAATGAAAAGCCAAAGATGGCATACTAATATTTATAAAATAAATAAGGCACATACACAGAGGGTTTCTACACACGTTTACAGAATGTTTATAAATTCCTGAGAAAAGACTGAGCCTACAAAAAGTCCATCATGTGTTTGGAAAATTTTAATGAATTATACAAGTTTTTTTAAGGTTTTGCCATAGGGCACAAGTGCTTGCTAGAGAGAGACAAGAAGAGGGAAAATAAAACATCACCCCCTAAGGGGGATGACCATGCTGCAATCCTTTCTTTTCCATTCTCCTCCTGGGATTTTGGGCATTCATGCACATGTGCCTGGCATGACTTTCAAGCCACTAGGTCTGGGACTCAAATCGCATTCAGCCACATGGGAGTCAAGTGCCTAAACCACTATGCCACCTGCTGGTCCCCATACTTAACCAAGTTTTTAATATAGACATTCTATAGTATTCCTAAGGCTTTTTATATTGGATAATTAAAATACTATTACTTTCATTCATAGTAATACATAATACTTTAGAGATCTATTCAAGGTGCCTTTATCGCTAAGTCTGCCAGGTTTCATAACGGGCTATTATTTTGCCATTTCAGGTCAAGAGTTACATGTCAAAAATTATCTTTCTAGTCCAAACAGTCCTATAGTTAAGAATATTTAAATATCTTTATCCTATGGATCACATTTTTAATATCACGACCTCATAAAACCCTGATATAGAACAATTAATATTGTGGTAAATTATACTCATTCTAATGCTACATATTTTTGCATATTTTGTTTTCACACATAAAAAATGATCTTTAACAGTTTTCCTTCTGATGATAAGATACACATGGCCTCTGAAATATAGTGGAAAAGTATTTCCTCCTTCCCTTTCCCTGTCTGCATTTAAAAATTTTTTATGTACATTTATTCCTAAACTAATCTCTCTTTCCATGGAAAACTAAAAAAATACAAAAACAAAAACAAAATAAAAAAACAAAAAATGAACAAAAAACTGGAGATAGTAAGGAGGATAGTAAAGAATATCAAAATACTCTGGTTGTAGGATCTCTTGGCTGGTAAAAGGCTAGAGATCAAAAAAAAATTAAGGGTGACATAAAATTCTAATGCAGAACAGACAGCCGAGGTTATTCCATTCTTGAGTGCCCAGCTGGAGCCTTTTCTCTCTTCAGTGGGTGCATTCTGACATGTGAAGATCCAGGACTATCTTCTCAGCTATGATCCACACAACTAGAATGGGATTCCATCCCTTTTCATTTGTCAAGAATCCTCCAACTTTTCTTTTGCACATTTTGGACCCTTGTCTAGAAAATGCTTCATGTTTAAGACTATAGATAATTTCTCTCTGGGTACTCTCTTCCCTTTGGGCATATGGTTTCTATTTTTTCTTAATGTCATTTTCTGTTTTTGCCATAGATGGTTTACACCATTAAACTTCTACTCTGGACATATAGTTTATTTTAAACATATTTTATTGGAAATATAACATGTACATAAAGTTTTACACACACACACACACACATATGTACATACACAGGAGGAAATTTCGAAGAATGTGTGGATGGAACCAGCAGTTAGTGTAATGGCTATGTTGCTGGACTCCCATGTAGTCGACCGTGGTTTGAGTCCTGGACCCAGTGGCTTAAAACTCATGCTGGGCGTGTGTGCATGTGTGCATGTGTGCCCAAGATCCTGAGAGGAGAATAGAGGAGAAGGAACTGCGGTGTGGCCATCCCCCCAAGGGGTGATTTCTCGTCGCTTTCTGTCTCTTTCTCTCTCTTTCTGGTGAGCACATGCACCCTATAGGAAAAACCTCTCAAAAAAAAAAAAAAAAAAAAAATGAAGAATGTGTGGAAAAATTGAATCAAAGTATGTGGTTATATTGGTACAAAAATCCATACCGAGTTTGTTTGCTTGTTTGTTTTTAATTTGCTATAGGGTGTGTGCACTTGCTGGAGGAAGGGAGAGAGATAAAGTGAGAAAGTACCCCCCCAGTGGGATGACCATACTGGAATCCCTTTTCCTCTATTTTCCTCTCTGAATTTTGGGCTCACATGTACACTCATTGGCATGTTTTTCAAGTTGCTGGGTCTCATCAAACCAGTCAGTCAGTCACATGGGATCCAACCATCTTAACCACTACACCTGCTAGCTGTCCCAGGTAGACATATGTGCATTTTTCATAAACTTTTTGAAAATCCTCTCCATGTAGTTATATATATAAATAAGATATACATAATCAAAAGTATTGGACTGTCGGGAACATCCTGATGCATTTTTGTATAGAAAAATAAGAACATAATGATGCATTTTTGTATAGAAAAATATAGGAAAATACGTCATGACTTTCCCAATGACCTAAAATATCTTAGGGAGTTAGTTATGACAGAAATAAACTTTCTTTGGGTTTGTTAGGCTGGAAATGTAATTTTTAAATTTTAATTTAGGAGATGAATTTCCTGGTTGACAGTAATTTTCTCTCAAAACCCTCAACATATTTTTCTTTGTGGTTTCACTCTCTAGAATTTTCATTTGAATCTGTATTATTACTTATTCCTCTGTTGAGGTTTCCTGCTATTCATTCATTATCATACTTTCCTTTGTGTCCTTGAACACAGTTATTCTAGGTATTTTGGA
>NW_006159750.1:3603630-3658784 GCF_000334495.1 Tupaia belangeri chinensis
CCCTACTAATTTCATCATTTGGGGCATTTCAGGGTTGACTTCCTTCTATTGTTTTCCTTTTGAATATGGTTCACATTTTCCATTAGTTTGTATATTGAGTAATTTGAGTTTGGACTTTGGAGAATTTCAATGATACACTGTAGAATCTCTGGATTCTGTTTTATTTCTGTGAAGAGTGTTTTCTTAAAACAGGTAGTTACCGTGGTTGAATTCTAACTGCAGTCTGTCTCCCCTGTGGTGAGAGGCAGATGAGCTTTTTAATTTTTTTAAATTTAATTATTTTACCCTAAGCTGAGTTGCTTAAAATATGTACCATTCATTGAAGACTTACATATAATTTATACACAGAATTTGAG
Source organism: Tupaia belangeri chinensis (assembly GCF_000334495.1). NCBI lineage: Eukaryota > Metazoa > Chordata > Mammalia > Scandentia > Tupaiidae > Tupaia > Tupaia belangeri. The sequence goes on from NW_006159750.1 coordinate 3,603,987, forward strand.
GTCCCCTGCCCCTAATTCTTTTCTTTGAAAGATTTTCTACAACTTTTTTATAGCTGTTGTGGTTGTGTCAAACTCCATACTCAGGTTTTTCATGTCAGATACCATAAATTTTCTAGTGGAACTTTAGCCACCCTGAATGATACAACTCAGTATCTATTCTCAAACTAACCATAAAACCAGGAAGCTCATATATCATCCCCTTTCCTAAGTATCAACTCTTTGCCTAGTAAATGCCCTCAGATTATTGGGAGTCTTTTATTTTTATATTATGTCCACAACTTATACTTGTTATTGTGGATGGATTGGTCCAATAGGATCATCTTGACAATTACTAGAAGTGGACACTCTTGTTGCTTCCATTACTGCTGTTACTGTGACTGTAATTATCAAACCCTTATAGGCAATTTGTCTTCTCTCTCTGGCTAATTTTTATATCTTGTCCTTAATGGTCTACAGTTTCATTAAATCTTGTCTAGGTGTTGATTAATATACTTGACTCTTAAGAGAAGTTTTTATCATTCTGGAAAGCTCTCAGTTATGACTTCTTTGAATGATCTTCATTCCTCCTTTCTATTGGATGTTCTTGAATCTTACTCCATTTTCTGTCACATTTTCCATTTCTTTATATCTTTGGACTGCTCTCTGAGAAATTTCTTCAGACTTCTCCAATTTTCTACATAAGTGTGTCTAATATGGCATATAATATATCCATTAAACTTCATTTTAATTATTTCATTGGAGTATTCTTTAATATGCCAAGATGACTGGATAGTAACTTCTTTTTAAAGAATTATTTATCTTTATTTATTTAGTTTTTTAATTTGACTAGAGAGGAACAGAGAGAGAAAGAGAGAGAGAGAGAGAGCAAGCCACCAGTCCAAGACTCTAACTGCGGTCAGCCATGTGGAAGTCCAGTGCCTTTAAACAGCACGCTACTTGCTGGCCCTGATTGGATAGCATCTTAATCTCCACTTAGGTTTTTATTCCTTTTTTATGTCTTCAACCATACTAAATATAAATTTTGAACTTAATATCTGATAACTCCAATATCTGCTGTCTTTGTGGCTCTGATTCTATACTTTATTGTTTCTGATGACCTTAGCTGAAGGTGGTATGCTTCCTCATGACTTAATGATTCCAAATGTAATTTATAATACCTGGGACTTTATCTGTAAAAACCCTTTGAGGACTGTGTTTAAAGAGGCTCTAATCTATACAGAATTTATATTTTCACTCAGAGAACAATGTGGAATCATTTTAAACAACATTTCTAGATTAGAATTATCCAGGCCAGGTATGAATTTCAGTCCTACAACTGAGTAAAGACTGCATTCTCTTTTCTTTTTCTTTCCCCCGCCCCAACTCATTTCCAGGACCAATATAGACAAGTCTTCAGCGGGAAAGATTTTTTTCCTCTAGTTCACCCATAGAAGGCTCCTGCAGTCACACAGAAATACTCTTAGTTTGCACTGTGCTGCAGGTCCAGGTTTTGTCTATAGTCACCACAATGCCAGAAATGATATATCTCATTTATGTACCTCCTGTGTTTCCCTCAGTTCTAGGTTCCTACTTGCATATCTCTACTTTTGAGGAGACAAGCACAGCATAAGCAGGAAAATAATTTTAAACTCAGGATGGAATGTAAAGCACTACTCATTGAATCCTGATCAACAATATATTCTAGGGTCTAAAACAATATAATTCTTCGAACTCCCTTGATCTATCTCCTCCTATCATCTTCCCCTTTTTCTACTTACCCTCATTTAACCTGTCCTACAACAAGAAGTACATTTATCACGTTATTAAGTAGTAAAAAATTAATAGCTATTTACTAACTTAAAGCTATAAAAACAACCATATTTGGTTGATAGTCCTACCCATAATTATGTATTATGCTACAACTCTTAAACACCTTAATATTCCTGAACGTATTTCTTCTTATTATCAGGTCACCAGATGTCACTCAGCACTATCCTGATTTAAGTTGATTTAATTAGTAATTAATACCTTTATATATCTATACACAGCTAGGTACTTTCATTTGCATGTTTACTGCTTTGTTTATTCAACAATAATCTATCTACTTTGTGCCAGACTACCCCTTAAATGAAACTTAAAGTTCATTTTATAGCATATAAGAGGCTGAAAAAAGAAAACAGTACTTGATATATGAAATGCTTAATCTTAATTTGATGCCTTTAGGTTCCTAAGCATCTTAATGTTGGAATATATTATCTCCTGCTACCTACCTAGATATAAACAGCATTTCTCTATAGATAGGAAGCCAGAATCTCTTCATATGTACAACAGATCACCAGCAAAACAATCATTTCTGCTTATTTATAAAATCATCTAACAAATTTCAATAATCTTTCAATTATAACAAAATCTAAGATTTAAAAAAATGTGACAGATCAATAAATCAAGAGAACAGTAAATCCCTTTTGTCTTCTCTTTGTTTTTGAAAATAATTATTCCTCAATATGTGAGGTAAATTCTTATATGGACAAACTCAGACATCAAGGAGGCAAACATTATAACATTTTAAAAAATTATAAATCTAGGAATTATTCAAATATAGCAAGCAAGATAGTATAAGGAAAGTTTATTTCTTCCCAAGCAATCATCTCCATTATATTAATAAAACATTTCACTTTCTTTGGAGTCAGTAACTTAAAAAGTTTGTAGAAAATCCAACCTAAACACCAATTATGATGCTAAAATCATATTACCCTAAACAGAAATTTATCAGTATCATAAAACACCAGGGAGTATCTTTTATATTATATTCAATCATAACATTATTAGAGTAAATATTCATTCATTCTCCTTTTATCTGTGTCTGATATTTTCAGAAAATTGCATTATAACAATAAATAAATAGTAATGACACACTGAAGCATAGAAAATGTATTTACAGATTAGATTGAAAGATGTGTATTTTTTCATTCCTAAAGTGCTTCCCAAGACACAATTTGAAGTATGATATCTCCCTGTAACCTATATGACTGTGGATAAATTAGATTACCATTCTCACTTCAGTAGGAAAGGTTGAAACTTGTACAACACTCTAATCTGTACCTTTGGTTTACTTCTTCTAAAATGTTTTAGACAACTTAATTTTGTCCAGTTGTCTAATACACCTCTTCCATGCATTTATTTAAAATTTAAAAATATTTTCTTGTAGTAAAATCACAATGATATTGAAAACGATTCCTCTAAAAATTAATAAAATGAATGAACATTAATAAAATTCATTAATAAAATGAATGAACAACCTATTGAGTATCCTTTGTAAATTTTCACATGAATTAGTCACAGCACTGAAAGTAAAATAAAACATGATAGAAATAAAATACTAGTACTTACACATGGAGAAGGCTTGACAGCATCACTTGGAAAAAATCCAACCTCTCCAGATGCTAAATTTCTACCCTAAATTAGAAAAAAGAAAAAAGAAAGAAAGAAATGCCAGTGTTAAGAGCAAATTTACCGCAAAGGATAATCTCATAAAGCTGCTTACACAGTGTTGTTACTTAGGATCCTCAGAAGTCCTCACATGTTGTATCCAGTCCTAAGTATTAGCTTAGTATGATTCCAAAAAGGAAGCAAAGACAGCGAGAGTTGTTTTCATTGTTAAGTGTTATATGTGGCTTTAGATCATGGTTATAAAATAATTCAAGTTTATTTGTCAATTGACCACACAATTTTGTGCATAGGAAATGCAAATAGTTTCCTTTAAACAGAATGTAATAATAGTTAATATTTTATTGAAACCTTACAGTATATATTGGGTCATCTGAAAAGTCGTGACATATTTTTCTATGTTTTTCTATGCAAAAAATGCATCATGACTTTTCTGATGACCCAGTAAGATACTGATCTGAATGTTTCATTTATTTCCTGCAATGGTCCTTAAAGGCAGGTCCAATCCCATTTCACAAATGAGGAAGGAGGAGAAGGTACATGATTTGTCTGTAGTAACAATGCTAACAAGTGCCACAACCAATATTCAAACTCAGATATTCTTACGTCAGAGCTCTACGCTGTCTTGCTACACAAACATAAGACTCATACAGGAGAAGAACAGTGAATAAAGCTAAGAGGTACCAAGAAACCAGTTGGACCATGATATTTGAATATTGTCACTGGTGATGGTATTTCACTAAAGGTATTGAGTATTTTAGAAGAGTTAAAGTGGCATTAATGTGGAAGATGGTTTATTGATGAGTATGACCTGAGGGGTGAGAATATTATTAGGGAACTAGTACCATGGTAAAGAAGAGAGGATGGAGAAGGGAAAACAGGTACTGAAGACATTATTTAATCAGAGTTTGTGGAACTTGTCTGAGAATCAGATATGGAAAGAAAAGATTATGAGGTGCAAATATTGGGAGAAATATCAAGAATAGGAGTAGGGAGTGATTATATAATCCATACAAACCACTAACACAGATGACAATCACATAGAAGTGAATCTTGAAATCACAGGAGCAAACTGTCATGGGAGAAAATATGTAGAGAGAAGACACAAGACAAAATTTACAGGAGTTCAGAGAGTGGTGGCAATGCAGGAACTATACAGTTGGAATTGAAGTGTCTCTTTCAACTGTGTTCACTAAGAGCTCTATGGTGATTTAAGCATGGCACTGAGATACAAGTAAATATGTGTGATATCTAGGGACTATACCAGTAGCCAGGCCTTTGTATATAAATGCATTGCAAAGCTACTTGGGTGCAAAATATAAGGATGTGTGAGTGGGAACCACACACTAAGTTTAGAAAAGAATAAAAATGATTGCTTTTTAAAAGAAAAGACCTCTGAGAGTGTACTAAAAGAAATATGCCTACTTTGTAGGGGAAAGACCTGAGAGAGAGCTTTATAATGGCCTTTCCAAACTATATTTGAAGGTAAATCAACAAATTGGAAAATTATAGCTATTTCAAGAATGGTAAACTGTTAACCCCCATTCTTCATCAGTAGGACAGCAGAAGGCAGCTGGACTATGGCACAGAATTAAAACACTGGCGTACCTCAAGGATGACCCACATGGGAAGGCTCTGATCGGACTTAATGGGCTGGAGACTTCCCTGAGTATGCTAGGCACATGTTTGCCCACAATCCAAGGCTGGCTGAAGCTAGCAGTAGATTGCAGAGTCAGAATCTGGTTGGGGTACTGTCTCTGTTTCTCTTTCATTTATAAGAAGAAGATCAGCAAAAAGCCTTTAAAGAATTCAGAGTTCAGAAGAAGGGTGATATTGGGTTGTTGGAGGTCATGACATGTTTTTCTATGCCAAAATGTGTCATGACTTCCAACAGCCCAGTAGCACTTGTGTGACTGTGAATGCTGGCCAATGGAATATCATTCATTTTCTCAAAACAAGAATGACATGGCCTGCACGTAGGTTGATGTTTTCACTCTGTTTCTCCCCAAAACTTAGGTCCCCCATTACCTAGTCTGTTATCTCCTCTATAAAAACCTTCCCCCAGCTACTGATCCAGATGGAGTCCCATGCTTGTTTTTCCACTGTACCTTCAGATACTGTTAGTAGTACATGAGTAGTAGCATTTTATTCGAACACAGTTTCAGTAACACAGGTAATTATTCTACATGGTCTTATACATTGCTAGACTGAGTTCTTTGATATCAGGGACAACTTCTCGATAACTACTTGAAGTTTCTCTCAATCTGATATCCCATGCCAGTAATTACTATGACCTTAAATTCCTCTTCATTGAAAGGAATAAAATAGATCACAATTTGTTTTTACATAGACAAGCAATGAAAAGCATGAAGCTGCCTGTTTCTACATGAAAATATTATACAGTAACAATGCTTGACCTCTTTTTGATATTTATTTTATGTTAGGAGAGTGCTATGTCACAAAACAGAGAAAGAGAGGTGAGAACACAAGGAATAGAAGAGTAGGAAAAAATAGAAGAGTAGGAAAAACAGTAATAACTGTTATAGTTTATGAAGGTGTATAGACTGACAAAGTCTTTTTTTTTTCTTTTTTTCTTCCTTTTGTAGAACCAAGTGTTCTGCTTAAAAGGTATGATATGGGAACTGAAATCATCCTAGAAAGTAGCGGAAAAGGTGGCATAAGAAATGCCCTAAAATGGGATGAATGTGTAATTTCCCATTCAAAACCAGGACCTCTACAAAGTAAAGAGATAGTAATTAGTAACTATGCCAAGACAAAAGATGGACATTGGGACTAGTCTGGCAAACCAGTATATACAGTCATCATATCAAAAACCATTTCATTTTTCCTCACCTCACTTAAGGACACTATCAGAGGTCTTTCAGGAGGCAGAAATGTAACCAAGGTCATTCTGTATTGCTTTTCCTTAATAAAATCTCCTGGGACCAGCAGTTGGCGTAATGGCTATGTTGCTGGACTCCCATGTAGTCAACCATGGTTCAAGTCCCAGACCTGGTAACTTAAACTCATGCCAGGCACATGTGCATGTGTGCCCAAGATCCCAAGAGGAGAATGGAGGAGAAGGGATTGTGGTGTGGCCACCAATCCCACCCCCCCCGGGGGGGGGAGATTTCTTGCTTTCTGTCTCTCTGGTGTGTGCACGTGCCCTACAGAAAAAAAAATATCTCCAAAAAATAAATATAAAATAATAAAATCTCCTAGCAGTACAGGTCACATTTCCTTAATGGTCACAGTCGTTCCTTAGATGACCAAGAGGGGAGGGAAAATTTAATCTATCTTAATAGATATATAAAGTTACAATTTCTCACTAATTCCTATCAGATGTCAGTTTTAACTGCATTTAATGATTTCTACTTATGAAAGAAAGAGCCATCCCAAAACATTTGGAGAATTTGAAATAAAGCAGGGTGTAGGAGGGGTGTCCCTGGTTCTTTGGTGGATGTGTGTGGGATGTTCATTGGTAATTCATTAATATTAATGGATGGAACAGCTGTCAATCCCCTATGCGTGGATGGAATTGCAGACTGAAACTATGAAACAAACCATCTTCAAAGTCAATGGTTTATTTAGGACACCTTATGTGACACTCTGTGAGATTTTTACTACCCTTGGTGAGAGACATGTAACTGAGTTTTCTTCTTTCCATTCCTGTGTGGGCATTTTATTTTGGGTCAGATAATCAGCTTGTCATCCCTTTTATGTCTATTATGGATGCCAGAGAGAGGGAATCATCTTTTAGTTATCTTCCTGTTTGATTTTGTTCTGTGAGTCCCTTAACATCTTCAAGGTCAACTTGAAAACATTCCTCTCTCATACTTGTGTGTCACCTGATGCACCATACTGTGCTATCTTTATATGCATTTATTCTGCAGGGCATCTCTGTATTATGTGATGGGACTTTTGTAAATCTAACAGTACAAGTTGAGTCATTTATATGAGAAAACACACTTTGGAAAGTACCTAAGAAAATAGGCTATGGGTTGTTTATGATGAGAAAAGAGGCACCTTTACAATTTTCATTAAACAAATTAGAGCAGAAACAAAACAAAATGAAATTATAATTTACAAAACAATAGCTTTTTTCCTGATAAACAAAGACTTTCCTATAGAATATACCATATTAAAATTACTGGCAACCTTCCCTGAAATTCCTGAACATTGCAACAATAAATGTATACTCAGGTACTTATTTATTTCTGACTGACCTTAGATTTTAACTACTGCTCATTTTTCTTCAACAAGAATCCAGAGTGAATCATACTGAATTAAAACTACATTATATTTGCTGGTAGAAATTATATTTACAATCTAGCTGTATTAAAAAATACTTTTCTTTAATGCCAGGATGCCAGAACTAAAACTGCATTTTAAAACTCAAATAGAAGGATGGCTTAAAATGACAAGAGAATATCCTCCAAAGATCTTAATCATAAATTGCTTGGCTCCTAACTTTGTAAAAAGAAAAAAGAATTGCTTTAAGAAAAATACAGTGTCTCTTCCCTGTGGCTCATTTATCCCCTTAATACTACCTGGATTGGAGCTTTAATGCACTCCTAGAATAGCACTGAACAATTTGAAACAGATGTTGAAAGCTGAATGTAAAAGGGACAGATTAATGGTTATTTATGAAAGATTGGAAATTCTCCCAAGTTACAATGCCCTAAACACCTCAACGTATGCATGATGGTGCTGTGGAGATTACAAAGCAATTTATCACACATGGGTAATGGCAGAGCAACTGTCACCCTGCCCAGTCACTTTTCCACCATCAGAAATACACTGTGAGAGGGTGGGGGAGGAAGACATGGGGTGCAGCTGTAACTTATGGGAATAGAGGTAAATGTGCATACAAATTAGTTATTAATTAGATGGGCAGATGGAAGAATGGGTGAGTGAGTGAGAGGAAGGATGGAAAGACAGATAGACAGACAGACAGAGAGGAATAAGCATTATAGTTGGAATTATTCTGATAAACTGTGTAAGGACATGCAAGGGAACAAAAGGCCCAGAAAATGAGAGAGGATCAGGACAAGACTCAGTCCACCCACTCTGAAATCAGCCTTGGGTAAAGATGGAATTGTGATCATAGCTACGGCCACACTGGACGCATCATTGTCAGTGAGATATGTGTCAGGACTGGCTTTTGGAAAATAGAGAAAGGCACTATCACGCGTATGTAACATCAGGAGCACTTATTCTATTCCCAGCTCTTCTATAAAAAGCTGTGCAACCTAAGGCAAGTCTCGATTGTAAAACAGGTATAATGACAAGATCTGCCACACATGTTTCGCTAGGTTGCTACTTGGATCCAAGAACTAACACTGTGAAAGTACTTTGTAAATGCTAAATACTTATTTTTCTATTTTATACAAAAACAATGCTTTTCGGTTATTCTCAATGATTTCTAAATTTTCTTTTTTTTTTAGAGAGAGATTTTTCATAGAGGGGCACACGCACTTGCCAGAGAAACAAAGAGACAGAAAGCGAGAAATCACCCTCCAGGGGAGATGGCCACGCTGCGAGCTCTTCTCTTCCAGGCTCCTCTTGGGATTTTCAGCATGCACACACACATGCCTGGTGTGAGTTTGAAGCCACCAGGTCTAGGACTCAAACTGCAGTCAACTATGTGGGAGTTCAGTAATATAACCATTATGCTATCCACTAGTCCCTAAATTTTCATTTTTTAATTGACACAGTCATGTGTTATTAAAATAGAAATCCCTAATCTGTGTACAGTCCTAATTATAACTATACAACAAGAAAAAATGGAAGTAGCGTGAGAGAAAAAGAGTATAGGAAGGGAAATTTGGGGAAAAAATAGAGAAGTAAGACATCTGTGGGACACAGATACGGTTTGTTTCCTGTTGATGTCATGTATAATATTCTTGACTTGACTGGTATGTGTGGTGTATATCATCCTGGGTAAAATCTCTTTACAATATAAATGATGAATAGCAATTGAATGTATAAATAATAATAATAAAAGAAAAACTATGTTCCAGACAGTCCATTTCTTTACTAAATCCCTTCTTACAAGTCTTTATATTCATCTATCATTAATTTCCTCCCATATGATGAGTAAGATAAACATTTTCCTGCAGTCAACACCTTGAAAACTTGCCATATATAACTAACTACATGTGGTTATGCTGAATGGTCACTAAAATGAATCCCAAAATATTCACACATACACACAAAAGAACAGAATGATAAGCCATGGACTTTTGTTATTTCTTTTAAAAAAAAAAAAGATGGAACCTTTAATTTTCCCAATGTATATACAGTAAAATTAAGCTTTTCAAGACTATATAAAATTAATATTTCTGATACAGTTCACTTATAGTTAAGTGGCTGTCATAAAGCTAGAATTCTGGAAAACTCAAAAACTTAAATCTTGGTCTAGACCTCTGAAACTAAATATCTTCCATTTGTACGGGTTTTTAATTGCATCAAGTCATCAAAATACATGGCAAAGGACTTGATTATATCTGATGGTTTTTCTGACTCACACGAAATTGTTTGTGTTTACTACATGTCTGAAATTTTGGCAGATGGAAGTGTCAAAAACCCTTAAAAATTTAAGTTGTGAAATGTACACTGAGAAAAAAAAAACTCACTAAAAGCCATAAGCTGCATTTCTACACAATAAATGAGAGATGAATATAACTGAAAGAGATCTTGTAAAATGCTTTCCTTGCTATTCAAAAAAATGTCATTGGTGAGATCCCTATATTTCTCCATCAGGACAGGAGATTCTGATTGTGGATGTCTTAAGGATTTTCCTCCAGTCTTACTGGATGAGAGGCTATATATGATACAATTCTGGATCATAATCTAATGACTGTGTTTCTCTGGTGAAGTAAACAAGAGAATACTTTTGATGGTAGGGGAAAAAAATCAGCAGGTAAAAAGTCAACCTGTAGGTAAGCCAAACCCAAGAGGTTACTCAACATAGAATCTGAAAGAACAAAGTTATACCAAATCTTGGAAGAAATCCTATTTGGAGAGAAGCCATATAACCCAAAAAAGGCTTAACAAAGGTCCAAAGAAATTCGTTTATCTAATCTTGAAAGACAACAAATGAATGTTTTTCTATCCTTGCTGATTTTTAATCATAAATAATTACAAAGAAAATATTGTTACACTACACATATTAAATGCTCCTGGCTACACTGGGTGTTTTTAAAGAATGTTACTTCTTCACTCAGAACAGAGTTAATGCTTTAACAAAAAGTTTATTTACTTCCTAATATGTACAAACCATTGGGCTGGTACTGGGGTACTGAAAGTGAATAGACACGGTCCCTATTATCAAGGAGCTCATTCAGATCATGTGATTTCCTTCATTTGCTTCTACGTTGGTTATTTTCATAGATTTTTGTGGAATTTTAGGTCAGAAGAAACCCTTGAAGTAATATTTAGATGTGACTGGGGCGTCCATGGCCCACTGTTCCAATGTGACCCTTTGTTCTTAAGGAAGTCATTTCACCTTTCCTGGCTTCCATACCCTAATCTGTGGAACAAGAGAGATCGAACCCAAGGATTTCTAGAGTCTCTTCTACCACCAGAGTTCTTCGCTAGTATAAGAGGACTCCAAAAAGTTCATGGAAAAAAGAAACTTAAGTATGAGTTCATCTTGGTGAAAAAAATTTTGAAATTCATGCAGTTTTTTCCTTGTAGGCATCTTCCTTGAATTTTTGAAGCTCTCCTGCCCCCACCTCCATACGAACACTTTCCCCAAGTCACCACAGCTCTTCAGTTATTGTTGGCCAAAATAATGTTTGATCCACAAATTTTTAATTAGAGATTATATGTGTCAGGGACCAGCAGTTAGTGTAATGGCTATGTCACTGGACTCCCATGCAGTTGACCACAGTTCGAGTCCCAGACTCGGTGGCTTAAACTCACACCGGGCACATGTGCGTGCGTGCCCAAGATCCCGAGAGGAGAATGGAGGAGAAGGGATTGCCATCCCCCCTGGGGGGGGGTGATTTCTCGCTTTCTGTCTCTCTGTCTCTGTCTTTCTGTCGAGCGCATGCACCCTATAGCAAAAACCTCTCAAAAAAAAAAAAAAAGGAGATTATATGTGTCAGTAATTTAATCTGATGGCATTTACTGATAGGGCATTTTGGCTCCTTAGTGACTCATTTTAACATAGTATGAAGTTGGTTAATTTCCAAAGTATATAGGGTTGACTCGTTAGGAATTACATTCATTTATTCATCCTCCAGAAATGCAGATAATCTTGAATAATTTCAACTCAATAGATATTGTAAGTAGATAAATTATTTGGTCTCAAATCTTAAGCATCTGTGCACCACTTGTGGGCATCAAATCAATAATCACATCAGACACAATGTAGATTTATGACCCACTAAAAGTATACCGTGATTGACACAAACTTTTACTAATTGTGACAGAACCTAATTTAAATGGTAATAAAATGATGGAATAAAAAGGGCCACAACAGAATTTTTCAGAACTTTCTGTTGTTACTTTTTCTTTTCTTCTTTTTTTTTTAATAAGAAAGATCTGTGCTATAGGGCACATGCACTCACTGGAAACACAGAGAGACAGAAAGCAAGAAATCAGCAGGGAGCTGGCCATGCTCCAAATCCCTTCTCCTCCGTTCTCTTCTCAGGATCTTGGGCATGCATGTACACACATCCAGTGTGATTTTTTTTAAGCCGCTGGGTCCAGGACTTAAATTGCAGTCGACTATGTGGGAGTCCAGAGACATAACCATTACGCCATCTGCTGGTCCCTATTGTTACTATCTTAAACTCTCAAAAAGAAGAGGTAATACGTCACTGTCTGCACTTCTACTTACGCTGTGGTACACCATATCTTACATTTTCTCTGTGCCAAACATTGGAAAAATACAAATAACTGTTCACCAAAAATGCCTACCTTGAGAGTTAACAATTAGGACCTCACCCACTTTGTCAGGAGGTTTGCCAATTCCCACAATACAGTCTGTACACTTGGAAAAATTCCTGCAAATTCATTTAATGATCTATTCGATCAAAGCCAGTTGGCAGTGACTCAGAGAAAACGCTTCTTACAGGCCTTTCCTAATGTCTATTATCTTCTATAATCATCTCTCGCGGGCCTCCCTTGTTCTGCTGCAGCCATGGGCTACCCTTTGCTCCTGTGCTGTATGTAGGGACCCTGATACTCTCAGGGTCAACATACCCAATATTTTGAGGTAAACGCGTGTCAAAACGAATCTCTCAAGATTACAGGACATCCTAACACCAAGTAATAGCTCTACATTTTTCACATAGTTCTGTATCCTCACACCTATGATATCAATTTTGCCCAGGCTTCTGATTTCACACAAGGGACAGACTAATATACCAGCCAAGTGGTGAAAGGCAGTTGAGAAGAACAGCTAAGGTGAGATGAGGAACACCTTAAAACTATAACTATCTAAAGAGGTGGCGTTGCCTTGATAAAAGTTTGGAACTTCATAAAGAAATGTGCTAGGGGTAGGAATCTAAATTGGGGAAAACATTTCTTAGTTCCCAGAGATTTTTGACTCTCTGGTTTGCAACACCAAAGAAATGAGTCTTTTGGTGTCAAGAATAGTTTTCTTAACAAAAGAGAATTTATCCTTTTTTTCTTCTTTTTTTTTAACACTTCTTTAGAGTTCTTATTTGCCTCTATGGTACACCCTGATGATACTTAAAATTTAGATCAAAATACATACCTTCAGGAAATTCTATTTGAACTAATATGCTTGTGTGGTCTAGAAAGGATTAGAGAAGTCTCACATTAATCTAGGACAAAGGAAGAGTCCTTTGAAGTGTCTGACTTCTAACATTGTAGGGAGAGGTGTTGGGAGGGAAGATGGGCAATACTAACTCTTCTCTGCTGCACTGCCACTGCCCTCCCCAGCCCTCTGAGCATTTCTAGGTCAGGTTACGCATTACTGTACAGATCCACTTATGTTCCCACTCACACAGCTTAGGCAAAATGTGTGTTTTGTTTGTTTGTTTTGTTTTGCAAACCCTTGTCCCTGTTTCTTTCTCCCTCTTCTTCACACTCTTGAGATATCCTAGGTCTTTCTTATTCAGACTTGCTCTGAGGTAAGGGCTCATGATTTCTACCCTGAAGTTTACTCAAATCAACTTTGCCCTTCAAACATGATTACATGCACTTTATGTCTAATTCTGAATTTTAACCTCTATTAGAGAAATTGTAAAAATTATGCATAGGAATTGGGTGTCCAAAGTGGCCTCTATGAGCCCATGCATGACAGCTAGACTCTTCATGTTAAATATAGGAGGATAAAGTTAAAGTTAAACAAAACACACCTGATAATCATGTTCCCACTTCTGGAAAATGAAGCATGTCTTCCAAAATCCTGAACACACACACACACTTTTTTCCTCTTTTTAATTTCCTTTCAAGTTTACTTCTTAGGATTCAACACTTTCATGAGTCACCTAAATATTAAATACCTGAGGATACAACTAAATAGTTTTAATACTATCCTGATTGGATGAAAATAAATTTAAATCCGAGATTAACAAGTATTTTAATGATCTTTCAAACATCACCTACGTAGTATGATTTGAGTTAATAAGCAATGAATTTAAAAACTTGTGGATAATATATCTCAAAAATAGCATCTCTTGGGACCAGCAGTTAGCATAATGGCTATGTCGCTGAACTCCCATGTAGTCAACCGTGTTCAAGCCCTGGACCCAGTGGCTTAAACTCACACTAGGCGCGTATGCATGTGTGCCCAAGATCCTGAGAGGAGAATGAAGAAGAAGGAATTGTGGTGTGGCCATCCCCCCCAGGGGGTGATTTCTCGCTTTCTCTCTCTCTGTCTTTCTGGCAAGTGCACATGCCCGATAGCAAAAACCTCTCCAAAATAAAAAAAAAATTTTAAAAAATAGCATCTCTCAATAGATTTACTCATTCTATACCCATGGACTGAATGCCTATTTTCTTTTGGGAACTGAAGATAATGAGAAGAAAGCCATGATTCTAATTGTTCTAGAATACTCTATAAGCACAGAGAAGGCTGAAAAGCCCATATGCTATAGTATGTTAGGTATTTTCATAGAAGCCTTTTGGGTGTAGGTTTGGGGGTAGGGAAAATGACCCCAAGATTGAGTCTTGATGGTAAAGGATTTAGCAAGAGAATGGGAATAGAAGGGGAAATTCAGAAAGAGATTAAACCATATATCAATGGCCAGAGGTTTGAGTAAACATGTCTACTATAAATGAGATCTGCTCAAACCTTTCATTTATTTTCAGCTTGAAATGAAGAAAACACATGTATTAAAGGAAAAAAAAAAAAAAAAAAGCCTGATCGTTGTTTGTTTGAACAACAAATATAACAGTCCTGTAGCAAGCAGAAATTCTTGACTAGGTAAACTAAGACAAGAGTCAGCTTACTCCACAGTCCTCACCACTGTCCTGCTGGCTGCCATGATGGTAATGGGAAACTTGACACCCTGTTGCTCACACTCTAGTCAAGAGTCCTCAGTCTCCCAGTTTCCTTGCCTCTGGACTGGTGCAAATGAGAATGCTTCCTTCCTTTGGAGAACCTCCTAGATTCTCTCTAAGCTGAAATTACTTTCTGATTTTTTTACTCTTCCCTATGTAACTCTTCTCCTGATGTGAAAGTTAAAAAAAAATCAAAGCGAAATGTATACCTAAAGCAACATTGCGTTTCCTTATTTTCTACCAAAAAAAGAACTAAACTTCCTTTTAAAATGTATTCTTAGAGGTGTTAAAATAATAAAATGTCTCTCCTAAAAAAAGGTAGGATTTCATTCAGAATTCTGCCGCTACCATCCTATAGACAGGTGTCAAGTTTGGATTTTTAATCCATAGTTCTAAATTAGGGTATCATGATTTTCCATTTACCCCATTTAAGGAGATCTCTGTGAATCAACCATAATGTTTGCAAACACATTTTCACTCCTTAGACGACAGCTATAGATGCATGATTTATAAGTGTAAAGTATCACAACTCTTTTCTATGTTATTGAACTTGAAATATATAAAGTTCTGATTGTAGTTCTTTCGCTTATAATTACCTTTTGGTTCCAATTAGCTTACAAAATACTCCCCGTGGAACATTTGGATATTCACAAATGACAATGGAGCAAATAAAACCCCATGATATAGGACACAAGCTCTTCATTGCTTCGCACGCCTTATTCAAAGACGAAAACACATATAAAGCACTCTGTTGTAATAAAAATCATAGAAGGCAAGGCTGGATTTACATTTGCTGTTTCTCTCTCTTGTTCTCTATTTCTCTCCAATAAGTATAATCTGTTTCTTTTCTGGGAAAATAAAATTTCTAATATGAACAATTTTTTCCAGCATAAAGGATGCTCTCCATAGCTATGAAGACTTTATTATTAATATATTGTAACAAAGGTTTAAAGGCAACAGGTTTATCATCAATAGGATGACATGCTCAGAATTGTTCTGTATGTTGTTACGCTCAGTAAAAACGAGGCCTTACACCTGCATTAGGAAATGTAGCCTAAATGGCCAGTTTCCTACTTGATATTCATTTCACTTGGAGACAATTTTATAGTGCTTTCACGGGAAGAAAAAGGAAAAAAGAAGAAGACAAAGAAGAAAAGAAAAAGCTGCCAGATGAATTCCTTCAATGCAAAGACTGAAAAGAGTACATCTTTATAGCTCAACTGACAATGCATTGTTTGAAAGAAGATATAATGAAAATGCAGATAGCCCACTCACTTCAATAGCATTAGAAATTACTGTTGTTATAATAATAATAACACAGGCTAGACTAATAGCTATTCAAAGAAAAAAAAATTCCTGATAGATAGTGGCGGATAATTTGTATTCTTTAGACACAGAGTATGTAGAAAACATGACAGTCTACAATAAATTCTGACTTTCCACACTAATGAGTGAAGTGACTCACTTGAAAAGATAGAGGAGAAAACAGTTTAGAAAGCATAACTCCTTGAAAATTCCCAAATAAGCTAAAGTACTTAACCAGTTCAAAAGATATTTTTGAAATTTAAATGTAAAGCCATAGTAACAGCCCAATAAGTATTCTAGATTTTTATCTACAGGTTCTTTTTTAAGAATTATTTTATCTAACATTTTTTGTTCATTTAGCTATTTTAATTTGATCAGAGAGGGACAAAATGAAAGAGAGAGCGAGATAGAGACGGGGGGGTGGGGGTGGGGGTCAGAAAGCAAGCTGCCGAGTTCAGGACTCGAACCACGGTCAGCCATGTGGGAGTCCAGAGCCCTTAATCACTATGCTACCTGCCGGCCCCTCTACAGGTTTAACTCTAGGTATGATTTACAAAAACTTGAGTAAAAATGGTAGAGTGGAGACCAGATGCATCGCTTGTGGTGAGCTCTGAGGATTCCTTAGATCATTAAGGCCACGAAGTTAAAAATTGGTTATCTTGTTTCTGATCCTTACAGAGTAAGAT
This sequence comes from Tupaia belangeri chinensis, assembly GCF_000334495.1. Classification (NCBI taxonomy): domain Eukaryota; kingdom Metazoa; phylum Chordata; class Mammalia; order Scandentia; family Tupaiidae; genus Tupaia; species Tupaia belangeri. The sequence goes on from NW_006159750.1 coordinate 3,620,891, forward strand.
ACACAGTAGTAACCTCATAAATATTGAGATGAATGGACAAATGGGTGGATGAGTAAATAGGAGTTACTATTTAATGAGTACTAGGCCAGAACTCCTTTGTATAACAGGATTGCAGAAAAGTGAAACTGTAGAAAGCAAACTGTAGATAAGGGGGGAATACTGTACTCTCATTTCACAGATAATAAAATTAAGGCCCACAGAGTAAATCATCTGTTTTAGGTCATGCTGCTAGTAGATGGCAGTCAGTAACTAACACGGCATTATGGGTTATGGTTTCCTAAATTCTAGCACAGGAAAGAGAAACACTTGTTTCTCTGGTGCTAATTATGTGCAATCTCAAATGAGAATGAATAGGGATCAAAATGAAATACTTAAAATTGAAGTTCTCAGAAGCAACAAAAAAACAAAAATGAAAAAATAAAAACACCCCCAGTAAGAGTGTCCCATCTTTTAGGATGCAAACTACAAAGTGCGACGTATCTTCTTTAAACATGAAAACTAGCAAATTAACATGTGGCTGTATGCAACTGTAAACACATCTACAGACATACATAACTTCAAAGAACTGACTCCTACATTCTTCACAGTCTTAGACTCAATAGTAGGAAAGTTTTTCCATAATTTATTTATTTTTTGGAGAGATATTTTTTGCTATAGGGCACGTGTGCTCGCCAGAAAAACACAGAGAGACAGAAAGAGAGAAATCACTCCCCAGGGGGATGGCCAGTGCTGAAATCCTTTATCCTCCATTCTCTTCTTGGGATGTTGGGCTCGCACGCACACATGCACATGTACCTGGAGTGAGTTTAAGCCTCAGGGTCTGGGACTCGAACTGTGGTCGACTAACAGGAGTCCAGATACACAGCCATTATGCCAACTTCTGGTCCCTCCATAATTTTTTAAAACATGACATTTTAGGTCACACTGTTGAGTAAGTTCAGATTTAGTCTGGTTTCCTATGTGTACCTTCCATAGGTCTAGTTTGCAAAACCAATGCTGATTTAATCACAACAGGCTTGGAATACTATATGATCTGAAGTGCTTTCTGAATCAGAGAAAACAATTATATCAAGTTTACTACAAAGTTTGTGATGAGTCTATTTTTATGGTATGCTAACTCTTTTTGTAAACTTACCCTTGAATCAGTAACTATCATAGTCAAAATATTGAGTTCACTGTAACACTTCATTTTGTAGCTATGCTTAATAAGTTAGTTCACTATCAATGACCAAATAGTGAGCTGGAGATAATATCATAATTACTGTATAGTCATACCAATTGGATTATCTAGTTAATGGCTCACATCAGATTGCTTTGGACTTTTACTCAAAGGACTCAAGCCTGGGCTCAACCCAGGCCAATTACACCCTTATCTCTGGAAATGGGACTGTGTGCTAACATTATTGCAAAGCCCCCTGGGTGATTCAGAGTGGTGAGCACTTCCAGCCCTTTCACAGAATAAACAGAGGAATGTAGATAGAAACTAAGCTTCAGAGTGATTAATGACTTGACCCAAGCCATAGAGCTCTTTGCTTATAAATGCATGACTTGAATCCAGACTGTCTCACTCTGCCATTGATCCTTTCAATAAGGCTAGCATTTGTTGGCTAAAAGTCCTTGGGAAGACTTAGATGTACCTAGAAGACAATTTGGACTCATTTACATCTATGTCAGAAACACTACATAAACTTCTAACATATGAGTGAGAATTCAAACGTATCACCAGCTGTCAGCAAGCATGAATACTGCTTCTACAGACAGGAGACCTAATATCAAACCAACAATGGGAGTTGCCAATTGGAGGGTGAGCAGTGTCTGAGTAGTGAATACAGAGTTGGAGCTCAACAGATGCTGATCTAAAAGAAACGTGCTAAGTATTTTTCTGTATTCTAAAGATTAGACTTACTGGTTCCCACCCATTACATGTCTCCCCCAACCATGCCCCACAAAAAGACCAACACATATTTTGTCATCTAATGGTTCTCATTTCTCCTGTGATTTTCCTGAAGTTTCCAAAGCCATTCTACTGTCATGCCAGAAAATCTTCAAGTTTCCAAGCTGCTGAGAGGAAATGACAACTAATCAAGTCTTTCTTTTTGTCTATAAAGAATAGGAGGCAATAAAATTTAGTGAAAAAGAGCAGTGGGATGGTTATCACAGAATCTGAATTATGGTCCTGCTTTCAACACCATGTGCTCTAAGGGATGAATGAAAGAAATAATGAATCTGAAAACACTATGAAAAAAATTGAAAGCACCATCTAGACTTAATATGATAGGAAAAAACAGTGATTAAAAAAAGATACTACACAACTAAGTTTTACAAATCTAAGATATTTGTAAATAATAATAATAGGAAGGAACAGAGAGTTTGGTTAGAAAAACATAAGGTAAAAAGCGACTTTTTAAAGCTAAGTACACAACACACGTTTCAAGAATTCCTGCCGGCCCACCTCCACTCTCTTCAGAGTGACTCAAACATCCTATAGTTTGCAAGCCACTTCTATGTGCCAACATCTTCAATATTTTGTGCTTGGCTTGACTATTTTCTTTCCTTCTCTCTACTATGAGAAACTGCTTGACTTTCAGTGCCCTTAGGGATTGCTTACAAAATCAGTTTATTCTTAGACCTACTCAGATAGCTTCACAAATACTTTCTGTCTGTGGAACACTGTTACTTTGATGGTTTCTGGAAAACTACTAAATAGATCTACTGGTAACCAATTGATTCAGTCCCTTTCCCTTGCATCTGGGCTGCTCCATGACCTGTTTTAACCAGTACAAAGCAGCAGAAGCAGTTCTGTTCCAGTTCTAGAACATAAGGCGTAAGAAGATAAGTTTGGCACCTTCTGCTTTCACATTCTTGAAGCCAGCTACCAGATGAGACTACCATGCTGTGAAGAAGCTCAAGGAGCCTCTGAAAAGGTCAAGGTGGCAGAGAGCCTCAGCTGAGTTCCCAGACAGTGGTTAACAACAGCTGCCACCCCAGTGGCTGAGGCTATTTGGGAATGTTACAGCTTTCCCAGTACTTCTGCCAATACCGAGCGAAGTCAGAGAGCTACCTTAACAATTTACAGCATCCTGAGACAAAATAAATTGCTATATAATAAATACAAAACTGAAACATTTCACAGCATTGATGGTCACCAAACAAACCCATGAAACTGGTTGCTCTCACATAAAGATAGCAACCAGCTTATGTAGTACAAAAGTCTCAGTCTCCTAGCCTAAAGAAGCCTGACGTTTAGGATGGCAGCATAAACTCACTCACAAATAACACAAATGTAACAGAAGTGGTAGACCATAGTAGTTGAGAGCTTGAACTCTGGGATCAAAATTCTTAGGTTTGAATTCTAGCTCTGTCAAGTTACTAGTTGTATGACTTTGGGCAGGCTAGTCAACTTCACAGTGCCTCGATTCGCTCATCTATGAAAGTAGGATAATAACAGCAATTCATGTTATAGAATTTTCACTAACATTATATCTGTTGATGTGTGTGTGTGTAAGGGAATTAATTTTAGAAGGTATCTGATGAGACTAGTTAGAAGGTAGTCTCAGATGCCATACACCAGTCAGAGAAGAAAACTGCAGCAGAGAGAGGGAAAATGCATTGAGAGCGATTTAGAAGATAAAATGAGGAAGATACAATGACTGAAGAGTTGTGGAGAGAAGCAAGTGAGAGGAAAAACAGAACACACAAAGATGTCAGACTTGACAGCAGGAAAATACATGGACTGGATGGTTATGTCGTCAATCAACAAGGGTATAGAAGACTTGAGCAACACTATCAATGACTAGGACATAATTAACGTTTGTAGACCATGCTACCTCCAAACAGCAGGACAGACATTCTTTTCACGTACACACACAACACTTATTAAGACAGACCCTACTCTGGGCCATGAACAAATCTTTAAATAAAGCTAAAATTATTCAATTCAGACACTATACTCTTTTAAGATATGGAAATAAGTTGAAATAAAGGGAAAAAATACATCCAAGAAATCCTTAAATGTTTAGAAACTAAACATTTTTAAATAACTTATAATAATAAACTTAAATGTTTAGAAACTAAACGTTTTTAAATAACTTATACAAAGAAATGTAAAGGACACCTGAAAGATATTTGGAAGTAACCAAAACTGAAATCTAACATCCCCAAAGAGAAGAGGCAACAAAAGTAGTACTCAGAAAGAAATTTACAATACTAAGTGCCTATATTAGAAAAAGGAAGGAAAGTACTTAAATTAACAGCAAACAGTCTACCTTAAGAAACTGGGAGAAGGAAAAAAGAGAGTCAAGCCCAAAGGAAGGAGAAAAAAAAGTAATAAATCAAAGCAGAAATTAGTACTATAAAAAAATAGAAACAGTGAAACCAAAAACTTATCCTATAAGAAGATCAATGAAATTCATACCTACTTAATCATATTGGCCAGGAAATAAAAATGATGATTGCGGGACCAGCAATTAGCGTAATGGCTATGTTGCTGGACTCCCATGTAATCGACCACGGTTCGGGCCTCGGACCTGGTGTCTTAAACTCATGCCAGGCGCATGTGCATGCATGCCCAAGATCTCGGGAGGAAGATGGAAGAAAAGGGATTGTGGCATGGCCATCTCCCCTGGGGGGTGATTTCTCGCTTTCTGTCTCTCTATCTTTCTGGCAAGCACATGTGCCCTATAGCAAAAAACTCCCAAAAAATGATGATTGATATTACAAATATCAGGAATGAGAGAGAGAACACCAATAGAAATGCTACAGATATTAAAAGGATAAGGAATATTATTAATTTCATGCTGTTATATGTGACAACTTAAACAAAATGGACAAATTCTTTGAAAACCACAAACTACCAAAATGCACTCAAGAAGAAATTACCTGGATAGCTCTACGTTATGAAATTAAGTATGCAGTTCAAAAACTTCCTACTGTCCCAGCCACAGTAGCATCACAATAACACAGGTGTTAGTGTACTGATTTGCAGTACTGAAAGCCACTTGGCTGATCATACATTTGAATTCTGAGTTGACTTGAAATTCATTGAGCATGAGCACGTTAAGATCCTGACTGGCTGAAGAACTATGGGAAGGAGCTAACAGTGCAACAAGACTCTGTCAAGGATGCCTGTCTTTTTCTCTCCAAGAAAACAAAAACAAAAGCAAAGCAAAACAAACAAACAAACAGACACTTCCTACTAAGGAATCTCCAAGTTAGGCCTCAATAGCTTCTCTAGTACATTGTACAGAATGCTTTAAGAAGAAATGTCAATCCTATAAAATCTCATTCATAAAATTAGAGGCAAAGGAATAGTTTCCAATTCATTCTTTGAGTATGGTATTACCCAAACCAGATAAAGGTACTATAAGAAAAGAATACAATACATAAAAAGGATAATAAGTCATTGCTAATAGAGCATTACCTTAGGGAAGCAAGATCGGTTTAACATACAAAAATCAGTCAAGTTCACCACATTAATAAACTAAAAAGAAATGATCATTTCAACTGATACAGAATGAGCATTTGACAAAATTTGACATTCATTACTGATTTAAAAACTGTCAACAGAAGCCAGCAGGCAGAATGAAAGTTAAGGCAGCTGGATCCCAGATGGCTGACTCTGTGGTTTGAGTCCCCGACCTGGTACCTTGAAAATCACACCAGAAACGTGTGTATAAGCTAAAATCTCGAGGAGAATGAAAGAGAAGAAACTACGTTGCAGCTATCTGCTCAAGGAGGATGGTTTCACACTCTCTCTCTTTCTCTCCCTGGCTTTTTGGCAAGTACCTGTGCCCTATAGCAAAACAAAAAAAAAAAAGAAAGAAAAAAAATCAAAAGAATCCTATAACCAAAAACAAAAACCTGACAGCAAACCAGAGGAGGAGGAAATACCCTCAAATTGATAAAGGGCATTTATGAAAAAATATAGATAACATCATGCTTAATGGTAGAATTAATGTCATCTACCTGAGATCAGGAATAAGGCAAGGACCTACACTTTCACCATTTCTATTTACTGACCGGTCTAGTCATTGCTACAGGTCAATAAAAAAAAATGGAAACACTTAGATTGTAAAGAAAGAAGTAAAAACAGTTGACAATCTGACTGTCTATACTTAAAATATGCTAAAATCTACAGAATAAAAGCTACAAGAAAAACTGAGTTTAACAAGAGTTATGGAAGAAGAGATTGATACACAAAAATCAACTGTATTTCTATATACTAGCAATGAATAGCAGAAAATAAAATTTTAACACCATCATTTACAATAGCATCAAAATGAAATATGAAGTAATTACAGATAATTATGTCAAAAGATATGCATGACCTTAACTGACAACTACAAAACATTCTGAGAAATCCAAGAAAACCTAAATAAATGGAGAATATATCATGTTTAGTAATCAGAAGGGCCAATATTGTTAAGATATATACTCTCCCACACTGATCTCAATTCAATACAATCCCAGAGAAAATCCTAGCAGGATTTTATTGGCAAAATTGACAAGATAATTCTAGAATTTATACAAATGCAAAGGACCAAAAATAGAAAAAAAAAAAAAAGACAAAAACAAAAAACACTTTGAACAAAGAAGAACATGAATTTTTTTGTTTTTTTTTGAAAGTTTTTTGCTATAGGGCATGTGTGCTCACCAGAGAGACAGAGAGAGACAGAGAGACAGAAAGCCAGAAATCACCCGCCAGGGGGCATGGCCATGCCACAATCCCTTTCTTTTCCTCCATTCTCCTCTCGGGATCTTGGGCACACATGCACATGCGCCTGGCCTGAGTTTAAGCCACCAGGTCCGGAACTAAAACTGCAGTCAACTACATGGGAGTTCAGCAACATAGCCATTACACTAACTGCTGGTCCCAAGAAGAACATGAATTTAAAGGACTAATATTATCTGAATTCAAAACTTCTTACTGGCTACAGTAAGCAAGACAGCATCATATTAGTAGAAAGATGGAGAAAGCAATCAATGAAACAGAACAGTAAGTCTAGAAACAGATCTACATACGTACAGGAAAACTCATTCTCTCTCTTTTTATTTTATTTTATTTTTTGAGAGGTTTTTGCTATAGGGCACGTGCACTCACCAGAAAGACAGAGAGAAACAGAGACAGAAAGCGAGAAATCACCCCCCGGGGGGATGGCCACACCACAATCCCTTCTCTTCCATTATCCTCTTGGGATCTTGGGCATGCACACACACATGCCTGGCTTGAGTTTAAGCCACTGGGTCTGGGACCCGAACCACGGTTAACTGCGTGGGAATCCAGCAATATAGCCATTATGCCAACTGCTGGTCCCAGACAAACTCGTTCTCTAAGAATGAAACAACAATCCAGTGGAGAAAAAAAAAATGTCTTTTTTGACTGCAACACTTGGGTATCCATATGCAAACAAATTAATAGCATTCACATCACATAGAAAAATAATTCAAAATAATCATAAGCCTAAATGTGAAACCTAAACTATGAAAATTCTGAGAGAAAACACAAGAAAATCTCAACAGTGAAAGTATACAGACGATAAATAAGCACATGAAGAGATTCTCAACGTTATTAGTCATTAGAAAAATACAAATTAAAGCCATGATAACATGTCACTATATACCTGTTAAAATAGATAAAATTAAAAAGCATAGCCATAACCAATATTGGCAAGCATATGGAGAACTTAGAACTCTCATATACAACTGATGTAAACATAACATGGTATGGTGACTTTGAAAAATACAGTTTGGTGTTTTCTCAAAAATACAATCATGGGGAACCAGCAGTTGGCCTAATGGCTGTGTCGCTGGACTCCCACGTGGTCGACCGCGGCTCGTGTCGCAGACCCGGTGGCTTGGAACTCACGCCGGGCGTGTGTGGGTGCGTGCCCAGGATCCCGGGAGGAGAGTGGAGGAGAGGGGGTTGCGGCGTGACCATCCCCCCTGGGGGGTGATTTCTCGCTTTCTGTCTCTGTGTCTCTCTCTGTCTGTCTGGCGAGCGCACGCGCCCTACAGTGAAAATCTCTCAAAAAAAAAAAAATACAATCATGTATCTACAAATGATTGGTCCATCCCCTTCCTGGTATTTAGTTAAGGGGTATGGAAATATACATGTCCATACAAAGACTTATACTTGAATGCTCATAGCTTTATTTGTAATAGGCCAAAATAGGTAGCAACCTGAAAGTCCATAAACAGATTAACAGATAAACAAAATTTTGCTGTATCTATACATAGAATAATAATTAGCAATTCAGAGAGTTATGTTGAGTGAAAAAAGTCATACAAAGAAGAATATATACTATATGATGAACTACATAGGATTATAGAAACACAAACTCATCTACAGTCTGAAAGTGAAATGGTGGTTCCCAAAGAGTTTGGGTTGGGGAGGCAACAGGTAGGGGTATGAGGGAGAGATTATAAAGGGGTAAAAATGACATTGGGAGTTAATGGATCTTTATTATTTTTATCATAGTGATGGCATCAATTGTACATACACTTGTTAAAACTTACAAAATTGTACACTTAAAAATGTGTGTAGTTTATTATATATCTGAAAGATGGGATTTTTTTTTGGGGGGGGGTCTTTAAATGAGTGGCACTAGTGATACTAGTGATTTTTGCAGAAACCAGAATTATGAACAGAAAGTAGTGGGCAGAGATTGAGCCAAGACGATTTCCTCAACAGACTTAGTTTTGGGTATGGGAAAGGAAGAGAGTGAGAGGGTGTGAGAGATCAAAGGAGCCCGATATAACCAGAGAAAGGGTGGATTATATGTATTTTAAGATGTAAAGAGATTAAGCATATTTATATCCTATATAAAAAGAGTCAGTGAAGAAAATAAAGTTGAAAATTTAGAGGTCAAGAGCCAGCCAAGGGAACATGGAATGGAAAATGCAAAAAGAAAGAGAATTCTTGAATAAGAAGAACATAATAACTGGAAGATGCAAGTATGTTTTGTCATTAGATTGAGAGATGCAGGAGTGGATGGAAGAGATAACAGAATTTGGGGCTGGTGGGTGGCATGGTAGTTAACAGGCACTGGACTCCCACATGGCTGACCATGGTTTCAGTTCCAGATCTGGCAAACTTGCTTACTTTCCTTTTCTCTCTCTTTCTCTGGCTAAATTAAAATAACAATAAATGAATAAATAAATAAATCTTAAAAAAAAGAAAAAAAGGAAAGAAAGAAAAGGAGATAACAGAATTTAAGTCTGTTACTCTAACCTTTTCTGGAAAGGATAAGGTATGAGAGGAGTGGGATACTTAAGAATGGTGGATCTCTGGAAAAGCCATTGGTTACAGGGATTGATACCATGGTTGAGAGAAAAATGCGCAATTGAAGGGCATTCTTATGTAACAAGATAGCAGATAAGAAAATAGCTTCAAATAAATGAAATAGTTATCACTATCATATTACACAATGGGTTATCTGCTTTCTCTCTTCTCATCTCATCAGATTTCACTCATGTGCTAGCCTTCCTATTGATCCTTCCTCCCCTTTCCCTCAATACACAATAGATGTTTTAAAAATTCTTTAACTCTGTTGGGAAATATTTCTAACAAATATTAGAAAGTAATGTAATGATCAGCAGCATTCTTCGACCATCCAGTTTTATCAAATCATAACATGATTGATCTCAGTTAAGAAAATCTTTGAACCAAATATAAGCGTACTAGCTGAGAGAGATTTCATCCCTAGCAAACATCAACATGTTCGCTTACTTTTCACATTTCATATACTTCATGAATAATGCCTAGAGCACCTCTGAGAACTGCAGGTATTACTTTGGATTGGCAAAAATCCAATATGGTCAGAAATGGCCACAAGCAAGCTAATTAGGTAGTTCCCCTGAAGTGAACTGTTAATATATTAAAGCCATGCAAATGAGATTATACCCATAGGTCCTGGATTTGGAAAAAATGTTCTGGCAAAGTATGAATTTTTAATAAAAATGGTAATTAGGACCCACAGCACTGATACTATTTTTCTATAGCATTCTAATGCTCATTGCCACTTTGGCATTGGTAAATATGGGGAAGATTAATGGAAATTAATTTCCCCCCACGTGATGTAAAATTTCTGAAGCTGAAAGCATGCAGTTTCTAAAAACAAGAGCTTTATTCTTTAAGTGATAATACATCATCCATTAAATCAAAACCATTGTAATTTGGATAGTACCTGCCAAAACAGACTATGTGCATCTCCTCTCAGAAGTTCGACTGTGTCCCCTGCCTGGATGTGCAATGGGGGCCCCTCATGAAGAGCTGGGGGTGGTGTTCCAGTATAGTTCCTAATGACCTGCATCTTCGGTAAACCTGAAAATAAGCAACGTAAGTTTAGAATTCAGAAAATAATGATGTGTGAAGACTAACTGTACTTAAAAATAGAGAGAGAGAGAGCGCCATTGTTAACAGTAAAGTTTTAATATCACCGAGTGCAACGAAACATCTGAAGTCACTACAATGGAATGTTTTCTAGCTTTCTCATTATCTGAGATGGTAATAGAATAAGACACATATTTATCCCCTGATCCCTTACATACTTTTTTCCCCTTCACCATCAATCTCTTTTTAGTTGAAAAAATATTTCTTTCAGCTGATGCCTGCTTCATAAAAAAAAAAAACACATCACATACAGTTTAATGGAAAAGAATCAATTTTTTCATCAACTCTATCCTTTCTGCCTATTACCTTCCTCTTGGGCATTGGCTGATTTCATCAGTAAGGAGGCTCACCCTTTCTGTGTATGTATCACATTGCCCAGTCTAAGGCTCATATCTTAAGGTTATCTTTATAATTCAAAAGCAAAAAAAGTGATGGATGTGCCACTGCAATACTTAAGACATTTATATGGAGAAACTCTTCAGGCTCAAATTTAGGCTTGCAAAACAGACACAATAACGGCAACGTGTCTAAGCCAATAGCATCAACAATACTTGAAATACAGATCCATCCCTTTCCTGTGTATTTCTCTGAATGTGCAATGAGGGTCTCAGTTCAATATTTCATCTTTGAGAAAGAGCAGCTTCAATTGCACACGGGCCTAATTGCACCAATACCAGCCACAAATGGACAACTTCGTAGTCATTTTTTCATCGAGAGGTGAAAGGGCTCCCTCCTGAGAGAGCAATCACTCAGACACACGGTTTTTGTTGCACAGTTGGGACTTAAGCCATTGCTCACTACACTTCAGGAGTTTTTATTCTAATGATTGACCGCAGTGAAGCTATAACTGGTTGAAATGCTATACTAAATGTATAAAGTGGATGAATATCTGTCTTTCAGTTCTAGATGTCAGGTTACCTAGAAAAGAGCTCAACAGATCCATGAAATGCTCTAGCAGAGAGTTTAATATGGTCCTCAAAGTCCTTTCCAACACCACCCCAGAGGATTGGGAAAACAAATGTTGCTAGAAGTTAAACAGAACTGAAAAGCTTCAGTCAACGCTTTATCAACTCAGCCAATCAGAAGGCAGAAGGCTGAAACATCATGCCCTTCACCCCAATTAGCTGCTGCAGCTGCTGAGGCATGTTAGGAGTTGCTCCATCTCCCCTTTGCTTCAGTTCCCATCCACAGAACCCCTGGAGGGATGACTTTTTTAATCCCACATCTTGCAATGGAGCATTTCCCCACCAGAGGTTTGAAGGTGGCACCCTGACACAAACAGCAGATTTTATTGACTTTTCCAAAAACAACACCCCACAGGAAAACCCTTCAGTGAAATGTTTATCAGACTTATTCTTTTTTTTTTTCTCAACACACTGTAAACACTTTGAGTACAGAAATGTGTTATTTTACACATTTCTATTAAGATGGGACTGTTGGGACCAGCAGATGGCATAATGGCTATGTCACTGAACTCCCATGTGGTTGATCGTGGTTCGAGTCCCGGACCCAGTGGCTTAAATTCATACTGGGTGCGTGTGTGCCCAAGATACCAAGAAGAGAATGGAGAAGAGATTGCGGTGTGGCCATCCCCCGAGGGGGGGATTTCTCACTTTCTGTCTCTCTGTCTCTGTCTTTCTGGTGAGCACACATACCCTATAGCAAAAACCTCTCAAAATAAAATAAAATAAAATAAAGATGGGACTGTTAATTTACAGTGAAACCTAGGTATCCCATCTACACAACAACTACTTTAGAAGTTTAATATGTGGAAGAGGATGTAGAACAAATTAGAATCTTTAAATGGACTCTGGTTTACATGGTAGTCATTTCATCAGTGGCGATCAGCGGTATGGCTGGCCTCTCCGTTTTGTCGAGTATTCCCAGGACAAAGAAAGCTTCTCATTTGATAGACTCCCAAGAAATTTTGTTTTTATGCTGGTTTGAAGTACAGACTAATGGCAATAAATTATTAATTAAAATCTGAAATAGCTAATGTGACCTTAAATATTGGGGCCACTTTAGAGCCCTGGCCTTCGCTGCAGTTGTCTCTACTGCCACGAGCCACAGGGATAAAAAGGAGCAGAGTCTTGTGAAAAAATGAAGGAAATGGCAGTTCCCTTATTGTCCACATTCCATAGTTCATTGTTCTTAAGAAGAAATGATTGAAAATTCAGAGTGCTTAGAAAAAAGGCAAAAATAAACTTTGATGATATGTTGCCACCCAAATATATACTAGGGATTAAAATATAAAAACGCCCAGGCTGTAAGGAAGGTTGTAAGATGTCAGGCATGGAGCAATGCTGCCTCATGCATCCTTTTTAGATGAATCGGAATGCCCATAATTTGAAGTCTTGTAAAATTATTATATTAAAATGAAAAGGATACATATATAAATGTATTCCAGTCAAGAAATAAGACTTAGCTATGTTGCAAAGTAGGCACGATGGACTCTGTTGTCATAGTCTCACTTATTCCTAGTGTTTTCACTTATTCTACCATATTTGTTAGTACTCTTTTCTTGGATACAAGTTTTATTTAGTAAGTTAATCTAGAAGTATTAATCTATAGTGTTATAGGGATGTTGTAACTTCACTCCTAAAAAAAAAAAATTGTAAGCCTTATCAAAAATTATGATTGAGCCGAGATAGTAACCAAAAGGACACTGTCACTAACCTCAATTTAGCTATAAGCAAACTTGTACAGTGTCCATTTCACTCATATGCTTTCTTTTTTTTTTTTTTCTGGATGAGTTGTGAGTTTTGATGAGAGATGGGGAGGGAGGAAGAGAATGAAAGGTAGGTGCTTTGATAGGGTCTTGCCATGCTGCAACCTTCCTGCCCAGCCCCCTCAGTCAGTGAGAGGCTGAGAGATGCCTGCAACTGTACCTGGCATGTTTAGACTGATGTGGGGTCAGAATCTGGGCCTTCTATGCGCTTCCCAGTAGTGCATAGACAGTAGTGCAGCAGCATCCTACTTTCCATTCCACCATGACTGGGCCTAGAATTCTTTTTTGGGGGGTCATTTGTTCGGATAATCTTCAGCTGTTAATTTCTGATGGTACACTATTCCCCTCCTGATTTTCTATCAGGGTTTTGGGGTTACAGAAATCAAAGGATAACAGGAATGATGCAACAGCTCAGTGACGTGATGCGTTCTGACACTTTGCTCCTTGCTTCAGACACTAGCATGTAGTAGGCATTCTACAGTACTGACAGGATGAATGGTTGCTTTTCAAAAGACCCCTTTATCTTCTCTTCTTTTACAGAAAAAAGCCCTGCAACATCGCTAAGAGGGTGAACATATCCACCTTAACTGATAAATAAAAAATTGCAATTAGAATAAGGGAATGGGTTACATTTCACATCAGCAGTCACCAAAATAATTGTTAACGCAATCTACTGTCACAGCAGGCATCACACTTCATAAATGAGATCAAGACTGGCATAAATTAGATTTACAGATGTTTCTATTTCAAATAGCCATTTAGTGTTGATTTAGTGAAGGTTTGTCTCTCCTCTTATGAAATACGCCTGGCATGTTTTAACCTCTGTTTAAAAATGTCCAGCACAATATTTACCGCACATCCCCATGACAACGCAGTCGCTGTTGAATACGGTTTATTAATAAGGTCTTCCTGAAACTTACTCAGAAATCTGTGTGTAACTTTTCTCCATTGACCTGCCTTCTTCCATCTGAAATTGTGCTGAAGAAGGCAAATCTTCTTTTTATAGATTAGTCTTTCAAAGTTTGTTCGGGCTTAAAATCTTAATTCCTTAAAAAAAAATCATATTTCCCCTTGGAAAAGGATGGATACATACTCCAAGGGATTCTAAGATACATAATAGCATAAACTGCAAAAGTAGAAAAGTAGTTTTCCTCATTAACCATGATTAATTAGAAATAAACAGCCACAGATTGTCCTTTAAAAATGATTCAAAAATATACATTTCATTATGTCAGAAACTCACAACTCATCCCAGAAAGCTGCGGCTTTCCTTTGAGGAAAAGGTAGAGTCAGTAGCTGCTTAGTTTCCTTTCTGCTTCAGAGCTGCGTTGCCAATGGATATGTTGGCACAGTTGCAGTGTTACTTACCAAAATCTGAACGTTGATACAGCAACTATATTTTGCATTATTCAATGCAAATAGTGTGTAATTACTATATGTATATCTGAGCAATCTTGAAAGTTCCCCAAACTTTTTATAACCATTTATCCTTATCTAAGGGAGTATGGTTAAAACACCTAACCAAAATTAGGTCTCCTGCCAAATGTTTAGTTATGTTAGCTTGCTTTATCCCCTACAGCAAATGCTTTGTTGTACAGCTAATTATAACCTTAATTTAAAACTTATGGATAATTTTGCCCTTTAACTTTTGCACACACCAGTAATTGTGCTTGGTCTCAAATCAGACAAGGTCTTCAAATCATCCTGATGTGTGAGGAGTTAAAGCAGAAGAACTGGCAATATTAAAAAGATGGCGATAGTCTATCAATAATTATGGGGTTCTGGTTGTATAAAACTAAAGTCACATGAGCATATGTGGAACTACAGAGTTTTTTGAAACAATACAGAAGTTTTTTAAAAGGGAAATCTGAAATAAGATTTCTCTTTAAAGATGAATTCATAATGCCACTAAGAGACAAATACCAAGAATTTTTTAAAATGTGTTTTAAAATTAATTCTAATAAAATATTAAATAATTCATCAACTATAAACTATTTCACTGATAACTTTCACAGAAACCTTCAAGCATCGATGAACTTAATGGCTAACCATACCAATATCAACCACTGTGTTTTCTAAGCAGGGGAAAAGAAGTGATTGCCACAATATAGATTAATATCTATTGATGAGCTCCTAACACTGCCCTAATGCAAAGGGCTTCCTCAGGGCAATACCTTAGAAGAGAGTGCTGTCTACTAGATAAATGGGCTGTCAGTAATGTGCTGGCCTTTCACCTCTGAGGCCTAATTTAAAATCTAAACACAGCCATATTAAAAAATAATTAGTTTTACAAGATGTCAGAGGATGTAGTTGGTTTATCATGGGAAACTGATCATAAGCATAACATATTCATTCGTTCATTAAACGTGTCTTAAGCACATCCTGTAAGCGCTAGGCATGACAGTTTCAGAACACAGCAAGGACAAGTGTCCTGCCCTCAAAACAGTCTGCAGTCTGTCTACTGAATGACAGGTGTTCAGACAGGTGAACTCCAGGACACTATGGCTGAGCACGGGCTTTCATCCACTGTGCATTTTTTAAAAATATTCCTGTCCATAAATATTCTAGATAATTTGGGGCCAGCAAGTGGTGTGGTGGTGAAGGTACGAGACTCCCACATGGCCAATCACAGTTAGAGTTCTGGACCCAGGGGCTTGAAAATCACTCCAGGCATGTGTATGCACAAGCATGTCCAAAATTTCAAGAGGATTATTGAGAAGGAATTGTGGTATGGCCATGCCCTCGGGAGGTGATCTCTCTCTCTCTCTTTCTCATACACACGCGCGCACACACACACACACACACATATACACACATACTAGCACAGGTATCCTATGGTTTAGAAGAAGAAAATCTAGGAAATTCTCTTTTAATAGACAGTGAGTAGTACCCTAAAATATGTTTTATTTTTGATAAATTTCTTTCTTTCAGTTAACTTCTGGGCCCTTCTTGATACAAGGTTGCAATCTAAGCCTCAGGTCCTGACTACCAGGCTGAGTGGCCTGGTAGGCTGGGCATCCCCTGTCCATCACATCTTACAGGGCTGATTCCAAGTAAGCTCTGCTCTTTCACTCAAGTGTTGTTCTTCATAGAGGAGACAGAGGAGCCTCCAATTGGAAACCACCTGCTACAACAGAAGCAGACAAGGTAACAGAAAATGAACTGATCTGAAGAACTAATCGTTCACAAAGGGAACACTCCCTACTGAGGATTTTAAAACTTTTCACTCAGAGAAGCCTACTACTTGGATAAACAACGATGAGTCAAATGAAAAGAACAGCACTATCACTGCTCACAGTGAAACAAGGATCAGGCAGTGATCAGGCAGGGATGTCTTCCTCCAACTTCCTAACACTGACTAGTCACTCTTTGGCATTTGGTTGATTTATGGACTTTTGCTATTAGGGCATGTGTGCTTGCTGTAGAGATAGAGAGAGACAGAGAGACAGAAAGTGAGCAATCACCCCACCCCCCCAGGGGGAATGGCCACATTGCAATCCCTTCTCTTCTACTCTCTTGGGATCTTGGGCATGCATGCACATGTGCCCAGCCTGACTTTTAAGCCGCTGGGTCTGGAACTCCAACCACGGTCAACTACATGGGAATCCAGTGATGTAACCATTACACCATCTGCTAGTCCCACTCCTTGGTATTGCCTATTGAGTGCATTAGTGAACCATGAATCAGGGTGAAAAATAAAATAATTCCATTTGAAATGTTTTTCCTTTATTAATATTATAGGCTACCAAATATACAAAACCTATATATTTTCATGTGTTACTTTAAAACCCATGCAGATCTGAGCTAGCTCCAGGGCTTAGTGGTTAAGGAAGCCAGGTCTCATATGGCTGACTACATGGTTGGAATCCTGACCCTGGTGACTTGGAAAACATGCCACAAATCATAAGAGGATAGAGAAAAGGCGAAAGGATTGCAGTGTGACCATGCCCCATGGGGGAGGGTTCTTTCTCTCCTCCCTCTCCCTGTCTCTCTCTTTGGTGGGTGCACATTCCCTTGGGCAAATCTAAAGAAGAATAATCCATGTAAATTTAACATTCTACACATTTTAGTGATAAAACCATATGTAGCTAAAATCTTTAATTAAGATAAATGTTCTAGAAGAGCATGCCATGTGTTTGGCAACAAATAACCATTCCCAGGGATGTGATGAGCCCAGGAGGAGAAACATAGCCTGAACTGTTTCATCATCTTTAGAGAGAGAGAGAGAGAGAGAGAGAGAGAGAGAGAAAGGTAACACAATCAGACAATTTCAAAGTAAGAGAATTATCACATAGTCTGCCTATCCACTGTGCATTTTTTAAAAATATTCCTGTCCATAAATATTCTAGATAATTTGGGGCCAGCAAGTGGTGTGGTGGTGAAGGTACGAGACTCCCACATGGCCAATCACAGTTAGAGTTCTGGACCCAGGGGCTTGAAAATCACTCCAGGCATGTGTATGCACAAGCATGTCCAAAATTTCAAGAGGATTATTGAGAAGGAATTGTGGTATGGCCATGCCCTCGGGAGGTGATCTCTCTCTCTCTCTTTCTCATACACACGTGCGCACACACACACACACACACATATACACACATACTAGCACAGGTATCCTATGGTTTAGAAGAAGAAAATCTAGGAAATTCTCTTTTAATAGACAGTGAGTAGTACCCTAAAATATGTTTTATTTTTGATAAATTTCTTTCTTTCAGTTAACTTCTGGGCCCTTCTTGATACAAGGTTGCAATCTAAGCCTCAGGTCCTGACTACCAGGCTGAGTGGCCTGGTAGGCTGGGCATCCCCTGTCCATCACATCTTACAGGGCTGATTCCAAGTAAGCTCTGCTCTTTCACTCAAGTGTTGTTCTTCATAGAGGAGACAGAGGAGCCTCCAATTGGAAACCACCTGCTACAACAGAAGCAGACAAGGTAACAGAAAATGAACTGATCTGAAGAACTAATCGTTCACAAAGGGAACACTCCCTACTGAGGATTTTAAAACTTTTCACTCAGAGAAGCCTACTACTTGGATAAACAACGATGAGTCAAATGAAAAGAACAGCACTATCACTGCTCACAGTGAAACAAGGATCAGGCAGTGATCAGGCAGGGATGTCTTCCTCCAACTTCCTAACACTGACTAGTCACTCTTTGGCATTTGGTTGATTTATGGACTTTTGCTATTAGGGCATGTGTGCTTGCTGTAGAGATAGAGAGAGACAGAGAGACAGAAAGTGAGCAATCACCCCACCCCCCCAGGGGGAATGGCCACATTGCAATCCCTTCTCTTCTACTCTCTTGGGATCTTGGGCATGCATGCACATGTGCCCAGCCTGACTTTTAAGCCGCTGGGTCTGGAACTCCAACCACGGTCAACTACATGGGAATCCAGTGATGTAACCATTACACCATCTGCTAGTCCCACTCCTTGGTATTGCCTATTGAGTGCATTAGTGAACCATGAATCAGGGTGAAAAATAAAATAATTCCATTTGAAATGTTTTTCCTTTATTAATATTATAGGCTACCAAATATACAAAACCTATATATTTTCATGTGTTACTTTAAAACCCATGCAGATCTGAGCTAGCTCCAGGGCTTAGTGGTTAAGGAAGCCAGGTCTCATATGGCTGACTACATGGTTGGAATCCTGACCCTGGTGACTTGGAAAACATGCCACAAATCATAAGAGGATAGAGAAAAGGCGAAAGGATTGCAGTGTGACCATGCCCCATGGGGGAGGGTTCTTTCTCTCCTCCCTCTCCCTGTCTCTCTCTTTGGTGGGTGCACATTCCCTTGGGCAAATCTAAAGAAGAATAATCCATGTAAATTTAACATTCTACACATTTTAGTGATAAAACCATATGTAGCTAAAATCTTTAATTAAGATAAATGTTCTAGAAGAGCATGCCATGTGTTTGGCAACAAATAACCATTCCCAGGGATGTGATGAGCCCAGGAGGAGAAACATAGCCTGAACTGTTTCATCATCTTTAGAGAGAGAGAGAGAGAGAGAGAGAGAGAGAGAGAAAGGTAACACAATCAGACAATTTCAAAGTAAGAGAATTATCACATAGTCTGCCTACCTTATTTTTCACATCATAAAACTAAGAATCAAAGTGGCATAAAGTATCTAAATTTAAGCAGCTAGTTAGAAGCAGAGGTGGAACTAGGGCCCATTTTACAGACACCTAGCAGAGTCCTCGCTACTGCAGACCACTTCTCCTCAACCTGCAGGGAATGAGACTGTGGCAGCGATGAGACCTCCTGATACTGACTCGTACATGTAGTGGGATGATCTAAATCCCTGCTGGGCACCCAGAGTTAACCATTGGAAGCAGGAAGGGAGGAAATAAAATGTTCCATCGAGTGGTGAAAGACTAAGACCACCCCAAGATCAGCTGAATCTGGGAGAAAGATACTAACTTCCACTGGTATGTTCTAAACACAGAGAGCCTCAAAACTCAACTGAAAAAAAAATCACTGAAGTGGAGAGTAGGTAGAAGTCTCAGAGTTTGGTATATACACATGCAGCTCCATGGGCAAGTAGCCACACGTAGCTCTAGCCACATGATGGAAGAGTCACCTAACCCACATCAGTCTGCTCGTCTGACCAACACCCACATGCTTCAGTGTTGGTAATTAAGCCCAAAATTGCGATAAATAGTTAACCATTGGAAGCAGGAAGAGAGGAAATAAAATGTTCCATCGAGTGGTGAAAGACTAAGACCACCCCAAGATCAGCTGAATCTGGGAGAAAGATACTAACTTCCACTGGTATGTTCTAAACACAGAGAGCCTCAAAACTCAACTGAAAAAAAATCACTGAAGTGGAGAGTAGGTAGAAGTCTCAGAGTTTGGTATATACAAATGCAGCTCCATGGGCAAGTAGCCACATGTAGCTCTAGCCACATGATGGAAGAGTCACCTAACCCACATCAGTCTGCTCGTCTGACCAACACCCACATGCTTCAGTGTTGGTAATTAAGCCCAAAATTGCGATAAATCAGTTAAACACATCAGACACCAAAGGTTGAGGAGACTGTCCATCCTCACTGGAGGATGATAAACAAGACAATCACATGTGCTCCTGCAGAACATGAAAGCGGAAGGCAGATATACGAGTTAGCAGGGAATGATTTCTGACTTCTGAGAAGAAAAGATGGCTGAGATTGCTGGTTCTCAGAACTGTTGGTCCCTTAACGCTCACTGTACTATTCCCTTTCATGGAAAGCACTAAGATCCAATGTGACCACTGAGATGATGTTCTAGGCTACTTCATTTAGTTTGTGAGTATAGTTGGTTGGTTTTGTTTCTTTCTGTTTGTCTGTTCTGTTTTTTTACCCTCCTAGCATAAACCTTTATTCCCCAAAGCAATTGAGCATGCTTCTTTCTTGCAACCAAAATGAACCTTGAACAAGCCATTCATAAACAATATCTAAGGAATAAGATAGCAGAATAAAAGTAAAAATTACTATGGGCACTTTGCAATAAGCTAGTTTTCCTTCTTTGTTTTATAGGTTCATTATTTATTTAACATATATTTACAGATCATCTACGTGCAGGCGCAGCCTGGGCACCGGCTATGCAGCTGGAAATAAGGCTGACCATGGCACGTCCCTTCCTCATAAACATTCACGTTAGTGAAGGAGACAATCACAAATGCAAGTAGATGAATGTTGTAACAACAGATGTAGGTATGATGAAAAGCATTTAAAATAGTTAAAATGTGGGACATACTGGCTTTAGGAATAGTATTAGTAGTTATTTGTCCCTCTGATGGTTGAATTTTTTTCCCTCTCTTTATCAAATTCAAAACCACTACTTCTCTTCCTGACCTTTGTTCTTTTTCTTCTCTCACTTTTTTGATGGCTTGCCTAATCTTGCCCTGTATATTTAGCTTCTCATCTATTTTTCTATATAAAAAACTTCTTTCATCAACCTTAAATATCAAAATTATGTTATGGTTTTCACTTGTTCAAATGTAGCATAATAAGCTACTTAAATGGTTAGACATTTAGTTGCCTCTAATCATCTGAAAATGAATAATGAAGTGGTACCCACATTCGAAGGGTATAATTAAAAAGATAAAAGTAATAATTATTAAAATGTAAACTGTGGACTACACAGAAAAAACACAAATGTTAAAATAATAAGAAATTGTGCCAAGAAGTTATGAATCATCTGGAAGGTGCACTGGTAAAACCAGGGTTATGCACAGAAAAGATATACTGAGAGAACTTCTCGTTCTGCCTCACTTCTCCATTAAAACACCAGTGACACTTAACACAAAGTTTACATGTAATTACAATTTACAAAAGTTCTTGAATAGTATATATAATATACTAATATGGCATATAATTCAAAATCCAAAGCACCAATTTCTCACTAACCTTTTTCACCATGGAAAATTGCTACTCCTAACAATAATCTTTTTCTGAGATCTTGGATACGGGCTTTAATTTCACCCAGGTGTTTCTAGACACTCATTTAAGACAAGCTCCTCCAAGACATGACAAAACTGTTTTGTTTGTTTGTTTCATTACCATGCTGCCCATGCCATCATAAGAGTATCATACACGTTGGGTTGAACCAAAGGAACTGGCTGTTATGGCCTATTTTGGAATTATCAAAAAGGCAGTTTCCTATTTTAGCCTAATATATGGCAAAATAATTCTCTCAGTATGACATTAGGTAACTAATGTGAATGAAGTTACAATGAAAAGGTCTGGTTTAGGTCAAGTATGACAAAAACCAGAAAAGAACATTTCCTATAAATATATAGTTGGGCATTGGCTCTGTGGAATGTTAATTAGTAACTCTCACTCTAATCAATTCAATAAACATTTGTTGAATTCCTCATTCAATTTACTTTGGTGGGCTATCTTTTTGAGAAACCTTATCACAATACTTTTTTCTGGATTCAACAGTAAGGATACCTTACTTTGCCCTTTGAAACCAGGGAATATAATTTATAACAAGAGCATTTTATTTTCTATAAAATTATTCACCTCTATAAATTTACTTTTGACTACTAGAAAATCACAAAATAATTATTTTTGTCTTTGTAACAGAGACTAATTCATTCATCTTTGTCTCATTAACTCCTAGTATAGTGCTTGGCACAGAGTAAAACTTTGGTAACAATGAGTGTGACTTAATTATTAGGAGAAATTTTTACATTATATGAGTTTAATGTTAAAATACAATCTGGGGGCCAGGCTGTGGCCTAGTGGTTAAGAGAGCTGAATCCCACATAGCTGAACTTGTGGTTCAAATCTTGGTCCTAGCAGCCTGAAAAACATGCTGAGCGCATGTGTCTGTATACCCAATCCTGACAGGATGGCGAAATGGAGGGAAAGGGATTTTGCATGACCATGCCCCATTGGGTGTGCTTCTTTCCTCTCTCTCTCTTTGCCTCTCTGTTTCTCTCTGGTGAAAGCACATGTCCCCTAGCAAAATCCAAAAATACACATACAGGTGTGATAAAAAAAAAAAAAAAAACTAATATTTATTTTTCCCACTATCTTCAAGAATTTAAAATATATGACATTTATTTTTTTAAAATCATTATGATTTAACAACTAAGAAAAATAAATTGTGGCAGTAACTTGTACTTTTTCATTATTAAATTTAATTAACATCCAAGAGAGCAGGTCAACACAAAGTTTTTAAAAATATTCGGAGTATCCACCTGAGCAACTGAAATTACTTCTCAAATTCTAAGAAATGCCTAGGGACTATTTAATCAAGCAGATGTAGTCATAAGCTACTTTTCCAGTGTATCAGGTATATCAAGCTCTCTACAGACATCCAAATTTCTTTTGTTTTCTTTTGCTGTCTCCCAGCTAGAAAGATCCTTATAGAATGTTTCTGTTCCTGTCAATTTTCACCAAGACCAAGTAGGATGATTCTGCACAAGACTGAGATAAGTTTGAAAGCATTTTGCAAAGTTCTAAGTACTTTCCCGTGAAAACAAACCTTTGAATTCTACAACTGTTTAAAACATAAAAATCTGTAAGTCCGATTGGTTCCTTGACTCATGGCTGTTTCGTTCATGAAATATGCCAGGTATTAGGAATGAAATAAACTAAAAAATATGGTCCCTTTTTTCAAAGGAGAGGAAGAAGCATGCCCTCTTGATGCAGTGTGATGACATTGTAATACTGAGACTACTGGCAGTGGGAGTGTTCAGCAAAGCCACCTACACCAGGAAGCTCAGAGGATGCTGTAAGGGGAAGTAGACTCTCAGTGAAACTACAGTGTAAGGAGGCAGTAGCTAAACATAGGGAGGGTATCCACATAGTTCCACATAGAAAGAGGCACAGATCTTTGTGAATGAATGGTTTCTTTAGCAGGACTTTGCAGTCCTGCTTGATGTATGAAGGCATGTTAATTCAGACACTGGAGAAAGAGTGGTTCACAGGATGAG
Organism: Tupaia belangeri chinensis; assembly: GCF_000334495.1. NCBI lineage: Eukaryota > Metazoa > Chordata > Mammalia > Scandentia > Tupaiidae > Tupaia > Tupaia belangeri. The sequence continues at coordinate 3,644,440 of NW_006159750.1, forward strand.
TTGCAGAAAGTAGGCTGACTAGGCAGGTCCAACACAGCAGAAGAATGGTGAACAAAAAGGTAGCAGAGGGGTCAATGAACAGGAGGTCCCTGAGACTGGGTGAGAGAATGAGGTGTTGAAATTCAATGTTTTAGAAATAGAGTAACCCTGATGGCCAGCAGATGGCCTAGTGGTCATCTCACTGGATTTCCACATGGCTCACCATGGTTTGAGTCCTGGAGCCGGTGGCTTAAAACTCACACTGGGTATGTATGTGTGCATACCTTATATCCTGGGAGAAGAATGAACAAGGGATAGCAGCATGGCCATTCCCTCAGGGAGGGATCTTTCACTTTCCCTCTCACTGTCTCTGTCTGTGTCTCTCTGGCAAGTGCACACACCCTAAGGCAAAAACCTCCAAAAAAAAAAAAGAAAGAAAGAAAGAAAGAAAGAAAGTAAAAGAAACAGAGCAACTCTGGGTGATGACAAGACCCAAGGTGTAACTATGAGGTTGAATGGCTAAAAATGATCAGAGGCAGAGGTCATTAGAGGTAAAAGGTCAGTATTAGATACAGTGAGGAGCCAAGTGAGGAGCCTCAGGATGGAATGAGTTGCTGAAAATATGTCCCATTTTTGTGCAATAAATTATTAGAGGAGAGGGCAGTATAGTGTAATGGTCAAAAACACAGGTTTTATGTCAAAGAGGCCTAAGGTTGAATCCTATACTTAATTTCCATGTCTGGAAAATAGGGATATTAATTCTACTAGTGAGGATTTTGTGAAATAACTACATATAAAGCACTTAACACAATGCCTGATATATGGTCAGGGTCAATGGGTCAATCTGTTTTTCTGCAATACAATTATTTACATCATCCGAGTTTGCATGAGTAACTTAGGTCAAGTTTTCCTCTGCCTTGAAATATTACTATATATACAGATGTATTGCAATATAAGGAATAAGTGCTTTTATTTCAATATAATTACTAAAAAGGATACTAATTAAAAATATCTGTGCAATATTAGTAGAGGAATAGAGAAATAGACCAGTTTAATACAATAGGGAGCCTAGAAAAAAGTCATCCAGGTATTCAGGTGAAATAAAGACTAAAATGTGAAAAATAAAATTTTAAAAATCTTTTAGAGGACAATATATTAGAATATCTTTATAATATTAGCAAGAGGATTGCTTAAATACAAAAAGTGTATCATAAAAGCAAAAATGAATAAGTTTGTCTTCATTAAAATTTAAAACTCTGGGGCCACCAGGTGGTGTGGTGGTTAAAGATGCTGGACTCCCACATGGCTGACTGTGGTTCAAGTCCCAGACCTGGCGGCTTGCCTTCTGGCTTTACCTCTCTCTACGCCCCTCTCTAGTTTCTCTGGTCAGAGTAAAATAATAACAGTAATAGATGAAGAAATAATTCTTTAAAATTTTTTTTTTTAAATTCTGGGCCAGCAGGTGGCATGGTGGTTAAAGTGCTGGATCCCAAATAGGCAACTCCGGGTCAAGTCCTGGACTGGTGGCCTAAAAACACACCAGGCATGTGTCCATGTGTGTCCAAAATCCTAAGAGAAGAATGGAGGATAGAGGAATAGGGATTGTAGTGTGGCTATCCGTCCTAGGAGATGATTTCTCACTTTCCTTCTCTCTGTTTCTCTGGCAAGCAAATGCACCCTATGGCCGGGAAAAAAGAAAAAAAAATAATAAACCTTTTAAAAAGAAATGATACAGGGAACCAGCAGTTAGCGTAATGGCTATGTCGCTGGACTCCCACGTAGTCGACCGCAGTTTGTGTCCTGGACCTGGTGGCTTAAAACTCACGCAGGGTGCGTGTGCGTGCGTGCCCAAGATCCCAAGAGGAGAATGGAGGAGAAGGGATTGCGGCGTGGCCATCCCCCCTGGGGGGTGATTTCTCGCTTTCTGTCTCTATGTCTCTCTCTCTGTCTGGTGAGCGCACGCGCCCTATAGCAAAAACCCCTCAAAAAAAAAAAAAAAGAAAAAAGAAAAAAGAAATGATACAAAAGCAGATGTGCAAACCATTTAAATAATAAAAAGATTAGTACCCAAAATACAGAAATAACTGAAAAATCAGAATAAAATTATAAATAGCATAATGGAAAATAATACAGGAAAAACATGAACAGTAATTCACAGGTAAAAATTGCTAATGAATTGTAAATTTGATAAAAGGCTCATTGTCAGGCATTTACTATAAGAGGGAAAAATATAACAACAAAATATGCATTTTCTATACCTTACCCAGTCTTTATATTGGTAAAAAACATAAATCAATTACACTAAGCTTTGTTAAATATTTAAGGAAACAGTAACTTTTTAAAGTTTATTTATGCATTCAGTGAGTGAGAAAGACAGCCACACCTCTGACAGATTACCGCCAGAGTCAGCCATCTTGGATCATGGGCCTGTGTGCCTGAGTACTCAGGGAGATTTGCTGCCTCCAATGGGCAGCCTTTGCATGTCTGCCCTGAAGAGCATCACGTTTTATCTCCAGGCCACTGGCCGGCCCTAAAACAGGAAGCTTTTGATCGGACTCTTAATAAATGGAAAAATATTAAAAATAATGCCTGTCTACCCTTAATGATAAGCACATACACACCTACCATGTTATTGTATTTTTAGCATATTTGGAATATTTCACAAATGTATTGTGCGTGTGTGCACACATGCGTGGGTTGTTTTAAAGAGGTTCTTGCATTGTCACAATTCTCCTTTCTCAACCTCCTAAGTAGTGGGACTACAGGCATGTGCCATGGAATAGGCTTTTAGGGTGGGCTGGGAAATGAACCCAGGGTCCCAATGTAGCCTCAGCCTGCCAGGCAAGCATCCATGCACAACTTGTATGTGTTTGGGACTTGTATGTGTTTTAAAATTTGGGACCAGCAAATGGCATAATGACTACATCGCTGGATTCTCATGTAGTTGACTGCAGTTCAAGTCCCGGACCTGATGGCTTAAACTCACACCGGGTACATGTGCGTGCATGTCCAAGATATCAAGAGGAGAATGGAGGAGAAGGGATTGTGGTGTGGCCATTCCCTTGGGTGATTTCTCACTTTCTGTCTCTCTGTCTCTGTCTTTTTGGGGAGTGCATGCACCCTATAGCAAAAACAAAACAAAACAAAAAACACAAAACAAACAAAAAACCAAAAATCTCTCCAAAGAAAAATTTTTATTAGGGTCTCCTTAATAAAATACCACTTTTAAGAGGTTAAAATGACCTTAAAAAGTAGTTTAGCCTATATTTATAATACCATGAGGGCTATAAGAAACACAGTATAAATAGCATGTTCGGTGAGTGTAAAATTAGCAAACACATTTGCTAAGTACTGAAATAGTGTTGATGCTAACTTAACTTTATTTAAATCTTTACCATTTCAACTTTATTTGAATCTTCACCACTTGATTTGTGTCTGGGTTTGTTGGATAAGATGCAAAGAATGACAGTAGAAAGTATCAGACTGCTAATGGGTGTGTGCGTTCCTACGGAGTAGAAACTACCCTCGCTTGCTGTGCTGGGGCAACGTCCTTTTCTCTATCACTGACCATCTGTGACAGCCCTGCAGTGATGCTCTCAACAAGGATCCCCAGAAGGCAGGAAATCAGCGAACACTACTTCTGCCTAAAAGCCTATCTCTGACCTCAGCATTACACATTTGTTCAAGCAAAACCATCATTTCAATTTTTCGAATAATAAAAGTAAGACTTCAGTTGATGAAACAGAACAATCTAACAAAGGTTAGGTCAAGATAGTAGTAAGATGACATTTACGAGCAAATTTCACATCAATAAAGTCATGGTCCAGAAATAAGAATCCCTTTTTCTCTTACCCGCCTCCCTTTTTTTAAAAGCAGAATTTCAAATTTCAGAGCTGACTTTCTCTTTACTTTTGCCTTTCTGGCTCTCTCAGGTAGTAATGAGTGCTATAGAAGAGGGTAGCTTAGCAAGAATCAGTACACACAAGGACTTAATCCTTCTTGACATTTTGTCCTGAGAGCTGCCTCTGGGTATATATTCTCTTAGACACCACACTGGTTCATATAACCTTGGACATATTATTTCTGATCTAGCCTGACATTGCTCCAGAGGTCAACTGAAGTTCGGCACAGCTACACGAGTTCAGTAAGACACAATTCAATGCAAAGTTTGTGATAAAACGTGGTCTGGGATTCTCATGATGAAAATCCTATTCATCATAAATGTGACACAGTGCCAAAAGATAAAATGGTATTTTCATACTTGTTATTCAGTAATATTCTCAGATGCTTCACAGGTATTATTTAAAATGTGTGTTCGTCCACTTAAATAATTATAGTATTAGTACTGTCTCACAAAAGAAAGAGCTGGCTGACTGCTGTTAGCACAGCTGCACAGGAGAAATACCACTCAGAAATCTGCAGTGTGGGTCTTCGTGTACCACCACCCGGTCCCTTAGTATCTCTTTCTAATGAAAAAAAAAAACTCCTGTTCAAATAAGTGGTCTCAATAAAGTTACTAGCATATAAACTCAGAACATATCACTAGAAAACATATTTCTAGAAAATTAAAGGCTTGCTTTGTTACTTCAAAGTTAAATAGGGGAAGAGAGAAGGGGAATTAGATAAATCCACCAAAGAAAGTCATTTTTGTAAGTAAATGAAGGGCTTCATATGATCCTGCTAGAAAGGAGAACCACTAAGCATCCTACAGATTCCAGAGGGGATTTCATGGAAAAAAAAATGGAATTGAATTACAAGTTTACTTTAATAGAAAAAGTTTTCAAAATACAAGCATAGTTTTTTGCATCATACACATTGCTGCTAATTTTTTGAAGATCCCAGATACAACATCCAAAAAGAAAACACCAGGGAGTTTGAAGTTTCTTCTTTAAAGTACTCAGGAGTCCTGACAATGTGACTGCTCTTCTGATGAGGAAGCACTTTTATTTTTATATAACTCTATATATGTACATGATATAAAAAAGAAATTGCTATTTTTACATAGCATTCGTGGAATCTACCGAAATGGATCCCAGTTTAGTCATATCTTTCAGGAAATACCCACTGCGCTGCTACTATACACTGGCTACTAAGCTGGGTCCTAGAGAGTCACCATTACCTACTTTCTTTGCTTTTGCTTCCGCTTCCTTTTTGTATGAAGTTTAAATACTCCAACAATTTTCTTCGCAAGAGATTTCTAAAACATATCGATTAGGTAATGAAGCCTCTAATGAAAAACAAAAACGAGACTGGAAGGGCTTAACTGTACACCATTCCCATCTCCTGCCCTCACAATCGCAGTGGGCATATGGTCAGATCCCCGCTCAGTACAGAAGGGTACACATTCATGCCTTTCCTCCCGCCACCACTGCGCAGAAGAAAGTTCCTGAAATGTCACTGTGTACGAGAAAATGCGCTCCTAAAACTGAAATTGAAATTCCTTTGGCACCTAAAATATATTCCCACAGCTAATCTGACTCATGTTTAATTTACTTCTTTCCCCACTCACTCTGTTTTTTGTTCCCCGGTTTGTTCTCTTTTGTTTCAGTTTCAGGCTAGAGCACGCTAAGCTCTGCGATGCTTAAAAAAGGGGGAATTCCATCCTCTGTAGACCTTTCCCACGTTGCTATTATTCGTCAAAAACAGGTTGACAGTGAGCACCACTTTCAAGGTGCTAAACTTGAAGACTTCTTTTTTTCACGGCACTGCGTTATGTAATTGTTATTTTCATCTTAATTATTGCAAGTGAGTGGGAAGGCATTTTGAGATTTGGCTCCCTTGGCTTCAAAATAAGGTAACTAGAAAAGAAACCAACTCATGTGCCAGTTTCTCCAAACGTGCATGTATCTCTTCACAAAAAGGCAGAAATACACACCAGGCCAAGTGCGTGGTGGTCTTATAGCTACTCTTTCCAACAGACCAAATTTTTCACTTTGCATCCATTTCTCCCTGTTAGGAGATGTATCATTCACTATTGCTGGAAAGTGAAGGAGACCCTAGGAAGTTATTTAATTGTTATTTCAGCTTCAGTTTTTATTCATCTTTTCCTAAGGCATCCATTCATCCCTGCCTGTTTTTTTTTTTTTGTTTGTATGTTTTTGTTTTCTTTTTTAACCTACCAAGTTTTTACTTAGTTGTGCTTAGAATGGGAATCATTTTATAAACAAGGTAGGCTTACTCTTGCCTTCACAAAGTTTAGAGTCTAACAGGGAAAAGGAAAATTATACAGGTAATTATCATAATACATCATGAGGGGTTTTTAGAGGGATATTTGCTATAGAGTACGTGCACTCATGAGAGACAGAGAGACAGAAAGCAAGAAATCACTCCCCCAGGCATCTGGCCATGCTGCAATCCCTTCTCCTCCATTCTTCTCTCAAGAGTTTGGACACACACGCACAGGTGCCTGGTATAAGTTTTAAGCCCCTGGGTTCAGGACTTCAACTGCACTCGATTATGTGGGAGTTCAGTGGCGTAACCACTACACTATCTGCTGGTCCCACATCATGAGTTGTGTAACAGAAAAACTGCAAATGCTATGGAAGAACAAGTCAAGAAGACAATTTATCAAGGGCTCAGAGAAAGAACCTACAGTGGGAAGAAAGAAGGATAAAGAGAACTTATCACTGTGACTAATTTATGTAATGTGATATGGATGAAATAGTTCCTATAAGAAATACACTTTTAAAAAGTATTCATTAAAATAATTTAAATTAATGGAATTTTAAATAACATAAAAGTTCAATTCTAAAGCACAATCATGATTATCTTTCAAATATCCATTATGGTAGTTTAGAGTAAGAAAACACTGGGAACAATTGAAATGAACAGCAACAGGGTATCGGCTAAATAAAGCCTATGGTACATACTTAAATTTCAATAGCAAGCTGAAATTTTAAAATGTTATAAAAGACTGTTACATGATATAGAATGACATTCGAAGATATTGTTGAAGAAAAGGCAAGTTACAAAACAGAAGTATACATGATCAGACCTCATTTCTGTTTAAAAATGAAAAGTATAAAAAGGCAGAGAAAAAAATTCTGTAAAGACACATGTCCTGATGTTACTAATAGTTGTATTAGGTTTGTAAAATTATGGCAACTTTTTGCATTTCTAAAATTTCTTAAATTTATATAGTTAATTATTTGTTTACTTTATAACATTTTTTTTTAACTTAAAATTTTGCTATAGAGCACGTGAGCTCACTGGAAAGAGAAAGAGAGGAACCATCCCCCAGGGTGGATAGCCACGCCGCATTACATACTCTTCCATTCTCCTCTTGGGATTTTGAGCATGCTCTTAGGTGCAGCCAAAGTGATTTTCAAGTCACAAGGTTTGGAACTTGAACCACGCTATGATCCACTACCTTAACCAACACACCACCTACTAGTCCCTTTTATAAGATTTTTTATTTATTTCTTCCATGAGCATGAGAGACAGAAAGAAACAGAGGCAGAGAGACTGTACCCCCAACCACGATCTACCCCCAGCCCCAACCATCTCCAGATACTAGGCACATGTGCGCCTAACATATTTGAGTTTATAAACCCACAGCTCTCCTATGTGGTTCATCACGCAGAGCACAGCAGTTTACCACTGTGCCACCATGTAAGCTTTTTATAAAAATTTTTTTAACAGAAGTTTCTGTTGGTAGAAGTGAGAAGAAAATCCCTTCAATGACACCCTTGTTGCCTAAAAAAATAAATCCTAAACTCGAGTCCTGATCATAATACCGCCAGTACCCTACACTCTTCTACCACATCATTCCTGGAGCCAGCCACCAGAGCCCCGTCTAGTTAGACTGTACCTTTATATGCTAGAATGAGCATCCTCTCTGGGTGACTGGACAAGTACATGGCTCATTTTCCGGGGCTCAGTCCCATCAGTTCCCTCCACAGGACACCTTAGTGACATGCATACAAGCTGCACCACCCTTGTCGTTGCTCATTATGCAACCAAAGTGCACACTGCCTCCTGTGCCGAGTGGGCCATGCGCATCCACAATGCTGGGCCTTGTTCACAGTTCTGTGATCATTCCAGGGGTGCCCCCTCTGGAACCTCTTTCCAGTCCTCCCAGGCAGATAAACTCTTTTGTTCCACTGTGTTTCCACAACCTTCTGAATTTTATTTACAGAAACTATTGGGCTGAACACAAATTATTCATTAATTTTGTTTCCTCCATACTCAAATATAAGCTTAACAGTTAAATTATTCAATGGTTAGTCCTAACTATGGTGTTTGGCATTCCACAGTGCCTACGTTGAATAGATGAAAAGTTGCATGAACGTTTAATATTAAAGAATACATTTTTAGGCTAGCCACTGTGTTGTAGTGGTAATACACTGCCCTATAATGCTGAAACCATACGAGAAATCCTAGGTTTGTATCCAGAGGTCTTTCTGTGCATGTCAAGAACATGTACATACGCTCAAGTAGAGGAAGGATCACAGCATAAAGACTCTTTGAGGGGAGCCCTTCTCTTTCTTTCTCTCTCTCATGGAAGAAATACATAAACACTGGGTTAAAAAAATCCTCTTAAAACTAATTGTAGTAGGGACAGCTGGGGCATGGTAGTTAAGGCAGTGACATCCTATATGGCCTATGACATGATTCAAGTCCCAGACCCAGCAACTTGAAAAACATACCAGGTATTTGTGTGCACACCTAGAACCCTAGAGGAGAATGGCAGAGAAGAGACTGTAGCATGGCTACTTCCTCCAGGGGGTGCTTTCTCACAAGTGCATGTTTCCTACAGCAAATTTTAAAAAATAAATTTACAAAAATGTAATGAAAAAAAAAAAAGACAACTGTAGACACCAGAGATAGTGTGAGAGGAGGGTGGGAAAGGGCAGAAGGTCAGACATAGGAGTAAATACATATATATATATATATATGAAACTAGAAATAGAAAATTATTGATGATAACATACATGATTAAGCCACTATGCAGTATAATCTGGATGGGAAACCACTTTTTGTATGCTGTGACAATGATTAGGGGATGAATGTAAATTAATTTAAAAAAAAGTTTCAGGAAAAAAAAACACGAAAACTATTTTTCTTGAAATTAAAAAAAATAAATTGCATATTTGATGACTGCAGTAAGCTATATAGCCCCAGCTAGGTGCTACTTTATAGTATGTTCATTCTACTCACTGAGATTTATGCCTAAATCAGACTTGTGTTCATGGATATGTATATATCAGTTGTGCTTGCTATTGGAAGTATTTAGCTTAATTAAGTTCATTAACAAATAAATAAAATGGGGGGGGAAAGGCACAGAAAGCAACCATGGATATCAGAGACAGTGTGGGAGAAGGGTGAGACACGGCAGAGGGTGAGAGATAGGGAATCAAGGATGGCAAAAATAACAAATTTTACAGGAAACAAATGGAAAGTTATTTGTTGACCATAACACGTATGTTGGTGTGCTTGACTGAGCCAATATACAGTGTATTCTGGATAGGAAATCTCATTTTGTTTGCTGTAATGATGTATAGTGAATGAATGTAAATAAATTTAAATAAATTTTTAAAATGTAAAAAAAAAACCCTTTACTGTATTTCTTGACTTATTTTATTTGTACAAATATGATACATTAAAGTCATTTTGTGGGTATATGTATTATTAAGGTCTCTATTTCAAATGAGAAATGGTTTTACTACAAGCCCTATCACAAAGATCATTATAACTATGGTTATATTCTAAATCTAACAAACACTGGGACTTGGTAGTACCCAGTTTCTCTAACTATATTTACCACTGAAAATCAAATTGACATTCCAGATTGGTTGAGAGAAGTATTTTTTACTACTAAATTAACATGTATTATTTAGATTTTTAGGTGATCTCCTGTCTATAAGCAAACAACTGAACAGCTCTGTAAGCAAATGGAACTCTAATTCATACCATGAATAACTGCTTACACAGCATAGACCTAAAAATTTCTACTTAAAGAGATTATGTCATTTAAAAAAACAAGTTGCTATATTTTTTCAGCGTTGAATCCACTTTGCAAGTGAGATCAACAAATTTACACTTTCACACATCACCAATACAAATGTATGTTGTCTTCTTTTTCCAAATGATTAAAATTGTACTTAAAAATTTTAACAGAGCCTGCCCCATGTGCAGAGGTTAAGGAACTGCATCTCACAGGGATGACTATATTTCAAATTCTGAGTCCTGCAGCCTCTAAAACACTCCAAGCAAGGCACATACGTGTGTGTGCCCAAAATCCTGAGGGGGAGGAAGAATGGAAGACAAAGAACTATGTCATGACATGCTCATTGTGGGGAAGGAAGTGCATTCTCTCTCTCTCCATCTCTCTGCAAGCACACACACAGGCCTTCTGGAAATAAAATGATATATATTGGGTTATTGGAAAAGTCATGATGCATTTTCACACAGAAAAATAGAAAAATATGTCATGACTTTTCCAACCACCTAATATATACATAAAATATATACACGCACACACAAATTATCTTTTTAAGGCTGTAGTTAAGACTGAAACATTAAGGAAGCTCAAAGAAGATGCAGGAAAGAATACCATCTCCATTTTCATTCTGCTCAGTTTGGGTATTTCCTGACTGGGTATCTATAAGGTAAAAAAGTATCTGCCTGAAGCAGACACAGGAATGTCAGTGAGGAAGCACTGCCAGAGCCCCACTGCTTCTGTTCCTGAATGATCAATGTTTTCGGAAGCCCAGTAGTTATCTTTCCTATTTTATTAAAGCGATGAGAGTTGAATGGATTTGATTCAAGGCCACTGGTCTTAAAGCTTCTTATGTCCCCAATCCAACCAGATTGACAAGTTATATGACAATGTTTTAGCAAGAACATTTACTAACCAAATGAAAGTTCGGAGATGTACCATTTACTTTAGAGAAAAATGCTAACTGATGCACATTCTCTGTGTGCCTAATGGGTAGAAAAAGACATAATAGTCATATGAGTAATGGGCAAGGAAATGAAGCTACAAGTTTCTAACTCTATCCAGCTACTATTTAATCTATAGGCAGTTAAAAGCCTTGTCAGAATAGGGCAGATGTCGATCAGGAAGCAGGAATCCCCCCAACACCAAGACCTCAGTATTCATACCAACAGCCTTTGTGTCTGCTTCCTGGGTTGCTAAGGCTGCCAGGCTCTTGTTTTCCTGAGGCTTCCCTGGGTTTTTCAATGACAGTGTTTTATACATGAAATCATACTTTGGATATGCTGGAGAATTTATGTTTTAAAGCTATCTGTGGCAACTCTTAAGTAAGTTTTTGAGTAAGCCAAGGAATACGTTTATAATTGGAATATGTGCTTCTCTAGTTCATCTAGTTCATCAGGATTAATTGGAAACCTCTGGGGGTGGTAATTACCTAATGCAAAATATATTCAGTGACTTCAAAATATACTGTCCTTTTGTGAATATGCAAATGGAATTTTAATATACAATCTTTTAAATTGTTTAACAGGCTTTGTGAATTTGGACTATTATAAAGAAAAGCTTCCGTAATGAAAAAAAAAAAAAAAACAGTTGAGAAATGTATTTTCCTCATCTAAGTATTTCTGATCCAAAAAACTAATCTTAATAAACATGTATAATATTCTATTGTAAGGGCTTTGAAAACATTTTTGAGTCTTCTGCAAGCTCCACAGCTTAAACTTTCTGCAGATTTTTGAACTCTAGGTAGATAGGATTGAAAGTAAACACAGCAAACAAGACTTCATAAATTCCTCTTTACCAAACATAGTCAAGCTAGAAGAATATAATAGAAAGACTTACATGCAACGTGATTCAAGATAATTGACAATAAAGTGGTCAGAGTTTTTAAAAAAGGCAATTTGTAATATGAAGAGTTTGCTATTATTTTACTTCTGCTAAAAAGTTTTATTGTTGTGTCTTTCTGTACCAGCAAATTCTCCCTTTGTAATTCCAGCAAACAGTGTTATGGTGATGTTCTACTGCAGCTCTCATGGAGCCTAAATGAAATTTCTATTCTTTTGATTTGGCTTTGAGTGGTTGATACTAGAGACTAATGATTTCCACTTACAGATTCTTGTAAAATTTATCAAAATATCACTTTATAAACATGGCAGTATTCTATACTTCTGTAGGTTTAGAATATTTTATTCACTGACCATATTGTCCTTATCGTCTAAAAATTTTAACAAAGCTAGTACAGACTTGCTAATACTCAGATGTAATATTTTCATTTATATTTGCTAGTTTGAAACAGTAAACAATCAATATAAATAGGAATACTGTTTTCATTAACAAACCATTATCTTAATTTTCCAAGTACAAAAAGAAGTACACATTGACTTTTAAAAGAGGTTAAAGGATTTTCACACTAAAAAATTCATGTTCCCTTTTATAAAGTTGGGTTTATAATTTGGTTCAAAATATACAAACACACACATATACTTTTTAAAGAATTACTTATTCAAGTTTATTTATTATTATTATTGTTTAATTTGCTCTAGGGCACATGCACTTACCAGAAGGAGACAGAAAGAGCAAGAGGGAAAGAGCAAACCACCAGATCCAAGACTCAAACCACAGTCAGTCACACAGAAACCCAGTGCCCCAACTACCATGCCACCTGCTGGCCCTCAAAATATATTTACTGATCACCTACTATGTTCCAGATACTATGGGAATAAATAAGAAAAGATGAACTATCAGTTATTAAGGATCATATGGAAGTTTGTAGAAAGTAGGCATGTGGCCATATCATTAAAAAAAAAAATACTAGGGCAGTGCCGTCATGGGAGAAGAACATACAAAACACACCACATACCACATGTAGGGTACTAGTAGGAAGGCTTCTTGGAAGAGAGAATATCAGAACTGAGTTTAGATAGATGAGTGATAGATTAAATAGGAGTTAACCAGCTAGAGAAATGGAGTAATGTTATTTTGAACAGATATAGGAGTATGAGTCAAGGTTTAGTAGCAAGAAGGAATTTAATTCATGTGGAAAATTACCAGATCTCTGCTATTTCAGAACAGAAGACACACTACGGGAATAAGTTATGCATGAATCAGATCTTGGGAGCTTTATATATTAATATCATGTAGATTGGTTCTGAAGATAAGCTGAAGAGTTTAAATAGAAGAAGCCATATTCTCTCTCCTTTAGGTAAATCATCCTAGTAATAGTCTGGAGGACGCAATAAGAGAGCCAGGATGGGAGACAAGATGGACAATTAAGAGACTATTATGATGGGGACCAGCAGGTGGCATAATAGTTATGATGCTGGACTCCTATGTAGTCGACTGCTGTTCAAGTTCCGGACCCAGGTGCACATGTGCAAGCATGCCCAGAATTCCAAGAGGAGAATGCAAGAGAAGGGATTGTGGTGTGGCCACACACCCCGGTAGGGGGTGATTTCTTGCTTTCTGTCTCTTTATAGTGAGTGTATGCACCCTATAGCAAAAAATCTCTTAAAAAAGGGAGACAGACAGAGAGAAAGACTATTATGATAGCCAAATAAATTAATATAATTTGCTAAATTGTAGGAGATTTGGGGAAAATCATAGGAATTGAGAGTGGTCCATCCCTGACTGGACAACAAAGATACATTGTCTGGGAAAAATAAAAAAAAAAAATTGACTTTTCCTCAGTTTGATTTGCTTATCACAATGAGCAAGTCATTCTCATCAACACCTGTGATAAAGTATTTTCTTCAACTAGGAATGAAGCACTCCCCTTGCACCCAGCCTCCTTGATATACCATTGATGAATACTTTTGTGCACAAGGTCCTGTGATGAAGACCACCAGAAACTATAAGGACAAAGGTCAAGGGCATGCCCTTAAAGGAGATAACAGTTGGGGAGAAAAGGCATGGAGTTCAATAACCCTAACTCACAAATATACTACCTGCAAATCAGTCCCTCACTGCTCATCTGATAAGATCAAGGGTGGGAGCCAAGCTAGACTTCGCACCCGACTGCAAGTTGCCGTGCCTGCTGAGGGCAGGCCTAAACGCTCATAGATCAATGCTAAGACTCATCCCCTGTGATCCACAGGGAGAGTATGATTCGCTCCAACCAAGTATTGCTGTACACCTATCACATCTTCTTCCCACTAAAAGGCCACATAGTCAAAAATGCAAGGAAGCTCTTGGTATCTCTGCTTTGTACTCACACTAGTGAAACATACTTAAGAAAATGGGCTGGACAAAGGCATGACAGTAAAACTAGATGCTCTGTGATGTTGACCAACATGGGAAAGTTCCAGACTCAAGTCTGCAGACCTCCCTGAGTATGCCAACCACACACAAGCTGCTTATTCAGAGCTGATTAAGACTGGGGGGTGGGTAGATCCTGATGTCTAGACTGTTGGGAGCGCTGTCTGTCTCTTTC
>NW_006159750.1:3658876-3689947 GCF_000334495.1 Tupaia belangeri chinensis
CTTTCCCTCTAGCTAGTCTGCTCAATGAATAAATAAGTAAAAAAGAAAACAAAGAGCAGTGGATATTATCTATAAATGCAATTATTCAAGGAAGGTAGTAGCTGTTGTGAAAAGTGGACACACTACAGAATCCAAACAGGGATAAGGAGTATGTTTGTAGAAAGCTCCTGAGGTCACTATGTTCATAAGTAACACCATGTGCCCTGTGGAATACAGACTTGTATGCCAATATTTTCTTTACACATATCCCTGTTCCTTCTACACTTCACCTTACTTTTCCTCTGCACAACAGAAAGGCTCAGGTTGCTAAGACAAAAAGAGGTTATTAGAAATCACCAAATACAATCCATTAATTTCTAAGAGTAAAGCCCAGATAAGTTAAATGACTTACTGATCATACAATTGACTATTGGCAGTCATGGACAGACAACTAGTAAAGATATTTACTCTTAAGAAAAGAAGAAACAAAATTTAATGTTTTATTACTCAAAAGCATGGCCTGTGGTGAATACCACAGTGAACTGAAGCAAGGCACGATCTGCAATTTGGAAAGGGGGGTTCATGATGGCACCACATGCATGGTGGGTGAAATCTGTGATGCCCACTATTTCCAGAGGTAGCACCAATAACTCCCCCTGGCTTCCAGTTCCTTACTCTGTCAATATTTAGTGAGCTATGGATTTGTATGTGTTCCACAGCATTTTCCCTGTCTACCTCTTTCTTATAAGCAAGTGGTTAAGAGCTTTGTTTCCTTACCTTAGAGAGTAAAGGCTTGCAGAAGTCACCAATTCTCTCTGTCCTCTATACAGCCTGAATTACTGAAAAGATAATATTGGGAGTGTACCAGAAGAGAGGGGAAGAAAGTATCAACCTTTTCCAGAACCCACAGGGAGAAGAGTTTCTGGATGGAGAAGAGGATGAAGGAGAAGTCAAAAGAGTACCCAGAAACTGTTTTCATCTCTATGGCTTTTCTGGGGAGGCTGTAAGACTTCAGAAGCTTCATAGGCATTGAGGAAAATTTGGCCCTAGGCCTCAGGACCCTCTCCTGGTCAGACACTGCCCCACCCATTGTGTGAGACAGGAACAGACCAGTCATCAGACATCATAGGAGGGATATGGGCTCAAGGCTGCAATTAAGCTGACATTAAGAAATAAAAGATGGCTTTATGTGCATTCCTACAAGTATGGACTGAAATTCTCACCAGTCACCTTCTAAAGTAGAAGTCATTCTACAGACAGCTAGTAAAGAGCCCACTCCCCACTAAGACAGTCATGCTATGCCTCATTTCTTATCCTGAAGATGTTACACTAACTGTCCACCATCTATTCAGCTCTCTTAATACTAATCTAAAGCCCTTTCAATGATATAATGATCTATTTCTAGGACACATTTCTACCATTACCTTTAGATAACTGAATATATTTTACTTTTAAATACATTAGTACTTATAAACACTTACAAAGCACTTTTCATGTGCTATGCCCTGTTCTAAGAGCTTAAAATACAGTAACTCAATTAAGACTCATGACAACCTATGAAGTGAGTCTTATTATAATCCCTATTCTAAAGAATAAAATAAGGAATAGAAGGCTTAAGTGACTTCAGAAGGTCACAAAGCTGGTAAAAGGGGACACAGGCTCCAAACCAGTTAGCCTAGCTCTGAAATCTGTGTACCATTAATTTTCAGAAAAAATATTATAATGACATGTGGGAGCTAGCAGCTTGCACAGCTGCCTCTGATGTAATGAAACAAGATCCTTAAAAGTAGAACAGAAAAACTCCAGTATGAACAGCAGCCTTGGGACCCTGGAGCCTGGGCCTGCCTATATAGGTTTCAGCTCAACTTCCATACCTGCTCTAATCCAGGATCCTGAAAATGGTGAACAATATAATTTATTAACTACGTACAAAGAGCCAGACAGTGTACTAACACTCTACGAATACAGTTAATTCACACACCAATTCTGGAAGGCAGTTGCCTATATTACCCCCACTTAACAGAAAATAGACTGGGGCGAAAGAGCTACTAGCATCCAAAGGGTGCACCACTTAGTAACAGAGTGAAGCACCAAGCAATGCTGACTACGATGCCTCATTTCTGAACCATTTATCCTGTCTGGCTGCTCACACATGGCACTTAAGAGCATGCCCTGTAATGAAGCAACAATGCAGGAAATATCATCTAACCAGGTCTCCATATCTGCCTGGGAAATGAGATGCAATTGTCACACAAAATAATGTAAACAGATATAAGGAACACTGCTATAATTGAATGGAGATGGCTTATGTTTGGATTATACACACACATAGAGACACATGACTGACAGCCATGAGACAGAAAAACACTCAACCTCATAATTATTTAAGATAGCGAATCATGTCCAAAACCCCACTTTGAACATCTTTTTTTTTTTGGAGAGGTTTTTAGCTATAGGGCGCGTGCGCTCGCCAGGCAGACAGAGAGAGACATAGAGACAGAAAGCGAGAAATCACCCCCCCAGGGGGGATGGTCACGCCGCAATCCCTTCTCCTCCATTCTCCTCTCGAGATCCTGGGCACGCACGCACACACGCCCGGCATGAGTTTTAAGCCGCCAGGTCTGGGACGCGAACTGCAGTTGACTACGTGGGAGTCCAGCGACATAGCCATTACGCTAACGGCTGGTTCCCATCTACACAAATCTTAATAAAGACATTAAAGTGAAAGATAGTATAAAGAATAAACAGAAGCAGCATTTATTACATTTGTTTGGGCTCATTTCCTAATATTTTGCTATGATTTTATTATTTAATTAGGTTAAAAATCAAAGCAAGGCACAATAATGAAAGATCAAGAATGTTATATAGCACGAATTTCCTTCCCTGCTCAGAACTGTAACATCTCAAGGTTTGCAAGGACTGAGGGGCCATCTATTATGCCTATGTCCTCTTTCTTGCCCAAATGAGGCCTTTCAGAGAAGTTCTTTCCAAGGCTTTCCCATCAGTTCAAATAGTCCTCCTTCTTAGGAGCTGGATATTCACATAGGAGCAAAACCTCTCCCTCCCTGGGAGCCCCAACATCAAGATTATATTCTTCTTTCCATTTGATATTAGCAGGTAAGAGTGTTTATCCTTCTTCCGAACTGCAGTTGACTATGTGGGAGTCCAGCGACATAGCCATTACACTAACTGCTGGTTCCCTATCCTTCTTTAATCTGACCAAGACCAAATAAGAATTCATGGTCAGCTACAGTAGCACTCTATAATGCTGGAGGTCACATGGAAGATCAGAGTTTAGTTCCCAGGTCAACCTGTACACACCAGGTGTATACATGTATTAGTGATGCTGGCTGAGGACTAAGGAGAAGATTGTGGCATGACCCTGTTAAGAGTGTTTTCTCTCAGGACTAGCAGTTAGCGTAATGGCTATGTCACTGGACTCCCATGTAGCTGACCACGGTTCGAGTCCCGGACCCAGTGGCTTAAACTCACGCTGGGCGCATGTGCATGCGTGCCCAAGATCCAAGAGGAGAATGAAGGAGAAGGGATTGTGGTGTGGCCATCCCCCCCAGGGGGTGATTTCTCACTTTTTGTCTCTCTGTTTCTCTCTTTCTGGTGAGCGCACGTGCCCTATAGCAAAAACCTCTCCAAAAAAAAAGGGAGTGTTTTCTCTCTTCCAATAACTAAACTGAAAAAAAAAAAAAAATTGCAGGATGGGCACCAGCAGTTGGCAAATGGCTATATCGCTGGACTCCCATGCAGTCGACCGCAGTTCAAGTCCCAGACTCGGTGGCTTAAACTCACCCCAGGGGTGTGTGCATGAGTGCCCAAGATGGCGAGAGGAGAATGAAGGAGAAGGGACTGCAGCGTGGCCATCTCCCCTTGGGGGGTAATTTCTCGCTTTCTGTCTCTCTGTCTCTCTCTGTCTTTCTGGCAAGTGCATGTGCCCTATAGCAAAAACCTCTCCAAAAAAAAAGGGAGTGTTTTCTCTCTTCCAATAACTAAACGGAAAAAAAAAAAAAAAAATTGCAGGATGGGCACCAGCAGTTGGCAAATGGCTATATCGCTGGACTCCCATGCAGTCGACCGCAGTTCAAGTCCCAGACTCGGTGGCTTAAACTCACACCAGGGGTGTGTGCATGAGTGCCCAAGATGGCGAGAGGAGAATGAAGGAGAAGGGACTGCAGTGTGGCCATCTCCCCTTGGGGGGTAATTTCTCGCTTTCTGTCTCTATCTTTCTGGAGAGTGTACACGCCCTACGGGAAAAACCTCTGGGAAAAAAAAAATGCAGTTATAGCACACAACAAAGTGTGTGGAATGAGTTTAGCAAAACATCAACTTTTTTCTCATTGTGGTGATGAAAGGACTACAAGGAATGTCTCAGGGACGATATCTGTGGAGCCTAGAAGGAAGAAAGTGACAATTCTAGAAAAACTTACTGTCAAAGAACTGTAGGTGGTTCAGCAAGAAATTTTCTAACGCTAAATATTAATTTTAGTTTACATTTTTAAGTGAAACCTACAATTTGTACTGCCACATGTTAAATAAATCGTTATTTTGGCTTCTAACTGGCAGTATCTTATTGCAGAAGCATCCTGTAACAGTTAGTTCCCAACCTACAATACTTTTCTCAACATGTTTATTTGAATTCTTTTCTGCTCTTTCACAAGAGGGTGTGGGGTTCAAGATTTCTGATGGAGACAGTGCTGACTAGACAGAGAAAATCCCCATGGGAATAAGTCAGGACCTGATAAGAAGGTCAAAAAGAATGTAAGAGGGGAAAAAAACATTTTAAAAACTTAGCCCTGTTCTTTAAAACTGAAGACAGAAAAATTCTCACTTGCACTTTCATTCTATTTCAACTTACAACAACCTCCTGCTATTTTATGTGGCTCAATGTCCTCTTTTCAAACTACTTTGGCTTAAAAAAATGAACTAAACCTTACTACATGTCCATATGATCTCTTGTTTATCCTGTACTGTTTAAAGGGGTGACAGAAATAGCCATCCAACCATTGCTGGAGGTTAACCTTGGCTGTCTCCTGTGATTTTTCCAGAACTTCAAGGCTACATCTTCAACTAAGTCCTTAGGAAGTTTTGCACTTCTTTGGGCCTCTTACAATGAATGCCTCTAATAGCACAGGCCATGGAAATAAAGAAATAAACAAGAAAGGCAAATCATATAACAGGGAGAATTAAGGAATCCACATGTTTGCAGGGGAACCTAAAAATTCCAGCATGGATCCATTCCTACCCGTAATTCTTGGTAGCTGATGGTTATAAACAGATAGACTGGAGCCATCTTTTCCTGCATACCAGGTTTTGTTTTAGTCTTTTTCCTATTTATAATTGTTGGCTTTGGTGCTTTTGTTTTCTCACATGAGATTTTTTATTGCTTTTTATTTGTTTTAGATTGTCATACCTTTTATTTATTGGCAAGGTGCTGCATTACTCATGAATTTCTGTTATTTGTAAATTTTTTTTAATTAAAAGAAAAAAAGATGTAAAGATATAGTGACAAAGAAAGAGAAGCAAACTTTACGGTAAGTGCTAGTCGAAATAGAAAATGCACAGAAGATGTAGTAACTACATGGCTGACCTAACGTGCAATCAAAGCTAATCACCCAAATAATTCTACCATCGAGAGTCTGAGATAAATGGCAAAATCAAAATTTCACAACTTGGCACTTATTTTTTATGTTATTACATGAGCTTGTTGGCAATGGCTCGCTCCGTTTTCTATTCCTGATTTAAGTTTTTTTTTTTTTTTCATTTGAGCCTATTAATCCTGACATAGGTAGACTAAGTACTGTCATCCCTATTTTACTGATGTGAAAGCCGAGGCTTTCATCAATTGCCCACAGATTCACATAGAGCCTTGGATTGAAACCCATGTTTTAAAACTTCAAGCCCATATTGCTTCCTACCAGTACACGTAAGGATTTCTGTCACAGCTGGGTATTGGCCAGTGGCCCTGTGCCAAGGACTGTGTTTGAAGAGCTTTATGTGTACTATGAACACATATGGAGGAAGTACCAGGACCAAGAATTTGAACACAATGCTGATCCAAGGGCCCAAACTCTTAACTAGGACACTTTACTGCTACATACGATGGATGGGCATCCTCAGATGTTAAATTTATATAACGTCCTTATAAACTAAATAACAGCCAAATTTAAACCTTTTTAAAAGAACATAAAAAATATATTTTTTTGCCTTTCAGAAATGTTATTGAAAAAAATTGGCAAGAGACATGAAGTATGTTTGTTCTTGTGCTTCAATGATGATTAATAAACTCCTTTTTGGAGAGGCAAGATCTGAGTTTGGCATTATTATTATAACCTTTTCTCATACCAGTAGCTTCTCTTTAGGTGGGAAATGCAGTTACATAAGGCAGTGATTAATGAGGTGCTACAAATGTTGACTTAGTCTCAGTTAGGAAATTTTTTTCTCTCAAATCTAAATGCTTCACAAAAATTAATTTTAAATCACACTACAAATATGAGTAAAGTGCCGATTCAAGTTGAAAATACATCATATGCTCAACCTGAGTCCATATGCTTTTTTTCCAATTTCTTCCTGTTTTGCTAGAAAAAAACATCCTTGAACAGTTTGAGATTCCAAGAAGGTGTTGCCATTTCATTTTCTCAAAACCATTGGCCAGATTCTGTTCTTGGATGATGCTTGAATTTAAATGGGAGATGTACAAAGTATTTAAATATGGGATCCCCAAAGCATGGCATTACAGTTTTTTTAACGGCAAGTTTCTTCTTTAGAGGGTGAAAAGCTATAATATCAGCAGTATAATGATAGGTGGTAGTAGAGAAATATATGAATAGCTTCACCTTCCATCTATCTAGTCCTGTCAAACTGGAAACTAACTATAAGAATAATTCTTAGTCCCAAAAGGAAAGTTCTGGCTTTAATTGAAAGCATCACGTGATTCTACTGGGCCATTTACAATAGTAGGAAACTGTATGCACTTGTGTGGACACCTTGACCTCCAGCAGCATGTTCTCTGAATAGGTCATCAGGAAGAAAATGCCAGGCAGAAACCCAATGGTGTTATTCTACCTAGTTACAAATGACTTTCTCCAAAAACATCTACTTACTAAACACCAAGTGTTTTCATGGCAACATATAAAATGTCCTAAATTAGAACTCTACAGCACAGATTACCACACTATTTTGAAATGAAGATATACCTACTATATATTTCAAATGAAATAGATGTTGACATGTCTTTAATGAAAAATTATCAGAACTAAAGATACTTTAAAATAGTAGATCTAGTCTCACTCCCTGGATCAGCTGAGAAAACTGAGATGGGAGAGATTTGTAAAATTAACAAAGCTGTATGGAAAAAGGAAAAACTGAACAATGGGAGGGGCTGCTCTGAGCTCAAAGGAGTAGCCACAAGACATTTTTTCCCCTATTTCCAAAAAGTCTTGGGGGAGGTAATGTTAATTTGTTATGTTTAGCAAACAAAAAAAACCCTGGTTTTCTCAATATTAAGTACTTTCTCTATTTAAAATGTAATTCCCTCACTATCTAAACAGAACATCTCTTATGACATGCTTTGCATAAGGTAACTTATGATATGAGTAAGCCATATGTACAATCAAGCACAAAATAAAAAATACACAATGTAATATGGCTAAGCAACACATAGAATGATTAAATTATCTATAAGGTTGTAATGTAAATCCTTAAAAACATTTTGATGTACCTTTTAGAACGGCTCACAGAATTGTAGTATATTACTTAAACAAAATATGTTAACCAAGTAAAATATGTTATTATTTAAATAAAAATAACTTAAATGGTCAAATGCTACAGAATTTGTTAAATGGCCAAATGCTACAAAATTAAACAGTAAAATTAGAAGTACATATTTTATACAGCTCAGAGGAGGTAAAACTTCCTAAATAGTAAAAGAGACCAAAAATTAAACATCGACAACTTGATCACTTGAAAATTTCAACTTATATATTTTATTCCTCAAAGTAATATTTATGATGATGAAAACGAGACAAATATCCAACAAGAATTTATGCTAAAACCACTTTTTTAATTTTTTTTAAGAGTAGCTGATGACATACCCTTCACACCATGGCGAGATCATCTTTTTAACCCCTTCTAGACCACAGTATTCATCTGTTTAAAACCCTTCAAAGCCTCAATCTGCTCTTTAGAAGAAAGTCAAGTTTCTGGATGCAGATTAACAAAGACCCTGCCCTGGTTTCCTCTCAGTTCTCATCACACACAGTTCTTCCTCTTAAGCCCTATCCATTTTGTGCTTTCTCCAATGGGAGCCTTTGCTGGAGCTGTTTCCTCTGCCTGTCACCCTCTGATGCCCACTCATATTCCTTCAGTCCCCTAGTCATATCCTGGATCTCAGTTTAGACATCACTTCCTGATGTTCACATGTCTAAAGACTGTGGCCCCTTGTAAGCACAGTCTCCTGTATTTCCCTCGGACCTTCACTATTGCCTTTGCTCCCCGGCACTGTGCACTATGGGAGAGAAAACACATCATGTTCATTCTTGCACACTGAACACCAGGTCTGCATACATGTCGACTGGTTGAATGAACAAATAAATAAATAAATAGGCTCCTGAAACAACAATAATAAAAGCAGTATTCCCACTGAAACTATGAGCATTTTATAAACATGGGGCTACACACAAAGAAAAATAGTATTAGGAGAAAAAAGGTCTAACAAAACCCAAGGACGAAAGGTGATTACCTGAATGAGAGGAGTAGAGAAAACTTTTCCAGGAGATTCTTCTAGACTTCCCTATATTTTCTGAATGTTTTAGGATATTCAAAAGGCAGAACTCTAACTTATCAAAGATGGTCAAGTGATATATAAAAAATATATATGTTGTCTCAAGTCTAATACTACTTGGACAACAAATACCTACTGCCATTTTTTTAAGTTATTTTTATTAACTTTAGTTATTTATGTATTTGTTTTTAATTTGACCAGAGAGGGACAGAGTGAGAGAGTAGGGGGTAGGGGGGAAGTGAGAAAGGCCCAGGACTCGAACTGTGGTTGACCACATGGGAGTCCAGCACCCCGAACTACCATGCTACCTGCCAACCTCTCTATTGCCTTTTTATCATTGCTATAGTTATTCAAAAGAAAACACTGCACAATTATCTGAAAGCAGTTTTCCAAAACTACGTAATATTTTAAAATTAAACAGTTAACTCCTTAAAATGGTTTTTTGAAAAAAGTAAACTGCATTCAAGTTTAATATTTATACTGCGAGAAATTATTCTTTCCATTTCAAAATTGTTAAGCAGAGTGAGTTCTGCTGGGTGTCACCTACCCAGCATGTCTCCGTGCCAGTGTCTACAGTTGTTTGTTTCAGAAGCTCTAATTAGCTGGCTTATCTTCTGCTAGGGATTCTTCTGGTGCTAAGTTTTAATCGTCCAAATTAATTGAAATACTGTAGCAATTTCAGATTAATATTTTCAAAATTAACAATGCATAAAATAAAATCACTCATAAATCGGCTTGGTTACAGAAGCCACTAATGAACTCTACAAAACAGACCAGATTGCACTCCTCATATGCACTGTTCTATACAGTCAGACCCTAGGAAATAAGCTTTTCTCTCTGACACAAACAGGGTGCACAGATCTCCAGAAGGATAAGGTCCCTGAAACCAAACACAGTTAAGTCTGGCACCCACTGTGTGCTGTGTGACCTTGGGTAACTTACTTAACCTCTCAGAGCTTTGGTTTCCTTCTGCTGAAAAAGCCCAGTGATCTCTGCCTACTGGTAGTCACATGTTTGTTTAATTCTGTTCCCTGAACATGAACATGGATAGGATCTGTGACTTCCCTCTAGCCACTAGATTTTGGCAAAGATGATATGGTGTCACTTGCATGATTGTGTTTCATAAGATTTAATTTTCATCTTGCCAAGAGACCCTATTCACCTTTTTGGCTCACATGTTTTGATAAAAAGCACCCATGTTGGGGAGGCCTATGTAACAAAGAACTGAGGACACCCTCTAATGTGCTAGGTATTGAGGTCCTCAGTTCAAACCCAGGAAGAATAGAATCCTGCCAACAACTCTAAGTAAATTAGGAAGTGACTCTTCCTCAGATGAGCCTTCAGATGAGACCTAGCCCTAGCCAACATTGTAATTGAGGTCTTCTAGGAAACTCAGAAGCAGAGAACCTAACTAAGCCATGCCCCAATTTCTAATTTAGAGAAACTGTGAAATAAATGTGAGTTGCTTTAAGCTGCTAAACTTGGGGTAAATTTTTACATAGCAACTGAAAACTAATACAGGTGAGTATATGTATTAGTAATTACCATCACTAATATCATTTACAGATCATTTAAATATTATCTCATTTCATCTTTACAATGACACTAGGAGGTGTCTGATGCTATTACTCCCATTTTAAAGATGATAAAACAGGTTTACTTGTCTAAGATTATAAAACTAGAAACTAGAGAGGCAAGACTCAAATCTAAGCTTCTGCAGAGCCTTCAGTCTAAACCCTGCACAGGACTGCCTCTGACAATTAAAAGTGCTGATGTGAGTGAAGGTGCCCAATACACATACACACACACACACACACACACACACACACACACACAAACTAAAAAGAGATCTCTGCTCTTTCTTTCCTCGTTACTCCTTATTGCCACTGAGGCAGGTTATGACTTAAACTTAATCCCACAAGGGCTGGGTACTCTGGATCTCCAACATTCTCCAGACTCTTCCAGTGAGAAGGGCACCTTTCCGCCATCTCCAAAAAATATGCATTTAGGTCCTGTTTTTGCATCTCTCTCTACTCTGACAGACTAATCTATACTACCATGTAAGTGGGTAATAATGAACAGGGAATAATCACCTTCTTGAAACATAGTACCTAAATTCAAAAGAGGATATTGCCTTGACATTTTAGGTACAATGACAGGGTTACAGGAAGATCAATTGTGTAGCAATAAAACTGATGTTTTCTTGATATCTCTGAAAACAAAGGTATTAGTTGGGATGAAGCCTTGTTGAGAATCTCCAGTTCCTGTTTTAAATACATTCTTCATGATCAACCTAATTTGATACCAGAAAATAAACAGAAAACCCCACAAATGGGAAAAGAATAAGGTAGGGGGCATAGAAAACCCAGCCTCGGTATGCTCAAGGATAAGATGTCTGAAAAGGGTTATAATGCAGTAACAGACGGACATGCTCAGACCTAGATTCTCATTTCCCTCCCCAATTCTTTTGTAAATATAGAATTATAGAAAACAAATCCTATGTAAACAGTCTATGTCAGCATTACTCCTCACTTTGGAAATGGGCAGAGATGCCATTTAGCCAATTAGAGTACACCTTGGCTATAACAAGTACTTCAGAGACGAGAAGATGGTCTAGGCCAGCTAATTTGAGCACTCCTTGGAATTTTTCTAGAATTATTAGGGAAAAGGTATTTTCTTTTCTCTAGATTCACTAGCTCTATAGTCATGGTAGACTGACACAACCTGCCTGAGGTGCTTATTGTTAGAAAGTCAACACAGAAGAAAAGAGAACAGAGATGCAGGGAGATGTTGAACACTGGTGGTATCTGCTGAGTGCCTAGATCCAACTTTACTTAAAGGCAAAATACTCTGGATTTCCTAGTTGCCTAAGTCAGTAAGTTTCTCACTTTTCCCTCAAAAACTAGTTTTAAATGGGCTTACATACTGGTTAATACAGAACTGTACTGACCCAAACTTGGTAACAGTTTGCCAACTTCATTGAAACATCTGTAGTCCACACAATTTTTCTTGCACTGATGTATCTGTTGAGATTTTGTCTCCTTGTCTTATGTTCTTTTAGTCTGCAAAGAATTCTCCCTCATCTACTTTCATAGTCAACTATACCATTTATAACGTTGACATGCACATAGGGGGTTTGTTAACACACTGTGTGGTGCTACCATCTGACACATCAAGTACATCAGTCGCATTTCACCATCAGAACTCCAAGTTCCTCAAAGGCAATAAAACTTGTATGTTCCTAATATCTATACAGAAGAAAATAAGTTAGTCTCAAAAGAAAAATCTGTAAAAATAATTTTAAGAATCTAACATAAGCTTTCTTTCTGGAATTCAAAATTAAATGTAAAAAATCAGCTTGAATGTACTGAAACTAATTGCCAATATGAGTCATTTTGGCAAAACTTCCACAAACTACACTCCAATGCTCTAATTAATTTGATAACCATTCTCACTCGTTGTATATAGAACTGTTATTTAATAAGATCATACGCTATTATGTTATTAAGGATTACTTTATAAGATCCTCTCTCCTGATATCAGTTGCATATCGCTTGCATCAAGCACTGTTACTGGAACCATGTTTTGACCTGAACGATTCCTTCCTTCCACTTCTGTTATATCGGAACTAAGCTCTGAAACAAGGTTACCTGGCTCTGAGAGGTTGTTGGCTGATAAGAAATCTCCCAAGTTTGTCTGCTTAGCATTACACGAGGTTCAAGGCCTCCTTTGCAGAAGTTTTTTTCTAAATATAAATATATACTTTATCTTCTATAGACATCATTACTACCACAACAGAAATTATTGTTAGAAGTACATAAATGACCCAGAAGTAGATTCCATAAATAATAATTCACTGTTTCATTGTGTTATGTTAATAATCACATTACTGAGGCAGTCTCAGGTACATCATCGCATATTCACTTCACCTTCCCTTCTGTTCAGAAGGCAGACCAGTCTAAAAGACTGGCTTGGCAAGGTGTGTGTGGAACAGCCAGACATCGGCAGTAGTGATCCTTTGTGAACTCGAATGAGCTTTAAAAAAGAGAAATAAATCCTCCTCGAATCTAACAAGATGCGAGCAGGGTACTGTGATGCTCATTTCAGAAGATCTGTCCTCATGGTAAAGGAATTAGAAAGGCAGTCCTGAAAATAACTGCAAGGGGATCAACAGCCTTAGTGAAAAACTAGTCTTATTGTCCATAGCTTAATAGAAGCCTGAAAAAAATCAGCTATTTTTAAAACCAGAGCATGCTCCCCAGCATTCGTTCACAGCTTAGGTTTCTCATTTCTCTGTGATGAATCTTAATCACTGGGTTCTACTGTCCCAGTTTTTCCAAGTTCATTTCTTTCAATGTGAAATATATTTTTACACATTTATAATTATGCTCCCAATATTTAGACGAGGATTTATATTTGATGAGAAATTAGTTTTGGAGGTGACAGAAAAGACAGACGTATGTTTGATTAATATGGAAATAGAATTTATGGAGACTTTATTACTTATTTATTACAGACAAAAGCTACTTTACTAAAACCTCTAAGAGTATATGTTTCCCTCATAAGAAAAAGAAAATGCAATTTTTAAATAGGTGATTTTAAAAATACTCGCTGCTATTTCTCTCACCAATGTTCTCTATCCTGAAATTAAAATTTAAAACCTGTCTGTTCAGATATGTTTAAAAGCAAATTTGAAAGAAATCAACAATTCTGGTTAGATTTGTAATAAATTTAGCAATCTTTTGTAATTAAATCACTAAGGAGATCTGTGTTAAACTGTAATTCAAAACGATAAACCAGCAAAACAGAGTCTTTATTATTTAAATGATAACATCTACAAATAGTCCAGCTTAAAAGCCAAGTAAGTCCATATTTGCTTTGCTTTTCTAATTCCTTTTGATTTTTCGCACATAATATGAAATTACAGATCTTTCATATGTTCATCAGACCATTCACCAACTGTCTTTAAGGTTATATGCTCTTTTATATTGGATCCATATAAAAAATGATATATAATATTAAAATGTGTATATATAGATTTATATATGTGGACTTACAAGGATAAAGATGTTGTGCTTATATCTATTCCTTCCCTGGGTAGAAAGTAAATTCCCTGTAGAGAGGGGTCATCTTTTATAATTAATGATTTTTCTCTACTTAATGCTGTGTAAAATAGGAAGTTGTTAAT
Organism: Tupaia belangeri chinensis; assembly: GCF_000334495.1. NCBI lineage: Eukaryota > Metazoa > Chordata > Mammalia > Scandentia > Tupaiidae > Tupaia > Tupaia belangeri. The sequence continues at coordinate 3,672,835 of NW_006159750.1, forward strand.
GAAAGAAAGATTTCTTGAATTCCTGTTTTTGTACAGGAACCTATAGGAATAGTGTTATATATTAATCCTATCTGCCTAAAAGACAAAGTGATCATCTTTGAAAATGTCTCTGGTAAGCAACAGCAAGACATCGTCTAGACAAAGAAAAAAAGACAGTGTTTCTAAGCGACAGGTGTCTCTTGTAATCAAGAGTTTAACAAAGCACGTGAGAAACAAAAGCTCTCAGAAAGAACCCATCAATTTAAACATTCTCTGTTCATTTACTATTCAAGGTTATCCCAAATCACATGAGTACCTTAAGATCAGAAAGGGAGTGAGCAACCTAAACATTCCCATCTACTCCATCTAATCTTTAGGCAACACAACGCAATACTGGCCTGCATTTTTTAAAAGTTTGTGACTGTGGTTCCATGAGTTCCATACATAAAAGACAATTTTGCAATAGTCTAAAAATGAAAAGAACACATTCCCCCGTATTCCAATTTGCCACTTGCAATCTGAGCTAAATCTTATTATCTCCTATACATACAAGGAAACTTGAAAAGCTCAGTATTTAAATTAATTGGTAACTTTGACCTTGAGTGCCACTTTAGGTGAAAAATATTATACAAGTGTTGAGATTTTCTTGAGATTTATGATCTCATGTTTTTGAAAAAGGCCTAGCACCTCTGTGTTCCTGAAATAATTGATCTGTCTGTTACAAGTGTTCTTTTCCTGATACCAACATCTGTCTCAGGAAGAAAAGTACAAACTGATGAAAATACACTGCTATATTTAAGAGAGCCAAAAGTGCTACCAGAATCTGCGTGTAACTCATTACTAAAAACAGTCAAGACTACAAGTTGTTAAATCTCTGAGCACACAATAGAAGGCAAGAAAATATAAAGAGCAAAGCCATTTGTAAATATTCTCTATAGGATTAACAGAAACTATTAATAATGACTGAATGTGGTAACAAGTCTACAGGTCACATCTCTCTTAGGTTTGAATAGAACCCTCTTCCCTAAAATACACATTTTTTTCAACCTTGAGAGGTTTTCTTTCTTTGAGTTTTTATTGTAATAATAAATAATTTCACCAAAAAACTCTCAGTCATCACTACTGATTATATCTATTGGTAAAGAAAGCAAAGGATCATGAAAGATATTAGATAAACAAGGAAGACAACAAATTTGAAAAGGATACAATTATATAATTTTTTGCTTCAAGGAAAACTCGACATAAAATATAGGATTTGTTTGCAAAGGAATAAGTGACAAATATTGATTCTCCTTCACATAGCAAAATGTCCAATACCAAATATCATGCTCTAACACAAACAAATTGGTATAATATTAGGTTGTCAGGAAAGTAATGACATAGTTTTCTATTTTTCTATGCAAAAATGCATCTTGACTGTCCCAGCAACCCGATAATTGCCACTAGTTAGCACTTACTATATAGTGGGCACTTTTTAAAGTACTTTATGTATATTAACTCCTGCAATGCTCATAACAACTTTGTAAGATGGGTACTGATATTAATCTCCTTTTACAAATAAGGAAACTATAGCAGAGAGAGAGAGTAAATAGCCAAAGGTCAAATAGCAAGTAAATACAATAGTTAAGTCTAGTTCCAAGTGCAGGCAACATGGCTCAGAGCCATGTTTCCCACCACTAGACTGTCTGGTTCTACCATTATATCAACAGGAGCAATTTTATTTTAGACATGGTCTCACTCTCCTAATCATCCCACCTTAGCCTCCCAACTGGGACTACAGGCAAGCACCACTTTGTCTGGCTCTAGCAGGAAAAATTAAAAAGTAAGAGAGATAATGCATACAGAAAAAGTATATAGCTATTCATTAACTCATAAAATAAGCATTTGTTAAGTACATGCAACTCACAGGACTATGGATATTAAGTCTCTTTCCAACCAATGGTCTATTGGGAAGATATAAAATTGACCTTTGTATACGTGTGTGTGTGTGTGTGTGTGTGCGTGTGTGTGTGTGTTTTCTATAAGCCACCATGAGAGGCTCTAGACAACCATCAGTGAATTCCCAGTTGGATATGTCAACTAAGTAGCTATATAGAAGAAAAGAAAATAAAAATAACTTCCATAGTGAAAGCACTAACAGCAGATAAAGACCTTTGGAAACAGTTAGTCCTAACAACCTCTATTTTACCAGTTCTTTGTTCACACGAACTGGTTTCTTAGATGAAACTCTCCTACACACCTACAAAAACCTGCTAAATAGCCACTTCAAGATTAATGCAAGAGGGACCAGCAGTTAGCATAATGGCTATGTGGCTGGACTCCCACATAGGCGACCGCGGTTCGCATCCCAGACCCAGTGGCTTAAAACTTACACAGGGTGTGTGTGCATGCATGCCCAGGATCCTGAGAGGAGAACAGAGGAGAAGGGATTGCGGCGTGGCAAACCCCCTGGGGAGTGATTTCTCGCTTTCTGTCTCTCTGTCTCTCTCTCTGTCTGGTGAGTGCATGTGCCCTATAGCAAAAACCTCTTTAAAAAAAAAAAGAAAAAGAAAAGATTAATGCAAGATAGTCAACAAGTAAGGGTTAACTTTGAACAAAGAAACTTTGTAACCTGCCAGCAGAAAGAGGCAGAGATGCAAATAGTCAAAGAGCCCTAAATACATAACTCAAGCCTAGGTCAAAGAGAGCTACAGGGAGAAATGGGTGTTATCACATTAGCAGCTTCAACAGGCAAGATCAACTACAGCTGTCCCTGTTATCTTCAGGAGATAGGGTCAGGATTCCCCTTCAAATATGAAAATCTGAAAATGCTCAAGTCCCCTATAAAATGACATAGTATTGGCATATAACGTACGTATATCCTCCTGTACACATAAAATGATCTCTGGATGACATGTAATATCTAATACTATGCAAATGCTACATAAATGGTTGTTGTACTCTATTGTTTAGGGAATAAAGACAAGATAAAGAAGTCTATATACATTCAGTAGAAACATAACCATTTTTGTCCAAATATTTTCAATTCCCAGTTAGTAGAATCCACAAAAGCAGATCCCATCCTACAGGTGTGGAACACTTAGATATGGAGGGCTGACAATATATGTCTTAAAAAATGTGGGAAAATGAGAAATATATTCACGTATTTTTCTACTCAGTAGAAAATTATCACATATATTCTTAGAAATATAGCATATAGCAGCACTTGTCTTATATTTGTAAAATTATTCTTTGTGAGGTTCTAAAATCTTTGGACAAACAGAAACACTTGAAGAGATGTACATACATGAAGTCATTACTTTTAGGATAAAGGTATATAAATTATTAGTAATTGTACTATTGTTCTACTTTACCAAGTTCATAATCAGTGAATTCACCCTACTTTCCTCTAGGTAATCTAAGGGATCCTAGAACACTTTGACTATAAAGTAAATTGTTAAGAGTCAGTGATGCAGATTGGACGCATAGTCGATAGCAAACAGCTGTGGTGCTAGAAGACACATGACCTGCTGTGGGTTTGTATCTCCATGTCAGCTCAAAAACATTCCAAGTGAGTGAGCTGGTGTTCAAGATCCTGACAATCTAGAGGACCAGGGAAAAGGTACTCAGGGCATGCTGAGACCCTGTTGAGGGCGCTTCTCTCTCTCTCAGCAAATTACTTTTTAAAAGAATAAAATGTACTCCTACTAACTATAAGAAAGAAATGAATTTCCTGAGATAAAGGGACTAAATAAGTATGTCTAAAAAATAAAAATAAGTATGTCTTAAAAATAAAATTTAGGGCTGACCCCATAGTCCTGTGGGTTAAGGGAGTCAGGTCCCACATGGCTGACCATGGTTTGAATCTCAGCCCTGGTGGTTTAAAAAACATGCCAGATACATGTATGGGTGCCCCAAATCCTGACAGGACATACAAATGAAATCTCAGAAGGGACTGTGATGTGACCATGTCCTATTGATGGGTGTTTTCTCCTTCTCACTCTGTCACTCTAACTCTGTGAGCACAACTGAAAATAATAAATGAAATCTATACAGGTTAGATGATTTTATAAAATAGAAATACTACAACGCACATGAAATAAGGAAAAAAAAATTAAGTTCATAGTCCTATGTTCCTAGTAAATGGAGGAAGCTTCTTCTAAACATTATTGCAGTGTCCTTTGCAAAGTGCAGTGTTTTGAGAACTTTTTAAAAAGTGCAGTGTTTAAAAGTGCAGTGTTTTAGAACTATTTAAAAGGAAACAAAGTTCAACCAGATGGCACTGAAGTTAAGGTGGCTGGATTACACATGGCCAACTATGTGGTTCAAGTCTTAGACCCGGCAGCCTGAAAAACACATAAAATACATGTGTATATGCCCAAAACCCCAAGAGGGCAATGGAAGAGAAGGGACCAAGGCATGGCCATCCCCACTGGGGAGGGAGGCTTTCTCACTTTTTCTCTCTCTTCTCTGTTTCTCTCTCTCTCTGTGTCTCTCCATCAAGCACACGTGCCCTATAGCAAATTAAAAATATATAAATAAACAAGAAGAAGTAAAAGTAAACCAAAGCCTTTAGTTTTTTTAATAGCTCCAATTTTGTTCTGTAGTTAAAAGATTTCAACTGTTAGGACAGAGGTGAAGCAATTTCTCGCCAGAGGCAACACAGCTCCTATAAACCTCAAATTGCTCATAAACTGGCACCGCTGCCATGGGTGTGGCTTCAGTTCAAAGCTATAGTGCTTTGAAAACTAAACTTTACAACTAACTCAACACTGCTTATGATGAAAAAAAAAAAAGAAAAGAAAACACATAAGCCGCATTATTTGCCAACAAGGCGACTCAATATTTCACGTTCCACTTGATTTATTCTCAAGGTCATATATTTGGAATCCCTTAGCTGACTACTAATACCTTTTACCCACAACAATAGGATCGTATGCCCACCCTACGATAAAATCATTGGTAAAAAAACTGTGGAAAGCATTGCTTAATGGATCAAAGAAATTACGCTGATATCACGAGAGGGTAAGCCTCATAATGTTAAACAGAAAACTGAATGTTTTCGGCAGACAAATTATTGGTCTCCAGAGAGGACATTTGTTCAAAAAGTCCTTAAAACCATGCTTCTATTATAAAATAGTAATAGATATAAAAGGAAGACATTTCCCCAGATGGGGAGAGTACCAATTGCCTGGTTCCCGTACTCTCGCAGAAGACAGCTAATTTTTAAATGCAGCTTGTTGGTTTATTTCTTTAGCAGATTCATAAAGGAAAGGGGGAGGGTACTGGATAGTTAGCATTAACCAGAGGCCCTGAGGCTGTTCAGTAAGCAAATAACCAACTCAGCTGCTGCCTGTGAAAAGACTACCAAGCATAGCTACTCTTCATGTGAATGATTTACATTTCAGACCTTCACCTCCTGGTCACAACATTATATATGAAACCTCAAGGACCAAAGGCCAACAATATGCCTAACTTTCCAGAGCAACTCGTATATACTTCCATAATCTCTTAACTGAAATGATTATTGTAGGCTGAGTAATCAGAAACACACCTGGATCCATTTGTCTGGAAGTTCTCCGAAGTCCATTGGTCCGTTTCTGTGCAGAAAGGGAAAACAAAGATGTATTGGTGACTCTACATTATCAAGTCATATTACTTCTGCTATTTTGGAAGGCCAATGAATATTGCACTGAACATAATTAAAAACATGAGTACATTTGATCAAAGTAAATTTTTGTTTTTATAATTTAATCTTTTGGTTTTTTTTACATTTGAACACTACATTTGATATATCTGACAACACTAAGAAAATGAAATCCTGTTGGCCAACTATAGATAGTATGACTCATTTTTTTTTTTAAGTCATAGTGACTAAGTGAAGTAGAATAAATTCCAAGCAGCCATTTATGGTTGGAAATTTTTTCTTACCAAGATAAATTAAATGGGAATGGTGTTTTAATTAGAGATCAGTTATATCCGAATACTTTTTAAAAAAACACAGACATGTAGTTCATGAACCATAAATCTGCACCGTAGAGAAGAAATCAATATAAGACAAGCTGCATATTGCAAAACTTACAGATGAGAGGCAAAACAAGAGATTTTAACTCTGAAAATGCATTATTACACATTTGATTTCACAAGCATTAAATTCATTCTCACCTAATAACTATGGTAATCTCACTAATTAGGAAGGCCTTGATTTTCACTTTTTATAATACAACTGGATGAAATGCTGAATCTATGACTACCATATAATTTAGAATTTCACAAAAGCAATTTTCTTTTCATGTTTGTGGGGTTCGTGCTTGTGTGCAGAGCCTTGGTTTTATTCAGAGCACGCTTGGCTTTACCAAGCACACATTAGCCATGCATTTTTCTCAGGGTTCCTTCTGTTCTTATTCATACATTAAATGGTTGAAATAGGGTCTTTCAACCTTCCCAAGTGTCTCAAAGCTGTATCAGCAGGCTTTTTACCACTCTCAGGTGAAAACCAATTGGAGAAATTTTTTAAACATAATTTTTGTTTTCACTCCACTTATTTCCAAAACAGATTTGCAAATGACTACTAGGATCATTCAAATCAGCATTAAAGCTATGCTGAGCAAGATGGATAGCAGTACTAGGCAAACTATGACAAAGAGCGTTGCTATGAATGAGAGGGAAACGTGGCTCTGAGCTTCTTGGTAGGCAAGGCACTAAAACGGAAAGTGTGATGAGCTACAGATTTATATCTGATAATATGAAAGAAAACTGCTTCCAAAGAAAAACTCTTTTCTACCTGAAATTTTATAATTTTTTTGAGCTCTCAAAATAAAAGGCATTGAACAGCACAGCTGACAGTGTTTTCAACAGGAAAATACATGCTAGGTATCTAGTTGCTATTTACTTCCTGCATAGCCCCACCACCTTCTTCTGTACAATCACAGCTGTCTTTCTATTGATACTGTACCTTCTCTCAAAGGGCTTAGAACTCAAGAAAGGAATTCATTGTTTTATCTGATTCTTAGAAAACCTAAAAGAATATTCTTTAGAAACTATAAACATAAAATAGGAAAAAGAGGGGCCAGCAGGCATCATGGTGGTTAAGGTACTGGCTTCCCACATGTGGCTGCACTTCAAGTCCTGGACCTGGTGACTTAAAAATCCTGCCAGGCAGTGTGCATGTGTGCCCAAAATCTCAGGAAGAGAATGGAGAAGAAGGGATTACAGTGAGGTCATCCCTCCTGGGAGGTGATTTCTCACTTTCCCTTTCACTGTCTCTCTCTGTTGTTCTCCAGTAAGTGCACATGCCCTAAGGCAAAAATCTTAAAAAAAAGAAATAAATGGAAAAGAAAACCTGATTTCAAGAGCAACTCTGTATTACCCTAAATTTAGGATTAAAATAGACAACCGAGTACAATTATTAAGAGTATAAGTTTGGGGCCAACAGGTAGCAAAGTGGTTAGAGGTTGGGCTCATATGTGGCCGACCGTGGTTCGAGTCCCAGACTTGGTGGCTTGCTTTCTGGCTTTCAACTCTCTGTCTCTGTCTCTGTCTCTCATGAGCACATGTGCCCTTAGCAAATTAAAAAAATAATAATAATAAATTAAATTAATAATTCTTCACCAAAAAAGAGAGTATAAATTCAAAAATAAGACTATCTAAATGCACAATCAGACCCTGGTACTTGGCAATTGTTTGATTGTGAACAAATGAATTTGCATCTCTATGCTTCAGTTTTCTCATCTATAAAAGAGATGCTTCAGTTTTCTCATCTATAAAATAAAGATAATAATAGCACCTACTTCATAGGGTTTATGGTGAAAATTAAAAGTTAATTTATGTTAACTGCTACTTTGAAATGTTTGAAATCCCACAAAGGAGAAATTCTTCTACTGAGTTAGTGCCTTACTACTTATGTCTTAGGTTCTTCCTCCTGAAAAGTAATTGAAAGGGAATCACCCTGAAAACAGAAATCCCACAGGAAAGGTGGGCAGTGAATCAAACCATGGTCTGGTATAATTAAGAAACCAAAAAAAAAAAAAAAAAAAAGAGGTGGGGAGTGATTTTTAGCAACTTAGATTAAGTGCATTTGGAAAATTTTAAGTTTATTATACTAAGGAAGAATCTAAAAAGTATTTTATGTAAAAATATAGAAATGTTGGGACTAGCAGTTAGCATGATGGCTATGCTGCTGGACTCCCATGTAGTCGACTGTGGTTCGAGTCACGAACCCAGTGGCTTAAACTCACGCCAGGCGTGTGTGCGTGCGTGACCAAGATCCCAAGAGGATAATGGAGTAGAAGGGATTGCGGCATGGCCATTCCTCCAGGAAGTGATTTCTCGCTTTCTGTCTCTCTGTCTTTCTGGCAAACACACATGCCCTAAAGCAAAAAAGACCTCTCCAAAAAAAGAAAAAAAAAAAAAAAAACCACAGAAATGTTAAGCAGAACATATTTTGGGCCATTTAAAATGCAAATTACAACTGTCATTCAGTTACCCCTGTCCTACACACTCCCCTTCCCAACCTATATCCTCCAAAGTCTAGGACAGAGCTGGAGAGCCTTTGTTTCCACCAGAAAGGAGGAGAGAAGGCACAGGCAGGAGTTGCCTGGCCAGCTCCCAGTTACAGCTCACAGGACCGTAAGATTTAGTCTCCAAAGCCTTCTCAATCTCCTGTGATTTACCTAGAAGGAAAGGGAAAACCAAATCTAATTTCATAAGCACTGGTAGCTGTTTCTCACTTCATTACCGTTTGCCTTGTCTGGCTCTAAAAAAAAAAGAAAAAGAAAAAATGGCTTTTACCCCTTCAGACTCCCTCTCTCTTCTTGCCTCTTTTGGGAAAAAACAAAAAACAAAAAACTAATTCTCTCTGCTGATTTTACCAACCACACAAGCAGTTTTATTTGCTATATGAAAGCTGGTTTTGGTTCTTCTACCTGTTTTAACCTGTGTGAGGAAACTGACTTAAAGCAGCCTGCTGATCCTGTGGCTGCTGAAAATTAACCTACATTGAAAATGAAATGTGAAATTTAAGCTATAACATTAACAATGATGGCTACAGAGAAACAGAAGACTATAAACTGGTACATGGGGAGAAAGAAGATTCTCAAGAGAGGAGAAAAAAATAAAAATCACAAAGCTTACGAAACATGAAAAGTTATTTCCTGATGATAATGAATATAGAAATGTCTTTGTCTTGACTGATTTACATGGTATTCGTGCTAGAAAAAGAAATGTTGTACACTGTAAATATATGTGATTAAATGTAAATTTTTTAAAAATCCTGAAATATTAAAAAAAAAAAAAGGGCGCCTTCATGATTTACTTGTGGAAGATTCCTGAGCATTCTATCAGCATCAGTCTTGGAACGTAAGCACACCTGGAATGGGGTGAAAGAAGCTTGTTACTCTTTTGACCAAACTAAAGTTTCCAAATGGATTGGTCAGTATAAGAGTTTACTAGCATTTTCCATCCCAAGTAAGATCATTAGCATAATCACACATTGAATAAAAATTACACTTGCACTCAAAAGTGAAGCAAGTCATTAAAGAACTGATGCTACCTTTTTCAAAACAAAATCAACGTGAAAATTAATTTCTTTCATTATAGGCTTACATGTAATTTTTAAAAGTATAAAAGTGACTATGAGAATTACATAATACCATGTGAAAATTATTAACCCTCCTTTATTAGTACACTTTCCTTCTATAAATACACCCACTTCAGATAACTTAATTAAATAAACAAAGCCATTGTCCTTGGAAGAAATAATACATATATCTAATAGGATAAATGTTAAGTAACACTGAGTTAAAGGTCAGCACCCAGCAAGGTAGCCACCTCAATAAACTAGTAATAGGGTGACAGAGTAAATAAACAATGGTTGCTTTGCAAAACCAACCACATTGCAGAAAAATCCTGATAATCCTCATGAAAAATCTTACCTCTCCACAAAACACTGAAAGAAAAAACTTTCAGGTTAATTTATCTTAGCACTAAAATAACTTGTGCAACTTATTTTTTTAAAAATATATTATTATCTTGCTTTACATTCCTTGAGTCTAGATTCTAACATATAGACAACTAATACACTGTATAGTTACATAGGAGCTTCTTCCTATTACCCTTTTAATATCCTATATATACAAATTAGTTGTGTAAAAAAATATAAACACAAGCCTCTCCTATGACATCATGCTGTATTTTTCATTATTGTACCGACTATATAAATGATAGCTTATTAAAAGCATACTAATATTGGGATACTTTTAAAGAGATATATCATTGTTACATGCTAAAATGATTTGGTTGATAATAATTTTCTGTCACTCTTCGATTCTGAAATTCTCAGACTACTATATTTTGGTTCACATATCTCATAGCACACATATCAAATTTTAATTCTCTCTGCTATGGCTTTTTTAAAAAATGTTTTGGCTATAGTAATTTTGGAGAATGGTGTGAGAAATTTAGTTGAAAGCCTAGGAATTCATTCTTTTGCATGTTTTCATGCCTCTATTCTGAGAGGCAACAGGGATCATATACTTCTGAGCTATCAGGGGTAAGACCCTGTTAAAGCAAAGGAAATGTAATCAGATCTTTATTTGATCAATAGCATGACAATAATCATGTTTGTGCACAAATGAGAAACTTGAAACATGAAACCATTTCTTAACCTGAGCCATGTAAGAATTTTCTAAATTGTCCAGTATGGGCAAATGTTGGACAGCCATACAACACACGTCACAAGAGGGGATGCACTTACCAACTTTCTGGGATGGGGACCACACTTTCCTCTGTAAAAGTGTCCCACTGGACTCAGTCTTAGGTTAAATATGCACATTTCTCTTCTACCTATGATCTTACTTAAGACAGTAGCTGCGAAAATTCCTTTGACTTAACTTGTGCATTTCACTCACAAACATTTGACTGCTCCTTCGATTTCTGTTTCTTTTCTATTCATTTAACAAGGTACACTTAACACTGTAAAAGCTAAAACCTGATTGGGTTAGTGAACAACTCAAAATTCAAAATGTTACATAAAAATTTTTAAATTTAATCTTACCTCTGGTGGTTTGACCGTCCCTTGTTCTGAAACAAATGTAAAAATTGGCATTGTCAGTGTAAAGTTACTCTGTGTGTTAGCAACCTTAGCTTGCTCTCTGCAGAGTGGTAAAACTCCACAGCTTTGTTTTCTTAACTGATACCTGTAATATATTTCCAGGGTCCCTCAGGCTGGGCTAGTAATGGTTTTGCAACCCCGGTTCTCTTCCCTCATTGGCTTGTCAGGAAAGTGACTCACAGGTCTAAATGACTTCTAAGTTATGCTTAACTTTTTATTAAGCCATAACAGTTTAACCACACAAAGCTCCTTAAAACAGCAGCTTGCACTACATTTATATGCATGAGAGGAAGCTAGATATAACCTTTCAACACGCCTTGTTTTAAGAATCTAAACATACTGAGTTACAAACGTATTATGGTGACTATTTATAACAATTACAATTTACTACAGGATAGCATTGCATAGTAAATGTTTTTCATTAAGGGCTATAACTCTTACTTTTTAATTTTTTAGAATTACTTAATTTTATTTACTTATTAATATTTTTTTTAATTCACCAGGGAGAAACGGTGTTGTGAGTATGTAAGGGAGCAAGCCTCTGTGGCTGGCCATGTGGGAGACTACCACTCTAACCACTATACCATGCCACCTTAATTTCAGGAGGAATACAGTTTGATTTAAAGATAGAAGAAAACAAAAACAAAAACAAAACAAAACAAAAAAAACCTGAGTCATGATTTGATTCTGATGCTAACTTTTCTTTCCCCCTTAGTTTACCTCTATAAATAGAAACAACAACCCTTCATTAAATTTGTGTTCCTAAAAATGACTAACAGTTACAAAGGGCCCTGGGATCTTCAGGTGTGCATTGTGACAAAGGACAGAGGATTGCTATAAGAGCATGCACTGCACCTGGAACGCTGGTGCATAGAGTTTGACTTCCTTTCCCATCCCCAGGAGCACCTAGACATGGTGTAACTTCTCAGACTCAAAGAAAAACCCTCATCAATTTGAACCCATGCCTAAGATTTCTCACCCAAAATGAGCCTCTTCAGAAGGATCTGAGAAGTGAGGCTGAAATACAGAGACATTAGGAGAGAAAGGCAAACTTCAATGGGCTCTGCAGGGTATTTCTTGGTGGTTAAGGCTCTGGACTCCTACATGGCCAACCACAGTTCGGTTTCCAGACCTGGAGGCTTGCTTTCTCACTTTGCCTCTCTCTGTCTCTGTGTTTCTTTGTGGTGAGCACTTATGCCCTATAGCAAATCAAAATAAAGATAGTGATAATAAATAAAATAATTCTTTAAAAAAAGGTGGGTGGGGGGTTGCGGGGAGGATTCCAAGAAGAGCCAAAGCCCAAATTTGAGGGAAAAACTCTGACTAGGATACAGGACTTGCTGACACATATTGCTTTACACCAGATGACTGCCTGGGGCACAGGGGGTTGGTTTGTTTTTCTTTCTTTCTTTTTACTATTTTTTTTTTTTTTTTTTTTAAGGACTACTACTGATAAATGAAAAAGCAAGACCCATAGGCAGAAAGTCACCTTCTTGGAAAAAAAGATACCTTTTTGCCAATTTCAAAATCCAGGACTCTGGCTCGCACAGTGACTGTCTGCTAGGGAGCCACCTTTGCCAGGCCTGATAGCAGCCTTAACAAAGGCGTATTCCTGAGCAAAATGGGATCCTTTGCTGCTGCTTTTCCTCCTGGTTAGAAACACACACTGTTTCAGGAGACAGCCATAAGACAGTGGTGTCTATAAAAGTATCAATTCTTGTCCAGCTTAAAACCCAGGGTAGGTGAACTTGGATTCTTACCAAGGCAGTTACGATACCCGTTCCACTAGTTTGTCCAGAAATCCCTCTCTATGCCATGAGAGCCCTATTTTCCCACTAGGGAGAGAGTTAGAGCCTGAGCTGGAAATTATAAACTACAGGAGAGACCAAACCAGAGGGGAATTGAAGTTTTCCACCCAAGGAAACTTAGGGTCTGGTACTCATAAATCAGCATGAGTCTTAATTTTAATTCAAAAATAGTATCTTTTTCCCCTAATTCTTTGCATACAAGTGTTTTTATGCCTCAGTAAAGTAGGTCTTTTACAATATGCTTTAAACTAATGATTTGTGGCAGAAAAGCATGATGATCTCATGGGCAGTAGTCACACCACTCTCCCTGAGGGCCCTCTTGGTGCTCCTCAGGAAGAAATGACAGTATGTAATGTGGCCATATAGCTGTGCAGACACTTGTACCTCTCAACTCCAGGAACAGAAGACCCTCATTTACAGGCTCTTTTTTTTGTGCAGGGTTTGGCTACAAGCTGGCCAGCTCTCCCATTGCAGAACACAGGAGGACGTGAAGCACAGGCAAGTCACAGTGGGACTGATACAAAGTGAGGTACAAATTACTCTAAGCTGATCCAACTCAACTCTCCTGCCTTTGTTTCTTCCTCTTCTGGTTTCCTGCCTTCTGTCTTTGCTATCTTGTCAAGAGAACCGGTTTTCCTCGTAATTCTGATTGGATGCACTGAGAACTGCTCTACATAAAAACTCCTCTATGTAATCAAGACAGAAAAAAATGGAAAGAGACTCTGTGCTAGTTACGACTCCAACTCATGCAACAAGGCATGAGTCTTTAAGGTCTCCTCTTTTTCTTTCTTTGCCTTGATTGCTTCTTTAGTGTCAATACATCTACCCTAGGACAGAGGCCAGTTACTTCCATGGACTTGGTAAAAAGCAGTTAGCACTCTGATATCCTCTGCCTGGGAACATAAGTAATTCTTAAAAGTCTAAATTTTATTGAACTATGTCTTAAGGTAGGGTTCTGTGAACTTTCTAAGGATAGGACAAAAGCCAAAGGAGTAGATTAATTCTTCAAATCTATTCTGAGTTAGGACATTCTTAGCCAGACTCTTTTACTTATATTTCCATACTTGGGCTATGGCCATACTGTTACACTGATTGTCCCTTTTACAAACAAAATCTAAATTCTCACGATCCTGTCAGTGTTTGCTAACTTACACTGAAATATCAATAATGAGAGAGAGGAACCCCATCCACAACACTGTTTCATACATTTTCAAAGGAAAGATTCATGCTGGCTGGAAAAAAGTGGAAGAAGACCCTCTTTCTATGAAGTACTCTATGGAAAAGTTGCTCCAATTTTGAAGTCTGCAACCCCATCCTTTACTTCCTATTGGTTGATATCCAACACCTCTAGAATAGGCACTTGGGGTTCTAGAAAACTCACTGAGTGCCAAATTCTGCAAAAGGGCTAAAATAATAAGGACTGATTAACACCAACTCTACTTTGGCTGAATTCTGACCCAGGAGGAAGGTTGCTCTTTGAGATCTGATGAAAAGACTCTCTTTTTGTCTCTTTTTTTCTTGGGAACACTCAGTTCTTTAAGTTTCCAAAAAGTTTTTAATCCTCAGTTTTTCTTTACCCTGTAGCCTACTTCTCAGATCCTACTGATCAAACTATAAAATGTTCTTACCCTTTCAAGAACCTTTCTAGATGGTGACTCACAGTCCCTCAAGGGGTTTATACCTTGCATTCTTTCATCATGTCCCAACTGGTTTAACATAACTCAAAGAAGTGGTGTTACTGAGGTGCTTGGAGCCTTTGCAGAAATTCATCTTCAATGTTAGCGCCAAGCTCGATAAGCATATTTGTGTAAGATAAGTGACTTTCACTGAGGCATTAGACACACATCGTATAATTCACTTATTTAAATATAAAATTCAGTCCTATTTTATTTGTTTTTAAATACAAGTGACTCTCAGCTCATACATTATTACACATTAGCTTTGTCTCTTATCTCAGGCTCTATTTTTTAAGAGTAAACAAATCAATGTCCAGTAAGACTATCTGTCTCAAAAGGGGCCATAGAAATGTAATTCCTATACGGTTTTTGAAAATGCCTTCACATCCTGGCTAACATGGTATTACTGTAAAACATTAAAAATAAAAGACAGGAGACCAGATGGAGATGCGAGGTAAAATACAATGCTCTGCAAGGCAGACCCACATGAAAAGGTTCTGTAAAAGGTATCATTTCCTGGGATCCATAAATAGCTGAAGTTGGAGGTAAACTGCAGCATCAACCCTCTTAGGGACGCTATTTCTCTACTTCTGTCTCCCTCTCTGTCTCTTTTGCTCACAGAAAAAAAATTACTGAATAAACTTAAAAAAAATAATAAATTAAAAAAAAAACCTAGGGCCAGCAGGTGACATAGAGGATAAGGCCACATGTCCAGCTGTGTGGTTTGAGTCTTGGACCCAGTGGCTTGAAGATCATGTGGGCACATGTGCGTGTGTGCCCAAAATCCCAAGAGAACAATCGAGGAGAAAGGATTGTGGCAAGGCCATCCCCCCTGGAGGGTGCTTTCAAACTTTTTCTCTCTCTCTCTCTTCCCCCCAACCCCCATCCCCGAAGGTACATGAGTCCTATAGCAAACAAACAGAGAAAACTAAAATACAACTGGACTGATCAAACTTTGGAGGAAGCTGCATAAAGTTTGCTACTCAGATCTATAGTAATATTTTGAAAATTTAAAAAAGAGAGAAATTATAAATAATACTTAGAGGTTGATCTGAGGTCTTTTCAGGGCTCTAATAGGACTCCAACTATAAAAAAGATTTCAACTCACTTTAATAATTATTCGTTTATCATTCACCTGACCCAAATAGTTAATTGAAAGAATACCTATTCTGCAGTATAAAATTGTCTCGATCAGCTAAAAAAAGAGGATTGACTTATACAAAATGTTTTAAGTACTCTTAACCAGAACCAAGTCATTTTTTGACTATACAATCAATGATCAAGCCTCAGTTCTGCAAAAATAATGTGATAAAATGTCTAGTGGCAGAGGCCGAAATAAAATTGTACTCTGAAAGCTTATCACCTCTTGTGTTAATATACTCAATATTATTTATAAAAGAGCTCATTTGGCTTGAAGATCATGTGGGCACATGTGCGTGTGTGCCCAAAATCCCAAGAGAACAATCGAGGAGAAAGGATTGTGGCAAGGCCATCCCCCCTGGAGGGTGCTTTCAAACTTTTTCTCTCTCTCTCTCTTCCCCCCAACCCCCATCCCCGAAGGTACATGAGTCCTATAGCAAACAAACAGAGAAAACTAAAATACAACTGGACTGATCAAACTTTGGAGGAAGCTGCATAAAGTTTGCTACTCAGATCTATAGTAATATTTTGAAAATTTAAAAAAGAGAGAAATTATAAATAATACTTAGAGGTTGATCTGAGGTCTTTTCAGGGCTCTAATAGGACTCCAACTATAAAAAAGATTTCAACTCACTTTAATAATTATTCGTTTATCATTCACCTGACCCAAATAGTTAATTGAAAGAATACCTATTCTGCAGTATAAAATTGTCTCGATCAGCTAAAAAAAGAGGATTGACTTATACAAAATGTTTTAAGTACTCTTAACCAGAACCAAGTCATTTTTTGACTATACAATCAATGATCAAGCCTCAGTTCTGCAAAAATAATGTGATAAAATGTCTAGTGGCAGAGGCCGAAATAAAATTGTACTCTGAAAGCTTATCACCTCTTGTGTTAATATACTCAATATTATTTATAAAAGAGCTCATTTCAGCTGCCAATTTAGGGTGCAGGTTCTAGGTAGCAATCTTGCAGGTTTAAACCACCAGGAACACCAAGGCAACTTCCTTCCAATTAGGGGCGGCTAGAGCAGCTGCAGGAACAGCAAGCAGCTGGCCTAGATAAAAGAGCGATTAAACAGATAAGCAAATGGGAATCTGCCTCGGATAAATATTAGAGCAGCTGAGGCTTGCATTCCCACTAAAGGAAAAGATGCATTAAAACCAAAGTTGCCTGCTCCAGCAATATTTGCCTTCTAACGTTACTTTCTTTGTTTAAACTGAAAGGATGCAAAGCAAGGTATATTGATCAATGCCAGAGTAAGAAGGGGACCAAAAAGACTTTAGCTATTAGTCTTACAGTGGAGGATAATCCCAAATGTCCCCAAAGGTTGCAGTCTAGGATTAGACCTTAATGGTGGCATACAGTGACAAGGAAGTGCCACCCTAGAATTACATCAGCTTTGCACTGACTTGTGT
>NW_006159750.1:3689978-3710874 GCF_000334495.1 Tupaia belangeri chinensis
GAATCTCATCTAATGGAGTTCATTCCTATTCATTATTAACGTTGAAAAGGTTTGGCACACACTTCAGAGCCTGTGTATGTGTTGAGTATTGAGGTTGCCATGGTGAATGTGAAGGAGTCAACTCAAGTTCAGTGAGAAAAATAGTGGAACTACCAGCCCTTTATATCCATGCAAATCCACAAATGTTAAGACGTAAACTAATCACCCAACCTTCAAATTTGTTTCCAAGTTGCATAGTTTCGCTCATAAAAAAGTAAACTTGATGGGACCAGCAGTTAGTGTAATGGCTATGTCGCTGGACTCCCGCGTAGTCCACTGTGGTTCGAGTCCCAGACCCGTGGCTTAAACTCACACTAGGTGCGTGTGCGTGCATGCCCAAGGTCCCGAGAGGAGAATGGAGGAGAAGGGATTGCAGTGTGGCCATCCCATCTGGGGGGGTGATTTCCTGCTTTCTGTCTCTCTGTCTCTGTCTGTTTGGTGAGTGCACACGCCCTATAGCAAAAACCTCTCCAAAAAAAAAAAAAAAAAAAGTAAACTTGACACACCTTTTTTATACTTCAAATGTTCTTGATAATCTGTCATAGTCCTATGTTAATATGAATGAATTCATCCAGAATGCACTGCATTTTGTGAAGTAATTATTATTTCTAGGATGAATGAAGACTAGATAAATGTAAGGGATATAAAGCATGAAATGTAATGGTTTCTGGCCCCTGGGAAGACAACATCCAAAGAAGGACAACTTTTCCGAATAGTAGTATCTAGGATATATTTCAAATGCTTAATGATTAATATTTAATTATATTTTCTGATGCTAGTAATGATTGCATTTGGGTTGAAATAGTCTTATTTTTGGAAAAAAGCGATAACAACTGGGGCCAGTAGATGGCATGGTGGTTAAGATGCTGGTCTCCCACATGGCCAACCATGGTTCGAGCCCTGAACCCAGTGGCCTGAAAATCACACCAGGCACATATTCTTCTGTGCCCAAAATCCCAAGAAGAGAACAGAGGAGAAGGTGTGGCCATCCTCCCAGGGTGTGATTTCTCACTTTCCCTTTGTCTGTCTCTTTTCTCCTCTCTCCCTCTTTCTCTGATGAACCACATGCCCTATGGCAAAAACCTTAAAAAAAAAAAAAAACGACTTGATATAAGTGCCCCTACTTTGTACTTCTCATGAAGGGGTAGAGACAAAGATGAGAAACACACCCCCACAGTGAAGGAGCATACCCTCTGCTAAGGGAAAGGAAAATGGCAGAGATAGCAGTGCTCACCAAAAAGGCCAGTGTTTCACCACACTGGCCAGCTTCCCTTGTAATTCACTGACCAGTTTCGGCCAATAGACTATGACTACAAAATGGCACCACTTACTCCCAAGCCATGGAACTAAGAAGCAGTAATCTTGAAAGTCACATGTCAGGTTGGTGGTTGCAAGATAGAATTGACCTAGCTCCTCAAGCCATTGCTTAGAAGGGATCTCCTGTGGAGAGCCACTAATCCCACAGTAAACAGTATATGTGTGAAAAACAATCTCTTATGTGTTAAAGCCACTGGGATTTGTTATTAACAGTTATCACCACACAGTCTCACCTTGGCAAATAAATAAAACCTTCATGTAAATCAATTAGAGAACAATTTAATTCAGACTACAATTGGGTGGTCAAGGTGCATTAATGACTGGCAAAGCCAGGACATAAAATAAAGGAAGGATAGAGCTTGGGACTGTAAGGAGAAAAGGGAATATGGTGCAGGAGAAGGAAACAATGAAAGCCAAACACAACAGTTCTGAAAATGAGACCAACTGGATCACAGAGCAGATTTCCCCAGAAAAAGAGACATTTTTGTCATCAGGTGTTCTGTGAACTGGTGCACATTCTTGCTACTTATTAACTTAACACAAGAATCCCCTGCCAATGGCCTGGATGATCACTGCTTAGGGCATGAACCTTTCCTTGCATAAATACTACTAGAATATAAAAGGTCTACCTAGTTCATTAATCTTTAACTCTTAAAGTACCAGTCAGAGGTTTAGAGAAGGTTTCCCCCCCAGCTTTTCCAGCATCTAGTCATTTCTCTCTCTCTCTCTCTCTCTCTCTCTACCAGTGAGAGGTTTAGAGAGGGTTTCCCCCCCAACTTTTCCAGCATCTAGTCATCTCTCTCTCTCTCTCTCTCTCTCTCTCTCTCTCGGTCTTCACTCACTCATCTGTCCACTAAGTCTTCCCTGAGGTAAAACGCCAATTAGGTATGGTTCTTATCATTGGGAGGCCTATATCTAACTGAAGAGATGGACATGAAGTCACTTATAACGAATGCGGTAAATTCTGTGATAAAGGTAAACATAAGGACGCGGGCACTCTGCTGCAGCGGGAAGTAGTGCAAGTGCCCTGCAGAGCTGGCAGTCACATGGCTCATGGCAGGTTCAAATCCCTGCACTGCTGAGGACACACTGGGCCCATGTATGTAGGCACCCAGAATCCTGAGGAGCTGGAGGGCTGGAGAAAAGAATATCAGCATGACAAGGCATAGTGGAGGGTACGTCTCCTGCACTTACATGCACACACGTCTGCATATGCACATGGGCTATCTATCTTTTTTTTTTTTTTTAAAGTATCTATTAGATACCAGGGGATCACAGAGGACTGAAAGACTAAGAAAACCCAGGCACTGAGAGGCTAAAAAAGCGTTTGCAAAGTGGAGCAACAGTTGCACTGAGTTTTTTTAAAAATGAATATAAGTTCACCAAGCAGATAAGTTATGAAAAGACATTAAAATAGAGGAACAAAATACACTTGGCACATAGATATAAAAAAGGAGGGTGGGGAACTTTGAATAGTTAAACATTTGTGCCATGCATTGAGGAGTATCTTCATTTACTATTGATTGCTAACAGAAATATCTGACACTTGCTTATTTATCAAGAATAGATGATTATTTGGCTAAAGATTCTGGTGGCTGAAAAGTCCAAAGGTGTGGGGCCAGCATCTGATGCTGTAGCACAACCTGGCCAACAGAAGCAGGTATATGCAGCTACAGAGACACCTGTGAGCAGCCATCTTCCTTTATAGCAACCCACTCTCACAAAAAAGGTATCCCTTCTTGTGAAAATGAGAACTCAGTCTGTCTCATGAGACAACATTAATCTGTTCATGAGGGCAATGCCTACATGATGCAAATACCTCTCACTAAAGGTCTCACCATAGTAATGACACTGGGGACCAAATTCTAACACATTAACCTTTGGAGGACACACCATTACATAACCATTATACAAACCATAACAGAGGAGTGGAAAGGTAAAAATAGGACTATGCCACTTTGGGAAAGCAAAACATTATAAGGAATAGAAAGTATAGTAAGCAAAAAAAGTGACACATCAGACTTGATGTTAATAAAAATCATTTTAGAAGGAGTAAACAAGAGACAATGAGATGTTTAAATCTATAGCAATAATGTATCAGTGGATTCTAAAGAGACTGCAGAGAATGAAGAAAGGTAAGTGCATAAAGATGACAGACAGGGAGTAATCAAAGCTGACACCCAGGTTTGTGAGAGTATATGGATAAGGGACTTCAAGACAGGGAATAAAAGAAAGAAGTGTGCAGCAGTGACTAATAAGGTTGGTTTTATTTATGAAAAATTTGAGGTCATGCCAAGAAAGCTGGGTAGGTAAGAAGAAGATAGGTAAGAAGAAGACATTTTTGAACCCAGAGTTCCAGGAGAGAAGGCTTATACAGAAACAGACCTTGTCTACCTTGGCGTAGCTTGTAGCTAACAACCAGGCAATGCATTATGTTACCAAAGAATGGTATGGGTAATACGACTTACTGTTAAGGAGTGACAAGGAGATGGTTAACAGTATCAAATGATAAATGTCAAGTCGGATAAAGCCTGAAATGTGAAGATCAGTGGATCTTAAAATGAAAAGGTAGAGTGGGAGATTCTCTAGCTTTCGTTTAGCCCCTGGGTTAAGCTGTTATTTTGTACAACTAGTACCTCTCCTCTGGTTGATCACACCCTTCTACAAATATGTCTGATGTTGATTAAGACAGCCTACTCCTCTCTCTGGACTTGATCTTCACATCAACTATCCAACGTTTATGATGTTGTAACTGATCCTATCAGTTACAGCTTTCTGTACGAGTGGACTCCTGACTGACACATCAGAATCTCTTCTTGTCTCTTGAAAATATAGCTGGACTATGTTGAGCATTGGAGCTAGAAAGCCCTGTAAAGTTAGAGTGAATCTTAAACCACCTATGATTTAATATTATGGGGGCATCTGGGTTACATAAACATTTGAGTTTGTCTTAAATCAGTACTAGTTAATGGTGTAAAATATGGCTTTGGAGTGCTTTCCCTTAAAGTCAGGTTCTGAAATTGTATCACATTCTCCTCCATACAATAGCTTCATTCCAGCAAACTATGTCTCCAGGTCCTGATGCACCTTTTCTTTCATCCTCCCTTACCCACAGCCACATTTCCCTCAAACACTATGTCAGGCATGGAATGCCATATTGCTGAACTGATGCAAGCCATTACTCTTGGACACCAAATAAAGGACTAGGCAAGACTTAAGCCAATGCTGGGACCCTCAGCAGGCAGGAAAACAGCATAGAAAATCCAGTTTGTCCATGATGTCAAAAGGGTACTTATTTCGCTGCATTCACATCAGAGCCACCAAGCTCACTCACTCACTCTACACATGATGTGTACCTATATACCAGCACACAGAGAGGTGAGCTTGAGGAGAGGATGTCTCAATTTCTAACTTTCAGAGGCACCTGTTTGAGAATGGGGGAGAGATGGGTAATAGTGGAAGAGATTTCTCTTTCCCCTGAGGACATCTTTATTTATAGAGTTACCTAGCAAATCCTAATCTAAAAGTAGATAGAGAAATCTAGGCAGCTTCCTATATTCCGTACCAGTAATTCACTGACTATGAGCATTTGATATCATTGGTTTCTTCAAAATCAAGAGAAAGAAAGGACATAAAGAGAGGAGAGACAGAGGAGAGAGAGAGAAAGGAGAGAGAGAGAAAGGGCACACGAATGCAGAACAGGAGAACAGAGGCCAACAGAAGGATGCAAAGCCGAGAATCAAGAGGACAAGGAAAAATGTTCAAAACTCCATAAAGCAAATTTAACCAGAGATTTTAAAAAACCTTTTCCTGCTTTATAATGGATTATATAAAAAGTTAGAGGATGGTGCTACCTTTTAATGGATGGTATCTGTCTACGTAAGCATTATCTATAATCTGCAAGGCACTAACAATCTTATTCTAAGTTTTGTATGTTCATATTTTTATGACCCAATTTTCTCACCTTACAATTTTTTTAAGAGATTTTTTTCCTATAGGGTATGTGAGCTCACCAGGGAGACAGAAAGAGAAAGACAGAAAGTGAGAAGTCACCCCCTGGCCCTCCAGGCCATGCTGCAATCCTGTCCCCATTCTCCTGCTGGGATCTTGGGCACACATTCACATGTGCCCGACATGAGTTGTAAGTCTCTGGGTGTGGGATTCAAACCACAGTTGCCCATGTGGGAGTTCAGTGGCATTACCAATACACCATCTACTGGTCCTACTCTCATATTAAAATTAAGAAGCCCAGAGCAGGTGGCACGATGGTTACATCACTGGACTCCCACATGGTCGACCCACAGTTTAAATCCCAAGTCCTGCAGCTTAAAAAACACATCAAGTACATGTGTGTAATGCTATGGTTTGAATAATAGTGTGGTCCCAATGGTTCACCTTTTAGAATTTGGTCCTCAATGTGATAGTCTTGGCAGGGTAGTTAGACTAGTTAGACATTTAAGAAGTGAGGCCTAGAAGCAGTGTTTGGCTCTGAGGGGCACTGCCCTCATAATGGATTAATACTGTTAGCTTATTCTCTCTTAAGAGAGAATAAGTTCTCATTCTTGTGAAAAGGAGTAGGTCCTGTGAAACTGGGCCGTTGTAAGAGATGGCTGCCCATGGGTTACTCAACCCCACTCTCTCAGCACACACACTTGTTCCTTCCTGCTACTATCAGGTGTTTGCAACACAGGTCTAGAGGCCAGTCAGGTGCTGGCTCCAGGTGCTTAGACTTTGTGGGAAAGTCACAGAGGGAATAAATTATGGAGCCAGGATCAAACCAGACCAAGACTCTAGAACTTAGTTTTACTGGCATTGCAGGCTAACTCCCAACACCAAAAGACAGATACATTGATTGAAATAATGACCAAGTAACAGACACATAGAAATACACTACTCTTCAATCTGGCTAGACCAGGATTCCCAACTGTTCCTGTTACTTTTTTAACATCAAAGTTAAAGTTTTAAAATCCTTTTTTAAAAAGAATTATTTATTTAATTTCATTTATTCGCTCATTTATTTTAATTTGACCAGAGAGAGACACAGAGAGAAAGAAAGAAATTGAGAAAGCAAGCCATCAGGTCCAGGACTCGAACCATGGTGAGCCATGTGGGCATGTCCAGAACCTTAACCACCATACCACCTGCTGGCTCCTTAAATTATGTCCTACTTGTGTATCACTTTAAAGTTTGGTTCTCATTCATTTTTATAGACAGATTTACTCCAGACCATAAAAACAATAAAGATATAGAATGAACCCATGTCTTTCAAAAAAAGTGACTTCTCACTAAACACCTCAGATTAAAACAGTGAGTGTTTATTGTGTCCAGGCACTATAGTAATCATCAATATTACCTCACTGAATCTTTACAACAACCCTCTAATTTACATTTTAAAGATGAACAGACCAAAGCTCAGACTGTTTAAGTAGATTCCTCCAGCTCAGGAACCTAGCAAAAAGCAGAGCTAGGATTTGGCCCATCTTCCATTTAGAACACAACAGCCATGTCACTTTGTACGTATGGACCGCAACTCATCAAAACAGGACCACGGGGACCAGCGGTTGGTGTAACGGATATGTTGATGGACTCCCATGTAGTCAACCACTGCTTGAGTCCCAGACCCAGTGGCTTAAACTCATGCCGAAAACTCATACACACATACACTCATGTGTGTATGCCCAAGATCCCGAGAGGAGAATGGAGGAGAAGGGATTGCGGTGTGGCCATCCCCCCGGGGGGTGATTTCTCGCTTTCTGTCTCTCTGTCTCTCTTTGTCTTTCTGGCGAGTGAACGCACCCTATAGCAAAAACTTCTCAAAAAAAAAAAGAAAAGAAAAAGAAAGAAAGAGGAAAAGAGGACCACGGATTTATAAAAATACATTAGGCGACCAACCACAAATAACATGTTAATTATCCTCAAAGAGTTTAAAAAGATAGGATATATAAAGATGAAAGAACAAAAATTTAAGTAATAAGCTGTATGATGTAGACAATTAAAGACTACCAATAACTGATAATATTTCTACAGTCATTTACAACTTCATAGCCTGTTCCTGACATTCAGACAGATGTGAGTGATAACTTTGTCTTGCCTACTTAATCTTGAGCAAGCTGCGTGAGCTCGCTGACCCCATCAGAAGATGAGATGCTGTTCTAAAGAAACAACAAACTCATGCAGGAAGATGTCCAGGACAGCACCCAGGCCGGGAGGCACAGTACAAGTGTTCAGCCATTGCAAGGATCTATCTCCTAGCAGCTGCCTGTTTCTAGCACAGAGAATGGCACATGAGACCCTTTAAAAATGTCAACTGGAAAAGCAAAGTGAGGAATAAACCATCATCTCAGTCTTCCAAAAGGATTCACCTTTTGTACAATTGTTCATTTTCTGAACTCAGCTCTGAAATGAGCTATTCTCTGTTTCACTCTTCTTCATATTATCCAAAATAATTCAATGTCCACCTTTTCCTTTGGGAAAATCAAAGGTTAACATGGCTACCTTTTGAACTCAAGCTGTTAAAGATCCTTTTTTGTGTTCAAAAAGTTTTACTGATTTTTGAAAGGTCTTATTGATAAAACACAGAGAAACTCAGGGGAAAAGGACAAAGAGAAAGTAGAAGAAAGAGAAAGAATAAAGAGGGCAGAAAAGAAAGAGAAGGAAGAGAGCCCAAGAGGATCAGATAGAGGCAAAAGGCGATGGAATGCAAAACTGCCAACGGCCTTAGAAACTGACTCATGTAACAATCATGGGGCATTATTTTTAAAAGCCAAAGGGAAAATATTTACATCAAATCCAAAGGATGCAGCTCTTAGTTAAATACTGGAAAATGACAATGTATTCAATTCATTAACTCATGGATTAGTCTGTGTGATGTTTACTTTTGATGCCGTTAGCATTTCTCAAGTAAATATGTAAGAGAATAAGAAAGTTAAGAACTAAAGAAAGAAATGAATATTTTCTCTGTGTTTTGTTACTCTGTTTACTTGTTTGGGCTGTATTCGTGCAGTTTTCATGAAACATTTAGGGTCTGGAATTAATGAAATGGGTGACTGACCAAGTCCTTGATGACTTCTGCCTCCATGGTGTATATAAAAGTCATGTGAGTTTTAAGCAATTTGAAACAAAGTCATACAGAAAAATGACATGAATTTTAAACAGTTTTCTAATTGTGCTTATGAAGGATAGTTCCAAAGCAGATATGTTATAATAAAAACATATTAAGAGTAAATTAGGCCTTAATTATGTTTAGCAAGTGCTATGTCCTCATTAAAAACAGAACCACAACAATAAACATGACTTACCACCAGAATTAACTCTGCCACAATTGTCTACTCTTCCCAAACATTCCTTGTGTGCTCTTGCTCCACACTTAAAACATAAATAGCCTTGATAAAATGTTCCTCTGAAAGGTAAAATTAGAGGGTGATATATTACAAGGTGCTAAATTCTGCCTATGTGAAATCATCAGTACAAGAGGGAAAAAAGGCATCCCAGCACTACACAAGGCCCTTCTCAGCACAGGGGGAGAGGACCTTCCTGGAGGTTCTAAAGGGGAATGTCCAGGTACAACCCCTGGCGAAGATCTGTTGGGCCCAAACTGTGGAGGGCATATCCCTACTCTAGAACATTAAGAAGTCTGAAACACTTAGCAATTATGCTGGTGTCTTTCAACTGGAAAACAGGCCCAAGCAAGCTTACCTCAGGAGCATCTGGCAGACTTTGCAGGATGTAACCCGAGTGAAGGTGTGCATCTTGAAGTCATGGAAATTGGAGTCTGCGTAGTCTGGCCTTATGTTTGATCTATTAAAAGAGGAAAAGTAACTTCCTATAGAAAGTTTCCCAACAAAGCTGCAGCCTAGTCATCTAAAGCTTAAATTTATCAAAATTACATTGAGTAGGGATCTGATTCAGGGAAATAAACTCTTGTTTGCTTTCATAGTTTATTTAATGTTACACTGTGTATCATTACAGCTTGTAAAATGAATTTTCTCAGCAAGAATACACTGTATATTCATCCAGTTAAAGATATTACATTACACATTATCATCAACAGATAATTTTCCATTTGTATCCCTTAAAAATTTTTGCTTCTTTCTTTTCCCCCTTGATTCGCTTCCTCTTATTCGAAATGCCTTCTAAGCCAAAAGTGTGCTATGCATTAAAATATGTACCCAATCTGGCTGCATGGGAGTCAGCAACAAGAAAGAATATAAGCAGGCTAACCCTTCTCAGAATTGTGTGCTCCCAGGGAACATTACACAATGGCCACATAGGTCAACCTGCATGAGACAAAACAAACCCTGCTGGGTATGCATGCTGTGTGACAGTTTCTTTCTCTAGCCATGTCGCTGAAGTGATATGATTGTTTTTTTGTTTTTTCCTTCTGGCCATGTCACTGAAATGAACTAGCTGAGAGGGTGGGAGAGAAGGGAAAGAACTGCTACATTTCCAGAGTTCATAACTAAATTGGTGTGTGGATTTTGTAATGGTCTGTTAAAATGAGTAATGTGGGCCTGGCAGGTAGCGTGGTGGTTGAGGTGCTAGACTCCCACATGGCTGACTGTGGTTCAAGTCCTGAACCTGGTAGCTTGCTTTTTCACTTTCCCTTTCTCTCTCTCTCTTTCTGGTCAAATTAAAAAATAATAATAACAAATAAAATAAATGAATCTTTAAAATTAGTAATTTAAAAGAAAGGTTTGAAATAAAGCATCAGTAGGATCATTAGAAATGTCTTCCTTAAACAATTCACTTTTCTTGAAGTCCAAATAAAAAGTTAACAGAGTTTGATCATTTACATTTTGTATCTATATTATACACATGTACAACAAGAAATTAATATATATAGCATGAACAAAGTAATTTCATTGTGTGTTTGCTTGCTGCCACATATGGTGGCAACCAGGGGTGATTCATTACCTTATCTGACCTTTATACAAATCTTACCTGCCTAGCAGTAATAATATCACTAGTTTACAGACAAGAAACTGAGGTTTCCTGTAAAGTAAACTTAACTTTAAAGCAGAATCAGGATCTCTAACCCAGGTCTATGCTCTTAGCCATCGATAGCTATAGTGTGAAAAGGAAATTAACAATACTCATTAAGGGACCAGCAGTTGGCGTAATGGCTGTATCGCTGGACTCCCATGTAGTCCGACTGTGATTTGAGTTCTGGTGGCTTAAACTCACACCAGGCGCGTGTGCATGCATGCCCAGATGCAGAGAGGAGAATGGAGGAGAAGGAATTGTGGCATGGCCATCTACCCTGGGGGGGGGGGGGCGTGATTTCTCACTTTCTGTCTCTCTATCTCTCTCTGTCTTTCTGGCAAGTGCATGTGCCCCATAGCAAAGACCTCTCCAAAACATAATAATAATAATAAAAATACTCATTAAATAATTAGATGTTTCTGTTCGGTAGGTATGTAAAACAAAGAAAAGAAAGAAAGCTAAATTAGCCATCTCTGGATTTTTTGATGTTATTCCTGTTTTAGCCATGTCTCTGAAGAAAGCAAGAAAATTAGAATAGGGTAAGTTTAGAACAGACACAAATCAGAGGTACATCAGAAAGCTGAGAGGCTGCACTCCAAGATATTACGCGCGATTTGAGAGACTGTAGGCAAAGTTTGAGATCCTGATGAGCTAGGATTTCCCTTCTATAGAACACAGCGACTCTCCACCACACAGAGCCTCAGTGTAATGAAGCATTACACAGGCGGGCGGCCAGGCATCAATCTCTGAAGTACCAGTAGAAGCCTTATGAAAAAACATTCACAAAAGCAATTGGAGTAGCAGGCAGTGATGCAGAAGTGTCAGAGAGGTCAGCCTTCCAATCCATCTGCTGAATATGAGCGTGCTAAAAATGAAATCAAATATTAGTGCCATCTGGGATTTCTCTGCTCTGTGCTTCTGGTGACCTCACTTTTTAGGAAAATGTTCTACTGCATGCTTAAAAGTATGGTCATTTCCATAGAGGCATTACTGTGTCGCTGATTAAAAATTACAGAGATCTTCTTCAAGAAAAGAAGAGTAGAAAAAAATATAAGGATCTAAAAACAAAACTCTCTTCACATTGGTCAGAAAACATTTGATTCTCAGGTGCATAAAGCCATGCGCTGAAAAAAAAAAACATCAAAATCCATTTCCTTCGCCAGGAAAGGCTGTTGTTTATTTTTACCTGAATACTAAGGTGAAGCAGTCATAGATGAATTGTAAAATAACAATTTTGGTCTTGGGAACCTGAAGAATTCATCAGCCTAAAGTTTTTAAATAAAAAGAGGTCTCTTTCAGGCAGCAACTCATGTAAATAGGTCCCAAACAGGTAAGAATGTAATGAATCTCAGAAGTCGGCCTTATACAAAGGTGGGAAGCCTTTGTCTGAGGTCAAGCCAAACTGTACATAAATAGCTACCTCTTTATCCCCGAGTTGTGTTTGGACGACTAGCATTCAAAACCTTCACCAACTAACCAGTAATAGAACAAATTTTCAGAAGACACAAAGCTGAAAACAGCATCACAAGTACACAAAGAGGACTTTAAAAAATCTTATGACAAACAGTTCTGAAAATATTAACAGTGCCTTAAGGAAAAGGAATGAGACCTGAAGTGGGTTGAATGATAAGGTGGAACTGAGAACTTTTTTTGAACTCTAACCGCATATTATTTTAAAAATCTAGAATCAAACACCAAAGAATAAAAGTTAACTCTATGACCCTGAAACTGCTACTGTGGCACTACTGAATATGAAAGCAATGTTAAGGACAGAATCTGAAATTAGACTACCTAGACTTAAATCCTAACTTGCAAGTCAGTAGCAGTGAGACTTTAGGGAGTTGGTAACGCACAAATCAGAAATGCTAATAAAACCAAACTCATAAAGTGAAGTAATGCCCGTAAAGCGCTTAGAACAGTGCCTGATCCAGAGCTGATATTCAAGCAGTGTTAGCTATGAGTTATGAAGAGATGATTTCAAATCCACATAATAATGGTCAGATCAGGATAGTGCTTTATAAATGTGCTAAACAAAGCCCCCAGAGTATTCCAGTTTTCCTGAGAAATTTCCCTCAGAAAGGCAACTATATATGCCCAAATATAACCTTCTAAGTGCAATACAAATACGGATACTCAGGAGAGGACATATATGAAAAAGCCCAAGGAATTAGGTGAAATCCTACCAAATGCCAACTGAAAAGAGAGATATCAAAGCACATGGCTTGGGGACCAGCAGATGGCATAATGGCTACTATGTTGACGGACTCCCATGTAGTCAACCACCGTTCAAGTCCCGGACCCAGTTGCCTTAAACTCACACTGGGTGCGTGTGCATGCGTACCCAAGATCCTGAGAGGAGAATGGGGGGAGAAAGGATTATGGTGTGGACATCCCCACTGGGGGATAATTTCTCACTTTCTGTCTCTCTGTCTCTCTCTGTCTTTCTAGCAAGTGCACATACACGTCCCCTAAAGCAAAAACCTCACCAAAAAAAAAAAAAAAAACGTGGCTTCTAGCCTATGGGGACGCAGCAATCAAACACAGTAAATGGGCTGGATGGGAAGGATTGGGGATGTAGATTGGAGCAGATGAAGGCAAAGAAATATCGGGATTGTAAATTGTGAAAAACACAGGACACAAAGTGGTCCAAAACAGCATTTATTGCATACTTCTAGTGCACCAGATTGCTAGACTCTTCATATATTTTTCACATTCACTTCTCACTCAACATCTACAAGGCAGAATCATTCATTCATTTCATAAATATGTACTACCTACCAAACACACAGGTTCTAACAGGAATAGAAAGAAGGATCCCTTAGCTGGAGCCCAGCGAGTAAAGAAGCGATTAAGAGATGAGGAAAAAAGAGGTCAGTGTGGGCCAAGCCAAGAGGAAAAAGAGAAGAGACTTTATACAAGGATTGTTATCACAGGCAAGTCACAATAATAATAATAATAATAAGTTTTTAAAATCTCTATGCCTGGGACAAGAGATGGCATAATGGTTACATCGCTGGATTCCCACATCATCAGCAACAGGTCAAGTCCTGGACCCGGTGGCTTAAACTCACACTGGGTACATTTGCATGTGTGCCAAAAACCCTGAGAGGAGACTGGAAGTGAAGGGATTGTGATGTGGCCATTCCCCCTGGGAGGGGGGTGATTTCTCACTTTCTGTCACTCTGTCTCATTTTTGTTATAGGGTGCATGTACTCATAACTGCTGGTCCCAGGCCCATTATTAATTATACTAATCAGGAAGTCAAAAATTCATTAAAGCAAGAATGTTGGTACTCAGGGCTCCTTATAACTTCCCACATTCTCCACAGCTTGTCTCTTCTTTCCTGGTTCCAGAGCAGGCTCCCAGCCCAGGACCCCACACTGGGCCTCTTCTCCATTACCCAGACCTGCAGCCTCACTGCTCCTCAGGCATCTCAAAAGCAGCACATACAGAACTTAACCTCCAGGCCTTTCCATATGTATCTGATTCATTCACTCTTTCTTCCATCCTAGAAACTTAAGTCAGTAAATTCTTCCCTCTGCCTCATTCCCTTTACATATTCATCTTCCTTTACGTTTTGATTTCTCCTTTCCTGAAACTATGACCAATTTCTGACAATACAATCCCTAAAATACCAACTCAAAAACTCTGGTTACACACACACACACACACACACACACACACACTCTGATGCTATTTCTCTAGAGAATACTAATAACAGTTACCAGAGTTGGGGATAGGAGCAATATTTAAATTCAAATATGTTGGTCTCTACCACACTTTACTTGACACCTGTCCAGTTAAATAAACTTCCTGAGTTTTCACTAACTCAGTACAGTCCTAAAAGAAATCACCAAATAGCTATAAGAGTGTTTGCATGTCCACCTCCTCATCAGCATACATTGATGCTTGAGGATGGGAGCTATTTCTTCTCCTTTTTACCCTCTTCTTTAGAATTAAGAAACATTCTACCAGGAAAATTAACTGCTAGAATTGATGGTTGATGGAAATAAAAAATACATAAATTTATGCCTTTACTGTAGTGTTTTCTTCACTTGTTTTCCGAAGGTTATCCTTTGCCACGCTATCGAATGGAAAGATGGAGGAAGTATAGAACAGATGAAAAACATTTATACTAATCCAAAAAAGTTCTATGTCCCATATAAAAAAATGTTTAGAAAAACATGATAAACCAAATTTCAATGAATTGTTATGTCTCTCTCTTTACTTTCCCTCTTCTTTGTGAGAAAATATTATTTAGTCTTTTTCCAAAGACTATAAGGTTACTCAGATAGAAATATATTTCAGCAGTGCAACAGCATAGTTAGTAATATAGCTAGTCATTAATTTAAAGCATATATGTTTAAAATTAAGATTTTCTTTTATCTTAATCATAAAATTTAAATCCTGATAATAACATTAGCAATATAGTTTTAAAACACAGAAGGCAAATATAAGCAAAATGAAACTATTTACAATGGTCATGTCCAATTACAGAGGAATTGAGATGAGAACAAATTTATGATATCATGCTATCTTATTCCGTCAGTGTCACTAATATTCAAGTATCACCACTATCGACACTGTGAGAATTAGGTAAAATACATAAAGTAGCTTATTTCATCATATTACATTGAAAGTAAAGGTGATCTAGAACCAGATATTGGTGCTCCAAAAATACTGGTCTCAGAAGCCACCAGGTGGCATAGTGGTTAAGGCACTGGACTCCGGTACGGCCCACCACAGTTTAAGTTCAAGACCTGGTGGCTTAAAATTCAACTCTGGATGTATGTGCATATATGTGTGCTCAAAAGCCCAGGAGGAAAATGGAGAAGGGATTATGGTGTGGATATTCCCCCAGGAGGGTGATTTCTCACTTTCCCTCTCATGGTCTCTTTAGCAAACTTATGTGCCCTATGGCAAAAACCTTAAGGGATAAAAAAAATCCTGTCTGAATGGAGCAGGTTTTTTGCCTAACCAAAAATAGATAGATAAATAAATTAAAAAGTACAAATACATATGGCTATATGTATGTTTTACTAAAATCTAGAAAATATACATTTTGGCAAACAAATACCAAATATAGATTACTTTAGTGTGAATATCCTTTAAGAAAACAGTGAAAGAATCTTAATTTTTGTATTGTTATTCTATTAAATTACTCCCCATGGTATATCAAGATGGGTGCATCTCTTTTGCATCCTTCTATTAACAGCTATTATCTTAAATGTCAATAAATTACTTAAGTAATATAATACTTCTTTCCAAAGCAAACATTTTAAAATATAAAAAACATTAATATCTGTAGGATATATAGATATATCATGACTCTTTTCAAGTATGGTTTTGAAAATATATATGACAATTTATCACAATAAATAATTGGGGGGAAGGAATTAGATCATCACAACAGATGCTAAGAGAGAAACATCTTATAAAATGTATCATATGCTAAATAAACTAGGTGAAATGCTAAATAAACTAGGGGTTGAAAGATAGACTTTCCTCCTCTTTTTTGTTTTTGTTTTTGTCTTTGTCATAGGGCACATGTGCTCACTACAGAAATACAGAGAGAGGGAGGGAATGTGAGAAATCATCCCCCAGAGGGGTTGGCCATACTACAGTCTTTTCTCCTCCATTACCCAGCTGGGATTTTGGACACACACACACACACACACACACCAGGCATTATTTTCAATCCTTCAGGTTTGGAACTGAAACTACAGCCAGCCACGTGGGAATCCAGCACCTTAACTACCGCGCCACCTGCTGGCCCTAAGAGATAGTTTCTTAAAATGATAAAGAATACAAAACTAAAAGACAATAGAAAACATACTTAATATAAAACGCTATCACAATTAAAATCAAAGTTCCTGTGTCTGACTATATTATTAGATATTGTTCTGGAAGATCTCATCAATGTAATATGAAAAGAAAAATAAATGTGAGTGATAAATACTATTTTTAAAATTACATAGAATTATCATTTGTAGATTACATTATTGATATTATTGGGAAAAGCCAAAGGAAGAAACAGAAAACCAATGTAACTATTAAGAGAAAAAGACATAATCAGTAAATCCACATGGGCTTCTACTATTCTCTAGCAGTGAACGTAGTAATATGTATGATGAGTCTCTTGAGACTCAGAATTCGAGGATCTGGGGGAGGGGTCATACAGATACACTCTGCCTATATGATCAGCCATAAGTATTCAAAATTCCAGGATGAAAGTGACAGATCGTCATAAATCATGAATGAAAAAAAAAATTAAAGTCTAGGCAGTCTGGCACAATGAAATTCAGTACTCCTGGAATACTGAATAACCTTATCATTTACTTTATAGGAAACATTTGAAAAGCCACATTCCCAGGTGCTGGCCAGTGACCAGTCAACCCTGCAAGATCCTTCAAAGACAGCAATTTTAAACCTACTATATTAACTCTTTTCTGCACAAAAATGTCTAAGAAAAATTCTGGCACAAAACATTTAGGTTCTGTATGTGTGTAAGATTTAAACATTAACTGAGGAAAATTTTTTTTTAATTCACAAAAATAAAAGTTGCATGGCAGACTCCTAAATAAAAAGAATATTTTACCATAAATACATAATCTCCAAATTTAAAACAATTCCTTCTCCCTAGACCAACTCTCACATGCACACATAATTAAAATTATACAATTACTTTTTTTTTTTAACTTGACAATTCAACTGGGAAAATAAATGTGTGTATATAGTTGAGAAATTGTCAAATCTATGATGAATTATCTATGATAAATTATCATAGGGAGTATGTGGGAGCCCATCATAACCTAAGGGATAGTAAATTATTTTTTCAAGGTATAGTTATTAAATTTGTATAGAACTGACAACAAAACAGGCAGAAAGATAAAAGAATATAAAGTCTCAAAGGAAACCAAATGTGTTCAAAAAGTTGGCATGTGGTTTTTGTTCAGTTCATTCATTCGTCTGTCCATTCAAACAATAAAAAAAATTCTTTTTTTTTTTTTTGAGATTTTCTGTTGTTATAGGGTATGAATGTTCACCAGAGAAAGAGAGAGAAAGTGGAAAACCACCTCCCAGGGGGCTGGTCATGCCACAACCCCTTCTCCTCCATTCTCCTCTCAGGATTTTGGGCACACACATACATGCACCTGGTATGTGTTTCAAGCCACCAGATCAGGGACTTGAACCATGGTCAGCCATGTGAGAGTCCAGCACCTTAACCATGTCACCACCTGTGGGCCTGATAAAAAACTTATTTTGAAAACATATTAAATGCCAGGGAACAGCAGATGGCATAATGGTTACATTGCTGGACTCCCATGTAGTGGATTGTGGTTTGAGTCCCAGACTCAGCAGCTTAAAATTCATGCTGCCAGATGTGTGTGCATGGCTGCCCAAAATCCCAAGAGGAGAATGGAGGAGAAAGGATTGCAATGTGGTCATTCCCCTTAGGGGGTGATTTCTTGTTTTCTGTCTGTCTGTCTCTGTTTCTCTGTCAAGCACACAGGCCTTATAGCAAAACCTCTCATGATATATATATATATATATATACACACACATACATACACACACACACATACATACATGGTTCTAATACTAATATGTATCAAGCAGTGAGATACAGTCATAAGAAGAAATAAGTGACATCCCTGACTGGTGGTGATGGTGGTGGTGGTAAAAAGAAACATTTAAATAATTCCGCAAATGCTTGTGAACTACAGCTATTATAATTGTTCCAAAAAGAATGTTAAAAACACTTAAAAAATGTGGAATGTGACCTTGTCAGAGAATGATCACTTGAGGTTTTCCTACAAAAACAGTGCTTGAGGTGAGATCTGAAGACAAGCAAGTATTAAACAGGTGAAACGGAATCGAAAGAATGTTCCTGAGAGGGAAAATAATAACTGAAAAAATACGTTTCCAGCTTTCTGAAAAGATTAAGGAAGCTAAATTACTATCATATATTTTATAACAATATAAAATGTAGGCAGTTATAGATTTATACTATTTAATAAATATGTATCACATGTCTGTGATGTGCCATGAATTCAGCAAGGAAAAAGGAATAAGATGTGCAAAACTGCTAACCTTATATTATGGGCTTATATTCCATATTCTTCAAGTATAAGTGCCTGAAGAAAATACTGATGACTACTTTTATAATCTTTAAAGATAGAAAATAAAAATGGCTAGATTTATTTTCATTTTTTTAAAAGCCCTTAAATTAAAAATAATAAAAATTAAAAGACAAAGCAGGGAAATATCTGTAACATGTATATTAAAAGATTAATGTCTTTGAAATCTATCAATACACTTGAAAATCTATAAGGGAAGAAAATAAGGCCAGCTGGCAGTATGATGGTTAAGGCAGCTGGTTCCCACATGGCCAACTGTGTGGTTTGAGTCCTGGAACTGGTGGCCTGAAAAACACACCAGGCACGCGTATGGTAATACAATGCTCTGCAATGGCGAAGCCATATAGCAAGGTCCTGGGTTCATATCCTGAGGCCTCCCTGTTCATGCCAGGTGAGTACATGCATGCCTGTGATCCTGGCTGGCAAAGCCTTGGGTTAGGATCAGTATGGTGACTCTAATGAGTCTCTCCCTCCGAAATCCCATCCTTTTTTTCTCCCTCCCTATCTCTTGCTCTGTCTCCTTCTCTCATGGAAGAAATAAACTTTAAAAACAAGAAAATTAACTATTCGAAATATATAAAAACTATAGATATATAAGATAAACATTTGTGCTGTATCTTCAAATATCAGCTCTACAGACAGTAGACTTTATAATTTAGAAGGAATTTCTAAAACAAATAAAGGGGTATTCTTTTCTTTTTTTCTTCTTTTTTTTTTTTTTTTTTTTAGAGGTTTTTGTCCATGAACCACCTCAAAGACAGAGACAGACAGAGAGACATAAAGAAACAAGAAAGCACCCCCAGGGGGGATGGCCACACCTCAATCCCTTCTCCTCCATTCTCCTCTTGGGATCTTGGGCATGTGTGCACACACACCTGGCGTGAGTTTAAGCCACCAGGTCCAGGACTCAAACCAAGGTCGACTACATGGAAGTCCAGCGACATAGCCATTATGCCAACTGCTGGTCCCAAAAGGCTATTATTGTCTTAATAGAACATTAGTATAAAAATAATTTTTCCATCAGAACTGAAGATAGAGTAAATAAATAAGCATATCTTAGAGCTCAAAGAAGACCTATAGTTGTTTGAAATAGAGACTGATCTTATTTATGAGAACCACATATGGTGAGAGGCACCATTCCCCATACCATCCCCAACATGCAGACCTCTGAACCAGCATGAACATGGATCCAACTTTTTAATTAGAGCAGTAAAGTGTCTCTTATACCCTTAGCATTGCCAACTCCCCATTCGAGGACATCAGAATAGTCTATACAGGTTGTTTTTCATCAAACCACAGACCTTTCTAACATCACTAGTCCTGAGAAAATATTCCTTTTCAAAACAAAACAAAGCAAAACAATGTTTGCCATGTTGTAATCCTCATGGCTCAGGCGTCCACATCACTAGGATAACATGCACACAGCACCATGCCTAGCCTTTAGATTGGACCAGAAATGAACCTGGTCCTCCCATGTAGTCTCACTCTGAGGAGCAGCAGTTTTCCCTAGTGCTCACCACAGAGGAGGGTGAGGTCTGAGAAGGCATTCTTAAATGAAGTAATATCTTAGCCAAAATCTCAAAATAACACTGGTCATTTCACACCTCATATTTAGGTTTTCCTGTAAAACACTTTAAGGGTCTCACTAATGGGGGGGGGGGGGGGGTAATGTGTGTGCGCATGCACGCACATGCATGTGTGTTTCAATTTTCTTTAGCACAAAATTTTCGAAACTAAAACCCAAATATTTATTTTCAAAATATCCTGAATTGTGAAATTATATCCACCAAACAGATCACTGAGAAGTACAAAAGATATATTCCAACTTTCCGTAAATTATCCAAAAGCCTTGTTTTTGCACGATTTACACTGTAACATCATACCATACTATGCTGCTGGTTACTTGAAAGGGCAAGAAAATGAAAAGTCAGTCCTTTAAACACCAAGTGAAAAAAAAAAACAAAAAAAGTTCAAGTAAGACATTATCACCTGTTCCTAAGGATTCAAAAACGAATGAGAACAAAAAGAACAGATTTATAAATCACAACCAGTCTTATTCTTTAAATTCCAAATCACGTATAGTCTTTTATCCAGAGAAAAGAATAAATACTTTCAAAATATCAATAAAAATAAGATAACGCTTGCCTGTGAAAAATACTAGTTTCGTATCTATTATATATTAGACTTCTTTATTTCATTCAACATTGGCTTTAGAGTAATTTTAAAGATACATTTATCACTGCACTTCAGTGTCATCACAAAGAAATTATTGAATGAAATGTAAAGCCAGCTAAATCTATAACTGATATAAAAAAAAAAGCCAGGCTATCTGTAATTTGGGTCTATATTTGTTACAAACTTGGTAACTGGCTTTGGGCACATAATTTTTTATCTTATTTTTAGCATCCTCACCAACC
>NW_006159750.1:3711078-3728120 GCF_000334495.1 Tupaia belangeri chinensis
CTGGAGAAGCCTCACTCTGTTCAGGAGTGGGAAAAGAAAGAGAGGCCCTTTTTACTGGTACCTGTTCTACTTATTCCTTGGATTTGTATTGAGGATAAGACAGTATACGTATATATATTTTTTAAAGTGAATTTTATTGATTAAAGGATAAAAGGGATTACATAAATGCTAGAGGCTATATCTTAATATTTTTATTATTATAAGTGCTTTCTAGTGGAAAATCTAGAGACCTTGTCAAGACAAAACAATTCGAAAGATGACTGACCATCAGATCATATCCTGAATCCATGGGCATAAAGCTTTTCTTGTATTAAACATTTAATAGCACATTAAAACTTGGCTTATAATATATTTATTTGATCATGTATCCAACAAATTAATTGAGTGCTTGTCATATGCCAGTCATTTTCTGACATTGGGAGTAAAATATAATGAGTTTATCTGGCCCAAATAACCATGGATCTCTACTTGATCTGCACTATTTTGCTTTACTTCTGTTTTTCCATTAAAATATTGTTCATTCTCTGGTTACTGAGTATATGGAGTGGAGATGTGTGTGTGTCTCAATGTTCAGGTTTAAACAGCAAGACATTTCCCATTGTGTCAGCCATTCCGTGTAAGGAACAGATTCTAGAGAACTTGGATGTTCTCACTCTCTGGTCCAATAAATCTGAACCATAACTCAAATAGCCAAAATAACATGAATCAAGAATGCTGAGCTAACACAGTGGATTTAAGTTATTGTAGGACATCCTAAAATGCCTGATAATATGAAATTTGCTGTTGAATTAATGTGTTTTAGAAGTATATGGAGATGGAGATGGCACTATTATAAGGCAGTAATAGGGAACAAAAGAAGGAAATCTAAAAGGTAATCTGACAAGGTCTTGTGAGGTTTTCTCCTCCAAATTCTATAGTGATTATGCATGAAAAAAGGTTTTTTAATCAACTTTCCATCCTTTGCAATACAAAGTCACTGATTTATGGTAAATGCCATGTGCAGAAATGTGATATAAATGGATAAGTTTTATAAACCTGGCATGAATTGAGTCTACTATCATTCACCAAAGTCAAAAACCACTATTCAAGAGCCAAGAACTTTCACATGTTAAATATATTTATTAAAGGAAAATGTGTATTCATTATAAACCTTACTGTGACCAAACAGTCAGCCAGTGAAGATTCTTTTGGTTTGGTAACATTCCAGGCCTAGAGGGGCTTACAGATTACGAAGCCACCTGTCCTCTACAAACCTGCCATAAAGTTAGAGAGATAAGACTCACATGCAACAATTTGTGAAGGAGGTGAAAATGTGAGCAGGACTTGGAGAGTCACGTAACAAGTCATCATGGAACTGCTTCGGTCAGTGAAAACCAAAACCCAAGAACCAGAGATCAGAGGAGATGAGGAAGATATCAAGACGGGTAGCTATCCCATTTTGAGAGTATCCAGGGCAGAGCCACTACAACTAAAATTTCTGTTAGAGTTGAATCAGTGTTCAAAGCATTAAGCCAGGCAGAGCACAGACCTGTCTGGATGAGCAGTTTGAGAGTTAATGTCTAGAGTTCCAGGGTGAACAAGAGAACCATTTATGAGTTTGTGCTTCAAGACAAGTATGGGTACAAGAAACTGAATCAAAGCAGGAGGAAACAGGAAGTTAACAGATCAAGTAGATCTGGTTAG
The DNA here is from genome assembly GCF_000334495.1 of Tupaia belangeri chinensis. NCBI lineage: Eukaryota > Metazoa > Chordata > Mammalia > Scandentia > Tupaiidae > Tupaia > Tupaia belangeri. The sequence goes on from NW_006159750.1 coordinate 3,712,762, forward strand.
GTTGCCATTCAGCAGAATGATTAGGGTAAGATATTGGTCCTAAGATATGTCATCTGTCTTAGTATTATAGGTTTTCCTGGAACAGGGCAGGGGCTGCTAAAGGCTGACACATACGGACCACATGGCCAATAAGCCTTACCAAGGTCCAGCACCTCAAGAAGCTTTCACCATTTGAGCCAGAAAGTGCAAATAAAAAGTATACAGAAAGCAAGGCTTTCCTGCTAGAACCTATACAACGTAGGAATCAAGAGGGGATAAGGCTGGATAGGGAAGGAAAATAGGGCCTTGAAGAGACAGCAAAAAACACAGCTGACCTTTAAGAAGAAGAGAACATGAAAGCTGTGCTTTCAACCCAAAAGCGGATGGGTAGAAACAGATGCAGACACACATCTCTCCCCACAAAGGAAAACTCCCCTAATGATATCAAGGCTACCCTAGAGGAAGGGAAGACCTGAAGCTTCTGAATACTGTTCCTGAGCCTGAGGAAAACCTGATGCCTTCAAATCACACTGTAGACACTAAATCAGGATCCTCAAGCTAATCTCCAGCTTCCTCCAATCCTAGGATGACAAAAGGCTGCTGTTCACCCAACCTATTCCTTTATGTCTCTACCCCACAAAATAGATGATCACATTCCACAAATATTTCTGAAGAAAATTAATCCAAACCTGAGATGGATCTATAATGAAAAATGACTTTTTTTTCTTTTTTTGAGAGAGATTTTTTTGCTAGTCCATGTGCACTCGCTGGAGAGACAGAAAGAGATAGAGAAAGGAAAAATAAGAAATCAGCTTTAAAAGAGTATGGCCATGGCTGCATTCCTTTCTCCTCTTGGGATCCTGGGCATACACACACACCCAGGGTGAGTTTCAAGCCTCCTGGTCTAGGACTCAAACCACAGTCAGCCATGTGGGAGTCCAGTGCCTCAAACACTATGCCACCTGCTGGACCCAGCAAATGACTTTTAAGTCACCTTGGTAGATGAAGACAAGTACTAATGTTATTAACTAGTATCATGGTAGGTCCAGAAACCCTGGGATTTGGATTGGACTTAAAATATTCGGGCAAAGTTACTATCTGGGTGTCCAAAAGAACTAACAGTAAGAGGTTTGGGATAGCTGTTTTCTGCAGAGTCTGCTGTGTTTTAACAGTTTCAAAACATGCAGAATGGCCTGAACACAGCCTTATTCTCTACCGTGAAGTATTAGATTGATCCTCTGTTCTTGCCTTTCTGCTGAATGTTGGTTTTCTCCCCCCTCAAAACTAATTACATTAGAAAAACTCAGAGTAAAATATTCTGCAAAGCACACTTTTCTCACTATCCTTGTCAATGAACTTCAAATTGTCCTGTGATTTGGGGTTCTCTATTTCACAGTCTCTAGCCATTCTGAAATTATTTAAACTCCCGAATGAGACAAAAAGCATACAGAACAGTAAAACTCTAGTGGCTACTCCTAAAACAAAAATGGAACAATCTCACTGGCTTGAAATAAATCCACGTGCCAGTCTATTTCAAAAAGTAAAACACAGCCACCAAAAAATATTCTCACGACACTCCAGCAAATGTCTTATTTCCAATGATATTTATTGAGTGCCTGCTACACTCCAGACAGAGTGCTATAAAAATACGATTAAGTCCTTGACCTTGATGGGTTGTTTTCTGAGTATAAGAGGACCTGCTTGAACCCACAGAACCTTCTAAGCCCCAATACTAGGGGAGGCTCAATGATGAAAGGCAGCATGGAGGTATTGTTTCTTCTCTAAGAGCTCCCCACTAGGTCATGCCTCTCTTGCTAGCCATAGTGAGCATTAAATGTCCAAATCATACTCAGCTTCCAGGCTCAGCCTGACTCATGCCTGTGCTTGTTAGTTCTCTTGAAGGCTCCCTCCTGACACAAATCCTGTAAACATGCTGCAGATCCCTCGGCCCACAAGTAAGGTCTCCATTGTCTGCCACCACTCTCCACTTGGACCCCTCTTGTTTTGGCCAGTTTACATCTGGATTCTCCTTCTGGGCTTGGCCCCTGTACAGACTTTCAGCTCCGTGAGAGAGTTGAGAAGTAGATACCATCAGAATGGAATAGAATCGAAGGACACATAGATGGTATCTGCTGGTGCATTCCTTGGTGTGTGGGAAAAGCCCCCACATATTTCAGTGGTCTAAAGTATTCTGCACTGAGTGATTCTGAGAATGAGAGAAGATGCTTTAGTTTACTTCCTATATAAGCCAGTTAACTTGGCTTGATTTCTTTTTATTCCTAAGAGATCACCTCTTGGCCTTATGCCATAGAACATTTAGGAAATGACCAAATAGGTCTCTGCACATCGACCCTCGTCAAAACCCTGGGCCCGTACACATCAGGGAGGAAATACGAAACCATGAGAATGAACCATCTCTAAGCACTTACGATCTCTGGATCACAGAGAAAGTTTCTCTGCATATATTTTCTCATTTAATTTCTCAATAATGCTGTGAAAAAGTATCATTAGCTCTAGTCACAGATTATGAACAGATTATGAATAGATTATTCACAGATTATGAATTATTTGGGCTCAGAAAGCCTAAATAATTTTTCAAGAGTCATCTAACTAAAAAAATTCAGATGTCGTCATTCAAACATTGCCTATTTATTAAAGAAGGGGGAATACGAAGGGGTCCTATTTCTGGGAATTTTCCTCTGGCCCATCCCCAGAATAATGATCAGAAGAGCAGCCCTAGCCCATGAGAACATTCTGCAGTAGGGTTTGGCCCTGTTCTCAGGCTGTGGTTACACTAAGCCCACTGAGCTTGAGTGATAACCACAGAATGTCCTCATTCTTGAGATTCCTTTCCCCAGTCCTATGCCAGTTCTTAGGAAGAGGCCCTGAGTGTCACAAGGGGTCTCAGGGTAATGTCCCCAGAGCCCAAGCTAATAGTACTGATATGTTAGCCTACAAGGTACCAAAACAGCTTCAAGGATCAGTACACAATTTAGCAGACATGGCTCTGCCTTGAACTCCAAGCTGCACTGGTATAAACACTGCAGTCAGCCATGTTATACAGAGGCTTATTCCTTCCCAACCTCAAAAAAAAAAGAAAGAAAGAAAGCAAACCTTAAGATTATGTCTTCCAGGGACCAGCAGTTAGCATAATGGCTATGTCGCTGGACTCCCACGTAATTGGCCGCGGTTCGAGTCCCGGACCTGGTGGCTTAAAACTCACGCCGGGCACGTGTGCATGCGTGCCCAAGATCCCGAGAGGAGAATGGAGGAGAAGGGACTGCGGCGTGGCCATCCCCACTGGGGGGGGGGGGGGTAGTTTCCTGCTTTCTGTCTCTCTCTGTCTGGTGAGCGCAAACACCCTAAAGCAAAAACCTCCCCCCCCGAAAAAAAAATTATGTCTCCCACATTTCCATATTGCTATTGACAATACTATTAATATAATTTTCCCAATGTTGTAAAATGAGGATAAATCAATACCTCATCCACATGGAATGGATTTAAAGGTTAACATATGAAGGGCCCTGCACTCTGACATGGTAGATACAAAGTAAAAGTTCAGTTAAATGCTATAGTACATATTGTGAGGTAGATATTGCATCTCTATTCTGTGATTTCCAAATTCAAGGCTCAGAGAAGTCAACCAACTTGCCCAGATCATGAAGCTTTTTTTTTTTTTTTTTTTTTTGGAGAACTTTTTTGCTATAGGGCACATACGCTCACCAGAAAGACAGAGAGAGACAGAAAGCAAGGGGAATGGCCATGCCACAATCCCTTCTCCTCCATTCTCCTCTCGGGATCTTGGGCATGCATGCACATGTGCCTGGCTTGAGTTTAAACCACCGGGTCCGGGACTCAAACAGTGGTCGGCTACATGGTAGTCCAGTGACATAGCTATCATGGCAACTGCTGGTCCCAATCATGAAGCTTTCAATAGCTGAGCTCTGATTTGACTCTGAACCATACTTCAATACTAAAGAGCTTAAAATTTATTAGATAGAACATGAAGGGCAATGAAAACATTTATAGGGAAATTATACTTCCAGTAGCAGTGTCCCACATAAGCTCAAAGAGACCCAGTTATTGTCAAGGTACCCTTTAAAATGCTCACCTAAACCTTTGGTCCAATTCATTATTCCTGGTCATTTACATCCGTCCTTCTCCCTACTACTCCAAATCCTATGTAGCCCTGTAGTCTAAGTCTCCATCTTTTCTTTCAGACCTTCCTGACCTCTGTAGCTCATAATATAAGTACCTGTCCTTTCTCTGAATTTATCTGCACTTTAAAAAATCTGGAAATTGTCTGATGTTATTATCCAACTACTTCAGACATTCTTTCATTCAACAGATACTTATTAAATGTCTAATATCAGACCTGTCCCATAGTGCAGCAGTTAAGCACAGTATGCAGGGAGCCAGATCCCACACGGCTAACAGCAGTTTGAACTTGGCCTCAGTAGCTTGAAAAACTCAGCAGATATTTGTGCATGCATGCTCAAAGTTTTAATGGGATGGAGGGATGTAAGAAGGAGGACTGCACCCTGACCATGACCCATTGGGAAGTGCTTTCTCTCCTCTCCATCCCTTTCTTTCCCCCTCTTCTACACATGTCTCTGAGCTTATGTGGGACACTATTACTGGGAAAAAGACAATGAAAAAAATGCCTATTATGTACTAAACATTGTACTGGGACAATAAACACATAGTCCTTGGGCTTTTTTTTCCTCCATAGTCCCTGGCTTTAAGAAAGGTCCTTCCACTTTAAGATGAAGACATGACGTCAATCTAAGAAAGTACATCCTAAAATTGTAAGATACAGTAGACAGTGAAGGAGAGACTGAACAGTCCTACAGTATAGAACTGGGGGCTTGCGGCGAGGGCATGAAAAGAGAAAAACCACCTTCAAACCAAGTCTTAAAAGATGAACAGGTGTCCCCTAGCTACCTCGGGAAAGAACAGATGCCAGGTCAGTAAAGAACACTGTTCAAAGGCCCAGAGGTACAGGGGAGCCTGGCATGTTCTGGAAACTGACTGAATATAGTCCAGTTGCAGCAATAGATATGATGAACACTAAGGGTGGAGTTGGGCATGGGTTGGAGTGTAGGTGCCATGTGTGCATCTAGGAATCTGGTCGTATTCTGTGGTCAATGACGGACCACTAAAAGATTGCATGCAGATAACCAGATCATATTTGGTTCTTAGAAAACTCTGGCAGTCATGTCATAGAGGGCATGACACCAGAGACAGGGGAGCCTCAGAGATGATCTTAGCAGTCTAGAAAGAAGGGTTGGAGGACTTAAACCAAGATAGTGACATTGGAAGCAAAGAAAGGTCGGAAATGAAAGAGAAAAGCAATGAAAGGGAGTCATGCCTATCTAGAGAAAATCAGCTTCGTGAGTCCACTGGAGAGAGTGATCTAGGAGTGATAGGTGTCTGCACTGTCAGCAGGGAGACCACATAAGAGGCTAACAGTAGCCTGTAAAGACCTCCCACAGTCTTCCTCCTCCTGACTATATCTGCATGACTGCTGTACCCACAGTGAGAACCTTAGCCCCACAAATAATTATCTGAATAATTATCTGAATTGAAAAGGTTGCTGAATCTGAACTGGATTTTCCTTAAAGAAGGTGAATGGGGGAGCGGGGGGGAAAGCAGGTGGCAGTACAGCAGTGAAGCTGGACCCCCACGAGAGGTCCTGAGTTCATACCTCAAGATGTTCCTGAGCATGCCAGGTGCATGTGTGTGTACCATGATCTGAGCCAGATGAGACTAGGGGTAGATCACAGCAGGCAAGCCCTGTTGGGGGTACCTGTCTTTCTGTTTCTGTCTCTGAAAATGGAAGGGTGAGCTTTAAAAATAAAGAAAGATGATGAACCATAAGTGGGAGTGCAGTATAAAGTGAAACAGCTGGGGAGGAACTGAGCAGTGGAGTCGCGAGAGACTCAAGACTAACTGACTTTTGACCAAACTTTGAAAGAGCTGATCAACTGGGCAAATCTCAATAGCTAATCAGAGACCTGTTTCTTAGGTCTCCTGGGCAACTAATTGATAGTCACAGAGTGATATTTTAAGTCAGTAACAATTTTTTATTTACATGCTATGCCTTTTCCTAATAGCAACAGGAAGCCATATTGTTCTGGAAGTATGTATTTTTAAACAGCAATTCTGATAAAGGCCAACACAAAACTTTGAATTTAGGTTCTTGCTAAACAACCAGACATAGTTTTTTTCTCCAATAAAAGATTTTAATATTATGTTATCAATATCGCTAGCTTAGAAATAAATGATGTTATGTGACAGCTTACCTTCAGGGCTGTTGAAAAAAAAAATCAATGATCTTTTAAAATCTGAGCTCTGATATTTGTAAAGTACTTATGGCTCAGATGAGGAAAAGCACTAGAGGAATATACAGATAAATAAATCAATCTGTAAAGAAAAGGAAAAGAAAAGAAAAGAAAATGCTCACAGATGATAAACAAATCATTCCAAAGCAGAAGTGTATTGAACTCTGCTTAGGTCTGCTCCTCAGGCAGCTGCATGAATTCCCACAGAAAGACTCTCTGTGCTCTGGCTGCCAATGCTCTGCTCACACTGTCCATGGAGGTGACCACTAACAGCCAGGGGGCTCGTTTCACTTTCCCCAGTCCTGTCTCAGAACAGTCTGAAAAAGTCATTGATCAAATTCATCAATCAATTCTCTACATAATAATGATCTGGCTTCTTGAGCTTTTCATATCAAAAAGGCTTCCTTTCTAAACTCTAGTTCCCCGGATCACACACTCCCTGTGCTTTTTGATCAAGGGTTCGCAGTTAATTTCTTTGGTTCTGCAAGATGATGTGTTCTACCGAAGCAGCGTAGGCTATCAATCTTACTTTAGTAAGATCTTGAAGGTAATACCTTCATTTATAATTAAACTGATTAAACTAATTTTGATTATTATTTTATCATCATTATATTTCCACATATGGAATAGGGTCTGCTTACTGAATTTTTCAAATGATTTACAGAATGGAGACACAGAGTTTAAGACATATTATCACCTTTAGGGTATGAAAGCCTTAATCTTCCCAAAGGGACCGCACTACCATTGACTAGTATGTATATCCACAACTATAAAAGTGCATGTGCACGCACATACACACTCTTGCAGTACACTCGTACATACACACACTCAGAACTACTTCAAGTATTTTTGAGAATCAAAAGAGAAAACATGCCCTCGAGGAAAACATCATATTAACTATGGGGAGAAATAAAAGAAGGTTGGTTATACTATTATTTTTGCATTATAGATAATTTCCACACTTCCCCTATCATCTTTTGCCAGGTAGGAAGTTAGAAAGGGCTCTGAGATCAATAACAAAGTAGACAGTTCCAAAGAGAATTTAATAAAAGTTTAAGACCAAAGGGTAATTTGTAAAATGAGAGAAAGGTCAGGCAGACAAATGACCCTCACACACAAGGCGGCAGGTTCTGCTCACCCCACTCCACTGCCCTCACCCCCAGCGAGCTAGAAGTGAGGGAAACTTTTTAAAAAGAAAAAAACTTTTTAAAAAGAAAAAGGGGGACTTTTTAAAAAGCTGAACAATAGGGACAAACTTGGAGGAAGAAACATCTGAGGGGGAAGTGACTGTCCCCTGCTAATAGTACAAAGAACAAGTTACCTAGGAGGGGGATGTGACTGTTCCAGGGTCGAGCACTGTTAGCCTTTTTATTGCTGAAGGCCAGTTTTCTCAGTTACAAGGTCTGAATGAGTGTCCCAGGCATGAATTAACTGAGGCAGAAATTCCTGCTCAAAGTTGGTGTTCTAAAGTGCAGAGGAAGACCAGAGGAGCACAAAGACGGCGTCAGTTTGGCTCCCTCTCATACAGGATAAAAAACAAATCACAAATATTTTTCAACCCCCTCTTTAACTGATGAATGAATAAACGGACAGAGGCTTGCTTGGGTCTTATGGCAAGTCAACGATAGGGCTTGGTCCTTCTTCACCTTTTTTCTCATTGTGCAGCACTCTATGAACTCCACTAACATACATTTTCCATCTTATTCTGAAAATGATGATGAAAATGATCTCCACAATTAAATCTTGGAATCTTTAAGCCTTCATTACTATTCATCATTTACTTTTTCTCCAGATAATTAAAAATATTACTTAAGCATAAATTAATCATTGGGCATTTAACCTCCAAACACCTTTATGAAATCAGGTTTCTTGGCAATTTTACATAAATGTGAATTCTCACTTTCCAAATGAATTTTAAAACTAACTGTAGTCTACTAATAAACATTTGAAATTAATATTTGACTATTTCCCCAACCACTCAGACGTTCAGACTGTCAACCTACACTCAAAATGGCCAACTAGCCATATTTTAAATTAAACGTAAGCCCATGGGATTTAGCCTGTGTTGGCTTTGCACATTTAGACTTGTGTCAATATCAAATGTCAATATAAACCTAATACTAAAACACTCAATCTCTTACATTGAAATTTTATAAAACCAAGGATTCTCTTAAAACATCAATAGCCTTTTAGAGTAATTTTTAAACCCCAAAATAAATTCGGTCTAAGGGGAGTTTCATTATAATTGAATATAGAACTGTAAGTTGGACTATGTGACACATTAAACAATTAAACAAGCAAGAAATTTAATTAAATTTCTAATTCACTTTGGGTTTCTCTGTATCCTGCAATTAGAAGATTTCATGCTAGTATCAAGTAATCAGGAGTCAGGAGGGCCTTGCTGAAAATAAATCTTCCACGTTAGTATTGAGCAGTAAGTTAATGTCAAACAGATAGTGGGATAACAGGTCCTACTATTAATATCTACCAGAGCTTGGTTACGTTTCACTTCTCTACCTCAAAACCACTGGCCCCTGGACAGGAAAAAGGCAGCTTTTCATGACAGGGACATAGAAAGAAGAGGTAGACTTCCATTTTATAGAAAAGGTACTCACTAACATGAGATCTGCCTAAGAGAAGATGAATCTCTAGGAATTACACAGGTAAGGTCTAGTCTGTTTCACTACTGGCTGCTCCCGCAGCCTGGGCAAATTACCTATAGATGAAGTTAACCTGGGTCTGAATAGATACAAAGTCTGAGATCACCCTTATGCAGGCGTTTGAAGAAAAAAATAAAATGTTGATTGATCTATCTATTTAATGATTGAGGTGAGAGAACAGTAGGCTTTGTGCATGAGCTCTCTGGCTCCATATCTGGAAGTCTTTTGCACTACCTTAAGAAAAAAAGCTTTCATGATTAAAGTCTCTTGTAAATGTACTGTGTAAAAATATGCATGCATATACACTCTTCCACATTTTGTGTGGAATACAAAATGTTCCCAAATCAACTATCCCAAGGAAAGGCTTCAATCAGAAGACTACTTACCAACTTTCACATGTCATGCCACAAGCAAAAAGAATAGCACTTGCAAAAGCAACAACGCATAGTGCTCAAGTAGAGTCATAATTGTCACCACGCACCATTTTAATCTTAATAGCCTCCTATCTTGAAGCTTTCAGAAGAGTTTCTGATTCATTACTCCTAGACCCTATGGTTTATAGACAATCCACATTGCTCTATGGTGTTTTCTTCTTGTAAATCAAAGCCCTACCAAACAGTTTAGCTTTTTTTCTCAGTCTGAAAGATGTCTAGATCATTATAATTGGAAAACTAAATTCAAACCCCTACCACAATTAAACAGGCCAGGCACAGTTGTGCTTTAGTAAACTGCATATGACCTCAGGTCTATTTTGTTATGTATGAAACACTATTTTCAAGCTAGCTAGCTTTTAAAATGCACTGACAGCAACAGCTTTAATTTAAAATGCCAGTGTTCAATATGTCAAAGCTCAAATATTCGCTGGAAAGAAGCTTTAATGCATATATATTATTAATGTACTATCAGAGAACAGATCCCTGAGTTGATTCTGACCAATGAGTCATTTGTCAAAGATGACATAAAGAAGATTCGGTGTACTATAATGATGAGAGAATTTTGTTTCTGGTGGCTCTTGCTATCCAAGGGAAAAGAAACAATGAAAAATACAAGAAGTCTATGGTTTTGGGTTAGGAGATAGAAAAAAAGTAGCTCAATAAAACCTCATCAGCCATATGGGAAAGAAACTTTCGGGAGAAAGGAATGGGAAAAGCATCTCCTGCAGTACGACGCATTATAGGAGTAAGGGCAAAATCTGCTCTCCTATGAGCTGCGTGGCTCAAGCGGGTTACTTACTTGTAAAAAACAGGGCTAAACTGTGCCCATCATTAATTTGGGGAAGATTTAATGAGTTGAACATCAAAAGCATAGCAATGTGTTTGGAAAAATAATGCTAATGTCAGCAAATATTAATTCTCTCCTAGAACTGCTGCAACAAAAAATTAGAAGAATAAATACAAGGTTTTTAGCTTGTTGATTTTAACAAACTTTTCATAAAATAACACAGTCTTATTTTTAAATAAATGCTTACTTATGAAACCCATTAATGTAGGGCATTTGTGGTTTTGGAAATTACCTTCCTTTCTTAATAGAGTCAACTGCCTTTTTGCACAGTGGTGCAGATATATAGATATAAAGATGTGGATAAAACTAAACGATCAGAGACGTGTGATTTCTGGACCATTCTAGTCACTTTTGAGGCAGAAAGTCTGAGCTCTCAAACTTCAAGGTTTATTTAGAGAAAGATACTTAGAAGAAAAGTCTGCTATTCCAATGAGTGACCGACAGGTCAAACACATGGTTCAGATAAACACTTCAAATCTGGCTCTCCCCAGGAAGGAGAAGCTACTCAATGCTTTGTCCAAAGTTTATCCTGTAGGAGAAGGATAACAGCATTATCACACTGGGTTCATAACTTCAGCAACTTATGTAACAAACATCCCATGTTACCTAAATACTGGATGAAAACAAGCACACAGTGCTTATTGAGGACTCATCTTAATCCACCTGGGTAACCAGCCAGGGTTTAGTCTCAAACCATGAGCCTTTTCCTTCTCAATTCCATTACTTATAAAAGGAGAACAGAAATCCAAACTAAAATGCCATTATCTAAGCAACTGGAAGGGGAAAATACCATCAAACCAAATGAATCAAAACATTGCATAAATCATTTTAGGCCTCAATCCTGTGATAAAATAAGCTGACCAAAATCTTGTTATTAATTAAGATTTGTTTTTCTTTGCTCTAAAGAAATTCTTAGAAAACTAAAAGCATCCTTAGACATTACTACTAATAAAAGTCACTATGCTATTTATTATTTGATTTTGTAAAAATATCAGATTCATCTGCAATGGCATCATTAAAAACTAAGTGAAAAGTATTTAAATTTAAATCACATTTATCTAGTATATGTTTATACTACACAAGAATACCTCTTGCTTATAAAACACACTGAAGGAAGCTTTTATTTTCAGAGAACAACAGTAGGTATTCCAGCTACAAATGAGGCACCATGGTGTGAGAGAAAAAGCCCCAGATTAAGATTCATGCTCAGTTTCTGCTACTTGTTAACTGAAAAGAAACCCACAAAATACTTAATCTCTCCTCTATTTTCTCATTTTTTTTAAGGGATAATACCCCTGGCTACCTCACGGGATTCTTGCAAGAATTGAATGAGGTATTATCCAAAACGCTTTGGAAACTGTGAAGCACTACATAAGAGTGAGGAATTATCGCTATGTGCTACCAGACTGAATAATCTAACATGAAGGAATTAAAATCTGAAACCTTCTGTAAGATTTAAAATCAGAATATTCAACTTTCTGTAAGAGTCAGAATCTGAATTATGCTCTGCCTAATTCAATCTGAAATTCCAAAACTGATTTCCAAATACCCCTGAAAAATAACTGTTGTATTTACATTTTTGTGGGGACAGAGGCATCTAGCATTCATTGTGCCCTGGATAGAAACAAACCAGTCACTCCAAACTTTCACCTGGTCCTGAGCAGCACTCAACGTAACTAGTTAAGGATACAATCTTCCTAAATTAAGTTCCTTTTCATTTATTCAAGAGAAAATAGGTCATAAGTATGGACTTAAAGGAATATTTATCTTCAGGTATCTGACGAGCTTCTGTAAAGGAAAAGAGTTAGGTGTGTTGTATTTCGGCGCCAGAGGTGATATTAGGAAATTACACTTCAACAGTCAGGTTTCAACATATTATAAGAAATGTTCTACAGGAAGAGCTAATCAAAGACAGTGTAAACAATTCCAGAGGCAGTGAGTTTCCCATCACAAAAGGCATTCCAACACAGGCTGCACTTGGAAAGAAGTTGTCGGAAGGGCTTAGGTATTCAATGGTTGGAATAAAGACACGTTAAGCTCTTGGGACCAGCAGTTAGTATAATGGCTATGTCACTGGACTCCCATGTTGTCGACCGCAGTTCGAGTCCTGGACCTGGTGGCTTAAACTCACGCCGGGAACATGTGCATGTGTGCCCAAGATCTCAAGAGGAGAATGGAGGAGAAGGGACTGCGGCATGGCCATCCCCCCGGGGGGTAATTTCTCGCTTTCTATCTCTCTGTCTCACTCTCTTTCTGGCAAGCACATGCGCCCTATAGCAAAAACCTCTCCAGAAAAAGAAAGAAAAAAAAGAGAAACTTTAAGCTCTTCTTCAGAGATTTTATGAATTTGTAAAACAAGATAGCTCCTGAAGATTTTGATCAATATGAAAAGGTATGCAGAAATTACAGAAAAAAAATCAACTAAAACAAATTATTTTCCTAAATCATTTATCTGTGGCAAACGATCTTTTTCTTAATTATTTGAATCAGAAATAGTATATGTTTAATTTACCACTTACTTCCTAAAAGAAGAGGAAAGGTATTGAGTTGCAAATGCCTTTCTTAGACCCCCAGGATGCCAAAAACTCTTAAAATCTGTCTACCAGCATCACAGGCATAGAGCATTTCTTTAATGAAATGTCCTGCTCCATTCTCCTCAGGTCAAAATTGTGTGTGAAAGAAATTATTTCATGCTCATTGTAGTTTATCACTGCTTAGAATCAACATCATGATGCTAAGTTGAACATATAAGCCCTATTACAATATAAGCTCCGTGAGAGAAGACAACATGTCATTACATCCCTGGTGCCTAGAGCATTTCCTAGGCATGCAAGAAATGCTCGATAAATACAGAAACAAATGAAAAACTACAGGCACACACTACATAGTTTTATTTTTAAAAAAATCACTTTGAGCATGACTTATTTAATTCTCTAACTAGATTGTCACTGCCTATGAAGAGGAAAAACAAACCTTCTTCCATTATTTCCATTGTAAAGATTGCCAATTTCTAATTGCCGCTTACTCTGTGTTGCGCAGCCCAAAGTAACAATTCCTATGATCTCATCATTTTTTATCAAGACATGTCCTAAAAACAGTACATGTGACATTAACTGTGAGATTTAGACTTTCAGCGAAAGTTTGCTTACATCCACAGCACTCACTGCCAGCATTTTTTTAGAGGAACCCATAGACTACATTGACTCAGGACAACAAACAACTCCGAAACAAACTTACCCTTCCTGTCAATGTCTACACTACCCAGATAAGCTAGAGACAGTGCAGTGAGCACTGCTTCCAGGTTAAACTTTTCTGATTGCACTATTCTTGTGCATTTAAAAAGGCAAAAAAAAAAAAAAAAAAAAAAAAAATCAATATATCAAAGGCTCAGTTAAAAAGGTTTGGGGAAACCAACACTAATTCAACTTAATAATTTTATTTGCATTTAGTTTTAACCAGAGCAAGGCTTATTTGTTGATGGAAATGCTTTGCTCTTCCTCCTGCCTAGGACTTCTTATTCCTCATAAGCATATTCAGGAATGTCACAAAAATGTCAAATGAGTATTAAATATAACCAGAGGAAAAAGGAGAGAGGTTGGTCCCCATGAGGCAACTGCAGAACAAGAATACTATTTAATATTTACTAATGCTTTGTCATGCAATGAACTGCATTCCTATGTTTCTAGATCAAAAAGGCTTCTGAAAGATTCTATTTTATGACAGCTGTGACTTCTCTGAGCACCGTCCCGTGTCCTACTTCCTTTTACGGCTGCCAGTACAGTTCCCTATACGGACTTAACTGCCAGTGCTGAAAGGTTACAGACAATACGTTAGATTCAAGGAGAGCAGAGCCGGCTTCAACTCGGGAGAGTAGAGTGACTAGGTCAGCACCGTGAGATTCAGCCCAGCCCAGGGCCATTGGGTCAGGTCGGCCTAAGTTCCACACCCGCAAACAAATTCTTCACATTAACAGCAGCTCATGAAAGCTTTCTACGGAGAAAGTACAAAAGGCTGTTCTGGAGAAAATAGTTTCTCCAAATACACCAAAATGCATGTGGAGAGACGAATACAGACGGTTTTTGGACTGATATTTTGCTCATGATACAATAAGGCTACCAGTTTCCAAACAGATCACTGGTTGGCTTTGGATACCCCAAAAATGCCAAAGCAGGTGTCACCACAGTCAAAATGCCACTTCCAATACGGTTCATCCAGGAAAGCTCACCCTCTGGCCAACTCTTCACACCACTTCAGTCTTCCTCTGCCCCTTCTAGTTTTTTTCTTAGTGTGCTCTCCAGGGAAGGAATTTCAGAACAAATAACAGGCACAAATGGCATTCCAAAAAAAAAGGAACAAAAATGCTTCAGGAGCACAAAGGACCTCACTGATTAAAAACATCCTTGTTGATGCAGTTGACTCCTGAGTAGAGAAAAGCTTACCACATTGCTGCTACTGGCCAGAATTCTGCAGGACTCACTGTCCTTTCCAATAAACCATAGAGTAAAACGTAATGAAACCGGAGACCTTAATAGATACAGTCTGATCTTTGAGGGGCATTTTTGATATTCATCTAGACAGGAAAAAATAATGCCAAATATAGATAATTCATCCAGTTTTCTTTTTGTTTTGGTGGGATAGTTTTTGGTGTAGCATGTTGGAACTAACTCATCATGACATCCTAAAATAAGAATCACAATTACTAGAAACCACACTTCCCCACAAGGCCATAGTATGGTTCTGTTACAGCTGACCTCAGACAGCGGCAGCACCCATTCACTACATTCTCTAGGCCTAAATCACCTTGTTGGCGCCCTAACACAGAGGCCCCTAAAGACAGGCAGGTCAAATATAGCCCACCCTCTATTTTATTGGAACACAAGACACTCATTCATGTATGCATTATCTATACTGTTTTACTACTTAACAAGGATGGAACTAAGTAGTTCTAACAGAGACCACATGGCCCACAAAGCCTGATACATAGTTACTCTCTGGCCACTTAGAAAATAAAGATCGCTGGCCTTTGTACTAAGAAAGGAAACTTGGTGTCTTGACAGACATTTATATATTTGAGGAGATCCAGACAAACCTCCTG
>NW_006159750.1:3728151-3740782 GCF_000334495.1 Tupaia belangeri chinensis
AGAAAATGGAGAAGAGGAGGGAGAGCAGGACATAGCAAGAGGAGAGAGAAGTCGTGGTACCAGGAGTAGTAGCAGTAGTAAAGGTGGTAGAGGTTGCTTAGACCTGCTATATAATTCTATGACTCTGCTTCATATAGCTATCCTAGGCAACTCTATCTGAACAAAAATATTTAAAAAGTCAGAGTTTTAAATTTTCATAATAAAGCATCAAATTTGCTGAATTTTTGGGAACCAGCAGTTAGCGTAATGGCTATGTCGCTGGACTCCCACGTAGTCGACCGCGGTTCGTGTCCCAGACCCGGTGGCTTAAAACTCACGCCGGGCGTGTGTGCGTGCGTGACCAAGATCCCGAGAGGAGAATGGAGGAGAAGGGATTGCAGCGTGACCATCCCCCCTGGGGGGTGATTTCTCGCTTTCTGTCTCTATGTCTCTCTCTGTCTGTCTGGCGAGCGCACGCGCCCTACAGTGAAAATCTCTCCAAAAAAAAAAAAAATTTGCTGAATTTTTGTATTCTCGACACTGTATTCAACAAAATCAGCGAAGACCAGAACAGCAGATAGTGTAATGGTTAGGTCAACCATAGTTCAAGTCACAGACTCAGTGGCTTAAAACTCTTGCCAGGCGTGTGTGCATGCATGTCCAAAATCCACAGAGAACAGAGAAGGGATTGTGGCATGACCATCCTTCCTTGGGTGAGTGGGGGGGATTTCTCGCCTTCTGTTTCTCTGTCTCTCTGTCTTTCTGGCTAGCACACACATCCTATTGCAAAAACCTCTCAAAAGAAAAAAAAAAAACAAAAAAAAAAAAAAAAAAAAAAAAAGTCAACAAAGACCAGGTTGGCCTCATACTCTAGCGGGTAAGAGAGAGCCAGATCCCACATGGCTGTATGCATGGTTTGAGTCCCAGCCCCAGTGGCTTGAAAACATGCTGGTGTGTGGGAACCAGCAGTTAGCGTAATGGCTATGTCACTGGACTCCCATGTAGTCGACCACGGTTCGAGTCCCGGACCCGGTGGCTTAAAACTCAAGCCGGGCGCGTGTGCGTGCGTGCGTGCGTGCGTGCCCAAGATCCCGAGAGGAGAATGGAGGAGAAGGGATTGCGGCGTGGCCATCCCTCCTCGGGGGTGATTTCTCGCTTTCTGTCTCTATGTCTCTCTCTGTCTGGCTGGCAAGCGCACGTGCCCTGTAGCAAAAACCTCTCAAAAAAAAAAACATGCTGGTGTGTGCCCTCAGAATTCTGACCAGTAGCAGCAATGTGGTAAGCTTTTCTCTACTCAGCAGTCAACTGAATCAACAAATCCCAACAGAATGGAGAAATTAAGAAGAAGGGACTGTAACATGACCATATCCCACTGGGGGGTTCTTTATATCTCTCCTCTAGCTCTTTACCTCTGTCTCTTTGGCAAATGCATATACCTTCTGACAATTAAAGTAAAATCAACGAATACTATCTCCTCTTGAGATACTCATCAGAGAGCTTAGCCCTGCATTAAGGTGTAACATGAAACAGCCTTCAGGGTGGGTATGGGAGGTGCTCGTTCTGGCCTGACCAGTTGCTCCCTATAGAAGTAGAGAGGTCAGGACTACCAGTCCCCCCAAGGGTGGAGCATAGGAGGTGCAGGAAAAGGGTCACACTGGGGGTGTTACTAAGGGTATGGAGACCAGTGATGTGGTAGACAGAAAACACATGAGTGGCAGATGGTATGACATGAGTCTCCCTGGGATCTGTCAGCCACACAAATGTAGCCCAAAACTGGATTTCAGGTAGAAAATGGAGGTGGGGAGAAAAAAACTATAGGGAATCAGGAATACAGACAGAGAGAAATGTGAACAAGTAGGAGGGCTTTGAAGCTCCCTGCTCCTAGAACTGGAATGTGGGCCAAGGTCAGTCTCCTAAGAGCAAGGAGGCACCAAAAAGCATGAGTTACATATTTTTTCTGCAGTTTTTAGCAGACATATGAGTGTGATCAGTGTCATTTAAAATAGAGTCTAGGCAATGTGAAAATTACCCATCCTTCTTGGTTCTGTAAGTTTTGTTCAAGCATCAAACCAGACTCCCAGAAAGAAATTTGGATGTGACATGTGACTAGAAAGATGGGTAGTAGAAAATCATGCAGAGATTTCCTCAGTCCTGATAAGAATTTTGATATTATACCCAGTACAGAAATTAGCCAACAAAGGGTTTTAAAGTAGGACGGAACACCATCAGATCACCCTGGATGCTTCTTCAATAACGGGCAGGTTGAGAGAGGGCAGAAAATGCAGACGCTAATGAGCGATGCAGAAGGCTTAACCCAGGTGGGTAGCCATGGGGAGCTCAGGCAAAGGGCCAGACCTCATCTGCAGCGACTGCGGAAGGTGACCACGTGTGGGCGAAGGGCTGCCGAGGGCAAGTCTGGTGCCTCTGTCTATTGATATCTGAGTAAATGCGGTTGGAGGAAGAGATGATTTGGATAGAAACATCAAGACATTGGTCTTGAAGTTTAATCCATTATATATTAACTGGGCATTATTACATTTAGAAATCATAATATTTAAATTCATTTGCAATAACGTTCTCATTGGTATATGCCTAGGGCTTCCAATGGTGTCTGGCAACAAGGAGAGTGCTCAATAAGTATTTGCAGAATGAACAAAATTTCCTCTAGTAATATCTCTCTGGTATTCAGAACATCTGAATGGAACCTTTAGATGAACACAAATTATGTTTGATGAAATATAATTTTATATTTGAAATGTGGAAAACATTCTTATTGTTTTTATGACACAAACTACAGAAAATAAATTTCAAAAAAATGTTCTCACCTAGTTGAGCCTAAGTTTGAAGAAAATGTGTCAAAACTCGGTTTCATTTGACCTCTGATTATTTAAATTTTTCTTTTTAATGCTGTGGCATGTGTACTTTTCATTTGAGTGACTTCGAGTTTCTTCTGGAAGCGAATGGGGAATAAATGAGAAAGAAACATTGTGCCCTACATAAAATGTGACTTGTGGTTCTTAGGGCTAGTTCTCACCTGCTGTCCCACCCCTCTCGCCCTGCCAGCTCCTTTTCCAGGGCTCACCGGGGGACACAGCCATCTGGAGGGGTGGCCGCTGAGCGCAGTCTGGTCTCACAGTGCTGCCCCAGCTCTAGAATTCCCACTGCCCTTCTCATTCTCCCCTCCGTGCTCTCATTAACCTTCGTGTTTAACAGATAAATACCCTGGGTTCATCCAGACACGACTGCCCTCTATGCTATTTTCTTTTAGGTAATCAGTGATTCACCAGGCCTGTCGGGTAGTGCATAGTCAAGACTACTCTTACATAGTGGCAAGAATAACGGTATAAGCATCTTCAACGGGTTTTCTTCATTCAAGGAAGTAAAAAGGGGTGGTTAAATTTCAAAAGTTGAATCAGGTCAGTTAAAAAAAAAAAGAAGAAGAAAAATTCTAGGCAAGAGAGCTTTTTATTTCCATCCGATAAACACTACGGATGCTGGTTCTGACCATAGGCAACGTGGTCTTCTCCTCCTCTCCTTTTACCTTTTCTTTTGCTTCCTAACTTTTCTGTTAAAAAGTCCCCTTATGTTTACCATCCCACTGCTTTGTATTATTTCATTTTATCTACTTTTGACTTATTCTTAGGGTATTTAAGAGCATTGTCTAACCCATAGGTCCTAGTCACAATGAAAGAAAACAGAAAATAAAAACCTCACTGTAGTGTTAGATAACAAGATCTGAGTCCATTTGCTTATTTCAGCACCCTTCTGGACAAAGACAATGCTGTGAACTAAGACCCTCAACTCTATAGTAAATAAGGTAGCATAAAACCTTACAAATCTGCCAAAAGGTTCCTATGACTGCCACTTTCCTGAGCTATAAAACAGGTGTGACAGGTTTGTTAATTTAACCCTCACAGGAGGATTCAATAAAAACACATTGGATAAAAGGAATTTGAGAAATATACCCATTAGCTTTCTAAAAGAACTCTGAACACTGCAATAGGCACTTGGGTCCATATTTTCCAACATCACGAAAGCCATTAACCCACTAAAACCATTTGTCATCTCATTTCACCAATGGCTAAAGAAAATTGTGAGAGGCAGAGACACAAAGACATCTGGAATAAGTAGAAATAAGCAGTACCTATCCATTAGGCTCTTAATGAAATACACAGTCTTTGAAACAGGTCCCCAGAACTCTTGAACATTCTTTGGCTCCACAATTGTTCCAGCGACCTCAAAAGCTATCAGTCCTGCCACCACATCTTCTTACAGGAAAAAACCTTTCTTCCTGCCTATTCAAGTGGGTCACCACTGCTATTCTCTTTGCTCAGCCTTTCCTGCAGAGCTCGGCCAAGTTCTGATGTGGTTCACTGCATATTTTAAATGCTGGAAGTGGTTATGGCCAAAGAAGGTCAGAAAACCCGACTGCTGAGCAGGACAGGGATGTGCTTCAAAAAGGCAGAGGCTGAGATTTAGGTCACCTCTGGGGAGACAGTGTGTGTTTACTGGATACTTACTGTTTACTGCTATTCATGTTTTTCTACGGTCTTTTACAATGTTCTAAATTAAGAGCCATATTTTAAGCTCCTTAAAGGTGATTTGCAATTATTTTAAATAAAAATGATCCAATCATCCTATAAACAGCAGAACTGCCATATTCTGTAAATAGAAATGGCAAACATTTCATCAGTCTTAAAAATACCATCTCCCCTGATTTCCCACCATCCTCCTCCCATCGATGCTCCCTTTCCTTCTCAGAGTTCCTTAAAGCGGCAGCCCGGAGTGCTCCAGGAGGACCTGAGAAATCCATGTGCACGCTAAAGACGCCACAGAGAAGGCCGCCCGGTGGAGGGCGTGAGGCTTGCTGTTTCTCATGTCCTGCTACAAAAGCGGCAGGATTTCTTAGTTTTCTTTCATTCTGAATAACTTATCACACAAGAGTACTAGAACTTTAAATCAAGAAAAAAATAGCAAAATTTGAGTAATAGACAGAAGTTTAAGTTTCAGGACTTAGTTTTTCTATTTTCCTGGGTACACAACAGTCAAAAATTGTCTTATTGAGCTGCAGACAGACATTATCGGGGCTCTACAACAAGCTTCAAACGTGGGGAGGCGGTGAATAAAGTAATGGAATGTTCTAATGCTTGAATAAAAGTCTGCTTTTCTGATTTTACTTTACCATCCATGGCATTAGGTCCTCTTTATAGAAGCTCTCAACTTCAACTCTGAGTAATTCCCACAAAAGCCATTTCCACCCTCTCCTATTTGCTTGGGTAGTCCGCGGAACTTTAAAATGCAAAAATGACTACGGGTGTGTTACGATACTGTTGAAGTGCTTGGACAATAATAAAATATGAAGAATCCCCAGTGCTCTGTGTGCTACAGTCATCTTTATTGTAAATCCAGCCAGACTCCAACATGTATTTACCTGGAAGGCAGTGGTTGTGCGCTGCCTGCAATTACCCATCCCTCCCCTCTTTCACAGTAAGAAAAGCTCAGTTCCTGTTCAGGCACAATCCTACCTGAAATAGAGATGATCTCTCCCAGCCTCCCTTGCAGGTGTAGCCACGTGACTAATTTCTGATCCGTATTCTGTGAAAGAACTGTGTGGTGTTTCTGCAGAATGTCCTTAAAGGTAAGGGATTACCTTCTGCTGCCTTATATATAGACTTTTTTTAAAGTTTATTAATTTATTTATTTCATAAAAGAAAGAGAGAAAGACAAGCACTCCTGACAGGGCCTCATGCTGCAATTGTTTCCAGAGCCTTCCCAGATGGCAAAGACCACCAGCATGCGTGCATGTCCTGAGTGTACAGGTCAACACAGGAACGAACCCTGATCTTCCATGTACTTCCAACACTGCCACGCTGCACTGCTGCAGCTGGGTGTAGAATGCAGATTTTACAGCTGGAGCTCCAATAGATACCTCGGAACACCAGATGACCAACCTTGAGGGTACAGGCCAAACACTGACAATGGCAGAAGATAGGCGTCTGAGTTGCTCACAATACCCGAGAGCCATCATGCCACCCTCACCTCCTATCCCAGATTCCTTTACATAAAAGGGAGAGCAGTATTCTTCTTGTCTAGTCTCTTGTGTCCAGGGATTCACAGTCTGATTTATGGCGACTAAAAAGTATAATAACTGATATGTCTATCATATGGTCCAAGGAGCCTGACAGCTCTGGAAGAAGAAATGTAACTTTTCTTCCGCTGTAAAAATTTCTTCACTCATTTAAAGATGATAGAGCTTTAAAGAGAACAAAACCCTTCAGAAAATACTAGGCTAGCATCCTTCCCACAAGAGCAAAGGCTTGCTATGCAAAACCACTAACCCCGACATCCCATCACTCTAATTCTAACTGTTCAAGTCAAAGTGTCTCACTAAAAAAAAGCATACCAGGTTTATGATGTAGCAGAGAATTTATTTTGCTCTTATGAAATAAACTTCTCTGTTTGTGATGAGCAGAGACCAGGTGGAGGTCACCAACCTCTTCTCGTGTGCCAAAAACCAAATGAGCCCATGTGAAACAGCCACTGTGTTGGTTTGCTACACTCGTGACCACTTGTTTAATTTTGCAATCATTAAGCAAAACTTATAAGAACTCTAATAGAATATCGGAACACACTCTCTAGTTTTACAAGTATTCAGAAATACATTAGGATTCTAAATACAAAACAATATTAATGGTAGCAACGACAACAGATATCACCTATTGTTCAATGCCACATGACTGCTACGATACTTCTGGGCTAGGACTCTGCTGACACACGCTGTCTGGAATTCTAAATACATATTAGGAAACTGAGGTCCTAAGGGGCTAAATAACACGGCTAAGACTACGCAGACAGTTACTTACAGCAGTGATTATAGATGAACTCCGAATCATCTATAAGCTTAAAAATATTTTAGCTATACAATCCTCTCTCTCAAGATATTGAAATAATAATCTTAAAAAAAATCTTTATTTTCCTCTTTACAGATCTATAATAAAACATTCTAATTCTATATCTATCTTATATTAATATGAGCATTTCTTAAAGAAAAACATCTAGTTTGTCAATAAATGCGAAATAATGCTAAAACACAAGTGAAACAAATCACAAAAATATGTTCTATTCATTTAACCTTTTCTAACAGTTTCACTTCCAGGTAACCTGTATGTTTCTACAACAAGGGTCATTATCTTCCTTTTAATCCATAAACATCAGAACTAGAAAGAAACACCTATAATAACATGTTCTTCAGTGATTACATCTCTGTATGCCAATTCTTTTGAAATGGGTCCGATTTATTTCCACCTCTTTGCCGAGCTTCCTCTTCAATTAAAGGAAAAGAAAAATCACTGAACAAAATGAAGCCCTTAACACATTTATTAACTACATCAAACAATTTAGCCAGAATTCAAACAATAAATGAGCTAAAAAACAGAGGGAAGAAATTGATCTATTAAAAAGATATATGTATATATATGCATATATTTGTATGTGTACATATAGGAAGGTATGTCATTTCATTTAAATATATATATGAAAAACAGTAATTATATTAAAAGTTTATCATTATAATATTTTCTTGGGCTGCGAAAGCTAAACAGTTGAAACATTCCTATGAGAAGACAGTCAAACGGAAGGCTAGAGCTCCCTCTTTCTTCTTTTTTGTAGAAATTCACCAAGACTCCTTCCAGGAGAACAAACTCACAAGCAGGCTAGAGCACTCACACTCAGCGAAGTGGTTCCCATCCCCTCCACACACACCACAAGCATTCCATTCCATTTTCTGCTTATTCATTATTCCTAAGTGATTTACGTACTAGACAAGTAGAACTACTCACCCCTCTAACTCACAACTGAATGTTATTCATTCTAACTCCAAACTTGTCTTATTTAAGTTCTCCATTACATTCCTGCCATTCCTTTAGTAATCCTGACCTTACCAACATTATTAAACAGACTTTAAAAAAATAATAAAACTAAATGTAGCAATACTCACAGAGCCATTTCAAACTGTTCCAGCCATTTTTTCTTTAAATCTTTTGTTTTGCAATAAAATTCTAACCCATTTTGTCCTTGGGTATGGATGAGGTAGAAGCCATATGACCACTGTTAAAATGAATATTCTCTGGGTTAACATGTATTATTCATTAATAGCATCAGGATTCCAGATTTACTAAAACACCACCTTAACCATCCAAAAACTCCTTATAACATTACCACTGTACAACTCTCAGGAAGCAAGCACACTACTGTGGTCGACTTCCTATGTCAAATGCATTGCACTGTTTGGATCATGAGGGCATTAGAGAAGATCAGACCAGCTCGCAAAGCATCCCTTTCTCTCTCACTGAGGCATGTACCTAATCATTCTCTAGAACCAAAAACCCCAGACCAGTAAGCCATAGCTCACATTAATGAACAAGCATGCTTTCTTTAAATATCCTGTTATGAATAAATTCCAGTTATTAACTCCCCAAAAGTCACCTTTTTATTCTCTTTATCTGTTGTGGGATTGTTGGCTATTTTGTACTGCTGAAGATCTATTATCTCCTTCATTTCATAATTATCACCTTTCCTTTTACAAACGATCACCGCCAAATCAAACAAGAAGATGTGCCTGTGAGAGAGAGAGAAATTGATGGATAGATGGATTAATTTTAAATGGCTCAGGAGTTTGTGCATTCACTTTTTCCCCTGGTAATAATTAAAGCGACCATTTTTTCTTTGTGTTAAAGACAACAGGCAGTGATGCACAGTAAAAAGAACGCGAAGTTGGACACTGTAAGAACTCGGTGTGCCCTGGCACTACCCTCTACCCAGTGAATGGCCTCATTTTTCCTCAGATCCCTCATTTTAAAAAATAGGCAAAATAATAAGAGTGATAGGCACCCTCAAAAGCTGTGAAAAGGACCAACTTAGATAAGCCACAGAGCATACTCAGGAGCCATTACTTTTTTTTTTACGTAAAAGCTAAAAATGTACAGAACAATATTAACGATGAGGATGGCCAGTGTTCTCTACCAAGTTACTGGGAATCAGCCAGAATGCCCTGAGAAGCATCCAGCCCTTTCACACACACGACTCACTAGTTTTAAATCCCCAGGGCTACCTGATGGGTAGGGATGATCATCATCCTCATTTTACTGGGAAGAAAACTGAGGCTCAGCCAAGTTAGATCATTTGCTCAAAGCCTCACTACTAGTGAGGTACAGAGCAGGATTCACACTCGGGTCTAATTTTGGAACCTGTGCTTTTACCCTCTCTGTTGTTCCTCATGATTTAATGGGCCACCTGCAACACAAATTGAATGGTACATGAGCAAAACGTAAATCAAAAAAGTTAGTTAAATTTCCATGTTAGTCCTTCTCCTTTTTCTTATTAAAAACATAATTCAGGAAAAACAAACCTTATAACCTTATCATTCAATACGATGCTTATGTATTTTCATAAACTCTCAGTGTTAGCCACACATCCTTTTTATTTTTTTAATACAATGTTAATGATAAAAACGCATTCACGAAACTCGGTACTTGTATCTCTCTTAAGGTCTATTTCTCCCTGAGAGGTTTAAAGGACACTGACTCCTAGGAGAGACCTGTAGCGACAAGATATCAGGCTGAACGCACGGGCTGCTGCTGCCCCCTGCTGGCTGATTTTCTCATCTCCAGAGATCCCAGAAAACGGCCCTACTAGCCAGGAAAGCATCAGTTTGAGTCACATACACTATGAAGGACTCTGGGTCAGCTTGCTAATCCTTCAAGGACTCCACCTAAAAATTTCCCTCAAAAAAATAACAATGCATGGTCCTCATTAAGTCTTCTTTCTCAGGACAGTTTCTATTACTTTTAGCTATCTTTAAATGTATAACCCCCCAAAAAATATATAGCTCAAAAATCAATTATGTTTTTGTGGTACTTTATCTGTTGTTCCTTAATGTATACTTTTTTCTACCCTAGGTGATGGCTTATACTTTTCATTTCCTTCTTGAGGACTTAGATAAACTAAGACATATCGGAACAGAGAGGAAAACTTACATATTAGAAAATTTTGGAAACCATGAATCTTGCTTTTCTTCTGTTTCCCCCCCCTCCTTTGTCCTAGAGGAATTGTTTGCAAGGTTTTCTCAATCTCCTGATACTAATTACTTATTTCAAAAATGAGTATCTTTTTTCTTTTCTCACCTTTCTTGTTTTGTGTGCTTGTCTAGAGTGGTTATTCGAATTTCACCATCTCCCTGAGGTCGTCCAAAAAGCAAAACTGGTTGATTCTAAAATATAAAATGTACATGTCTGAGTTTTTATAATCACATAAAAACAGAAATAAATATTATTAGAGCTATTGGTTGAGGACAACTATCTCAAAATACTATAAACATTAGCATGTTTACATTTTTTAAGCACATATACTCCAAAAACAAAGCTCAGGCTTGATATGTTTTCAAAAAATAGTTTGTAATCTCAGGGGGTATATTGTGGCTATTCATTAATTCTATTTGTAATCTTAAAAGGGAAGTTGGGTGGGGACCAGCAGTTAGCGTAATGGCTATGTCGCTGGACTCCCACGTAGTCAACCGCGGTTCGCGTCCCGGACCCAGTGGCTTAAACTCACGGTGGACACGTGTGCGTGCGTGCCCAAGATCCCAAGAGGAGAATGGAGGAGAAGGGATTGCAGCGTGGCCATCCCCCCTGGGGGGTGATTTCTCGCTTTCTGTCTCTCTGTCTCTCTCTGGCGAGCGCACACGCCCTATAGCAAAAAACCTCTCCAAAAAAAAAAGGAAAGTTGGGTTACCAAAGAGAAAATTACCTGGAAGAATTCAAATCAAAAGAAGATTTCAGCAACTAATATTTGTTGAGCATCTACTGAGACCCCGCCCACATAGGACACACTGGCCAGGGGGAGGACAACTAGCCACAGAAGCGTGTCATTACCAATGCACAAGTGCCATGAAGGAAGCGTACCAGAAGGGAGCCTAACCTGGTCCACAGAGTCAGGGATTACTTCTCTGAGCTAAAAATCAAGGAGAAAAGTTCTGACTAAATGATCAAAAGTAATGAGCTATATCCTAGAGTCAGAGATTCAAATTATTTTTTAAGTATTTAGGAGTCCTTACTAAACTTGTTAAATGAAAAAGGAGCTGACTGAAAATTATCACTCACTTTTAGAGATTCCATTCTAATAAAGAACACAGAAATGTAACTATATTACAAGGAAGTGTAAAAATGATTGTTCCCTATCAAAACCTCAATGTCTTTTTTTTTTTTGCAGAAATAGAAAACTTTATCCTAAAGTTGATGTGAAATCTAAAGTACTCTGAATAACCTAAATAACTTTTTTTTTGAGAGGTTTTTGCTATAAGGCACATGCGCTTGCCAGAAAGACAGAGAGAAAGAGAGAGACAGAAAGCGAGAAATTGCCTGCCATGAGGGATGGCCAAGCCGCAATCCCTTCTCCTCCATTCTCCTCTCAGGATCTTCGGCACACACGCACATGCGCCTAGCGTGAGTTTAAGCCACCAGGTCCGGGACTCAAACCGCAGTCGGCTATACAGGAGTTCAGCGACACAGCCATTATACTAACTGCTGGTCCCTAACCTAAACAATCTTGAAAAACAAAAAATTGGAGGTTTCACCCTTGCTGACTTCAAAATTTATTACAAAGATACAATAATCAAAACAGTGTGACACTGGCATAAAGACAAGCATATAGACCAGAGAGCCTAAAAATAAGCCTCACAAATACTGCCAAATGATTTTTTTTTTTGGAGAGGTTTTTGCTATAGGGCGCGTACGCTCGCCAGACAGACAGAGAGAGACAGAGAGACAGAAAGCGAGAAATCACCCCTTCTCCATTCTCCTCTCAGGATCTTGGGCACGCACGCATATGCGCCCGGCATGAATTTAAGCCTCGGGGTCTGGAACTCAAACTGTGGTTGACTACGTGGGAGTCCAGCGACATAGCCATTATGCCAACTGCTGGTTCCCCAAATGATTTTCAACAAGGGTGACAAAAACCATTCAATGGGGAAAGGACAGCCTTTTCAACAAATGGTGCAGGGAAAACTAGATATTCACAAACAAAAGGATGAAACTGAACTCTAACCTTACACAATATACAAACATCAAATTAACGTGGATCAAAGGTTTAAAGGAAGGAGATCAAACTATAAAACTCTAAGAAAAAAAATTAGTAAAACTTAATGACATTGGATTTAGCATGCTCTTTTTCATGTGACACCAAAACCACAGGCAATAAAAGACAGATAAATTGTGCTTCATCAAAATTTTAAAATTTTGTGCATGAAGGGCACTATCAAAAGAGTGAATAGGCAACGTGCAGAGGAAAGTATTTGCAAGTTGTCTGATACGGGATTGCTATCCAAGACATGTAGTTAGTAACTCCTACAGTTCCATAGCAATAACAACAAAAGACCTGAATCAAAAGTGAGTAAAGCACTTAGATACACATTTCTCCAAAGAAGATACATGAATGGTCAAGAAACATTTGAAAAACTGATCAATATCACTCATCATTAGGGAAATGCAAATCAAACCACAATGAGATATCACCTCACACCCATTAGGATGGCTATTACCAAAAAAAAAAAAAAAAAAAAAAAAAAAAATTTAAGAAAAAAAAAAAAAAAGTGTTGGGG
>NW_006159750.1:3741026-3793897 GCF_000334495.1 Tupaia belangeri chinensis
CCCAAATAAGAAGGGTTTAAAAAAAAAAAAAAAAAAAAAAAAAAAAAAAAAATTTAAGTAAAGAAAAGAACAAGTGTTGGTGAGGATGTGGGGAAATTGGAAGTCTTGTGCATTGATAGTAGAAATGTATAATGGTGCTCTTGCTGTGGAAGTGGAATGACAATTCCTCAAAAAACTAAACATGGAATTGCCATACAATCTAGAAATTCCACTTCTGGGTATATAAACCAAAAGAAGTGAAAGTAGAGGCTTGGATAGATACTATTAAACCCATATTCATAGCCGTATTAGTCACACCAGCCAAAGTGGAGAAGTAACCCAAAGGCCCATGATAATTGAATGCATAAGCAAAACGTAAAGTACACACACAAAATATCATGCAGTCTTAACATATGGAAAATTTTTAAAACGGAAATTCTGACAAATACTACAACATAAATGAGCCTCGATGACATTAGGCTAAGTAAAATAACTCCGTCACAAAAGGATAACTATTCTGATTCCTCTTACATAAAGTATCTAGAAAATTAAATTCACAGACAGAAAGTGGAAATGTAGTTGCCAGGGGCTGGCCAAGAAGGGAACGGGGGGGGGGGGGGGGCGGTTGTGTTTAATGAGCACGGAGTTTCGGTTATTCATTGAGAAGGCTGCTGTTAACAGCTGCACGACAATGGGAATACACTGAAGGCATGGAACTGTGCATGTAAAGACAGTTAGAATGCATATTTTAAATATTTTTAAAATATTTTATAATTTTTTAAAAGCCTCACAATTGTCCAATACACTATAGAATTCCAAAAAGATGATGGATGGTTAAAAACAGAAATTTATTTTATTTGGACCTTAAAGGAATTTGATAGGAAATAACAGGGAAAGACATTCTAGGTTCCAAGGAGCTCGTGATCAAAGGCAAAACCATAGAAATGCGTGGCATATCACAGACCTTATAATACATGGGCAGTTATTAGCTGCCTAAGTTCAGAAAGATTGGGTAAATCCAAATCATTGAAGATCTTACATATCACACTAAGGAAGGCTGACTAAATCTTAAAGGCAACAGAACATCTTGACAAGTTTAGGGAAGAGTGAATTGAGATATCCAATCCACATTTTGGAACTGCAAGTATGTGAAGAGATGATTAGAGTCTACCATGTTTGGAAAGATGCTGGTTGTTGGCGTCCTGGGATGGGAAACAGTTGTATGTGTGAAAAGAGAGAGAGAGAGGCTCAAGATGTTTCATTGAAAGAAGCAATGACTTGTCCTACCAAAGATGTACCATCCCTACCAGCACCGCCACAGGTTAATCTAGGACTCCATCCATTCTTGCTACCACTTCAACAGTGTACTGACTTCTCCGTCTTCTTGAAATGTACGTCAACCGTACCTCTCCATGACGGACACCTTTCCCTAGCTCCCACTGCAGTCACAATAAACTCCGAGCTCAGCATCTGGACCTACTAGCTGGGCTATGCTGTTCGCCTGCTCACTTCTCATGCTTCAAAGCCCAGATTCTTTCACTCTCAGTTTCCAGCCACTTTCACCTTTGAGCTTGTTGAACACACCTGGCTTTTGCCCATCTCTGAGCATTTCACTCATAATGGCTTCTGCCTGGACCACTCTTCCCCCCAGATCTTTGTATGGCTGGTTTCTTCTTACCTTTTAAGTCCCAGTTCAAATGAAAAATGACCCAAAGAAGCTTTTTCTAAACACTTTATTTAAACAAGGACTCCCCCTTAAGTATCCTCTGTTATAGCTCCCACAGCACCCAGAGCAAATGCATCCACTGGAAGAAGACTGAGAGTGAGAGATGGAAAGGGTGAAATCACCCTGATGGAGCATGGTCACATCACAATCCTTTCTCCATGTCTCCCACCTGTTGGGATTTTGGGCACATATGCATACACACCCAATGTGGGGTTTTTTGGGGGTTTTTTTGGAGAGGTTTTCTTCGCCATAGGGCGTGTGTGCTCGCCAGACAGACAGAGAGAGACATAGAAACAGAAAGCGAGAAATCACCCCCCAGGGGGGATGTCCACGCCGCAATCCCTTCTCCTCCATTCTCCTCTTGGGATCTTAGGCACGCATTCACACGCGCCCGGCGTGACTTTTAAACCACCGAGTCTGGGATTCGAACCGCAGTCGACTACATGGGAGTCCAGCAACATAGCCATTACGCTAACTGCTGGTTCCCCCCAATGTGTTTTTTAAGCTGCCAGGTCCAGTACCACAGTCAGTGGTGTAGGATCCAGCTCTCTGAACAGCCATGCTACCAGTCAGCCCCAGTAAGTCTTTTTAAAACTCTTTTCATTGTTTTCTCAATCATGAGGCCATCTTATTCATAGTTAGAGGCCCAGCTCTAAGCAATGTCAGCACATAGTTTACATACTAAAATATGTAAAATAAATAAATGAAAAGGAACCAGCCATGAGTATGGATTGGGGTGAGGGGGAGAAAAATGGACTCCAATATTCACAATCCAGACTGCTGGGGAAGAGGGACGAGTAATGACAGAGCGTCCCTGGAGGATGACTAGATACAGGTCTCAAAAGACATCCACATTGGGGCTGGCAAGTGGCATGGTGGTTAAAGGTGCTGGACTCCCCATGGCTGACCGTGGTTCAAGTCTCGAACCTGGTGGCTTGCTTTCTCACTTCCTCTCTCTCTGTCTCTGTCTCCCTCTGATCAAACTGGAAAATAATAATGATAATAATAACAATAAATAAAGTTAAATAAAATAATTCTTAAAAAAAAAAAAAAAAGACATTCATGTGAATGCTGCCAAACAGAGGAACAGGGAAAAACCTCAAACAACCAGAAACTTGGAGGTAAACTTTCTTTTCTTCTGCAACTCCTCGCATATCTCCCAGTTTGGGGTGAGGGGAAACTGGATGGAAGGATAATTACATACCAAATTTTCTATAGATAGCTGAAACTGTTTAATTTCACGAAGGGTCTCATTATCTCTTTTCACTTCATTCACATACTGTGCCAAGTCCTAAAGAATGATGAGAAGGATACAAAAAGAAAACACAGGAAGATTAGAGAAGAGATGCGAATTGCTTTGAAAGAAAACACATCATTACTTCCATTAGTGGTAAAAGTAACCACCGTAACTTTTCAATGACAATAAAATGAACAGCCGGTCAATCAGAGCTGCTGCGTCTCAGAGGCAGTTTAAAAATGTCTGGAGTACAGCTGGAAGCCTGCAGAGTTGTCATTTACCACATCCCTGAAAAGAGGAAGGAAGTTGTTGCCTTAAAGAAACAAAAACAGAATGAATCTGCTGCTATGCAAAGCTATGAAAAGAAGCCTAGGGCAGAAGAATGTCCACGCTAAGCACATTAATAACTAACCTTGAGAGAGTTACACTCACACAGGCTAGAAAAAGGCTCGTGCTGGAGGTCAGCAGGGAGAAAGCAGGGACTGAGAGTTAGACAAGGAATGGCGAAGGACTGTTTTCCGCAACCTGTTAGTGTCTTCCTAGTTCCTGAGACTGTTCAGTTAAGGAAGCCAGTTTAATTTGAAAGAGTTAATAAAAGAAGAGGTGAAAAAAAAAAAAAAAAGCACAAAAAATGAACCCAAGAGAGAAAAAAAAAAAATGCTGCTCATATTTCTCCATGTGGCTTCACCTATTTTAAAATGTCTTCTCATATTTAAAGAAACATTAGCTAATCTTTCCATACTGTAACAAGCTATTTTTATTACATGTGCTCCAGATTTTCCTGTTTTCTGAGCTTTTTACTTTTTCTCTACCCTCTTACATGCATCTGCAACAATAGGGACAGAACTCGGCAAAAAGCAGTCCCTCACTTTGTTCCAAATGGAAGTCTTACTTTTCATAGGACGTATTCATAAGTGATTTCTTTAACAATTGGAAACATGGCAAGACTTTTTTTAATAATACACTAAATAACTCTGTGGCACTTCCTGACAATGGAAACTGAACAGCAAAATGGACACCGAAATTGGCCCAGGGACACAGTTAAGTCATTATGCATTGCTCTGGGCAGGGTCACATTGCTATTCTATTTTTAAGAACAAATATTTGCATATGTTTTAAGTTATGTGCAAATATCTCTTTCAAAGTCAATTTTATTCAACATCATGTAAAAATTGGGGTTTTGCATTTTCCCCAACATGTTCAAAATGTCTGCTTTCACCTACTTAACATTTTTTATTCATATTTACCTGAAATCAGAACACCAAATTTAAACGACTTGTACCTAACACAATATGCGTAAGGGTGAACCTGGAAGAAACCTTCCTGAGGAAAATAATAAGTGCCCCTGTTTGTGTCCTCAGCGATTACTTCCATGGGCCTACAATTTTCTATCAGAAACCATGAAAAGGATATGAAATAAAACCATTACATTCAATCATTCCTGTGATTATAAAAGTTCCTATGCTTGTATAAAAGTTATGTTAATGTACCTCTTGGTTTTATGTGTTTTTCTCTATCCATGCAAGGATATCTATTTCAATAAAAATATCCAGCTCCCTCTACTCAAAACAAATTTGTATCGTAATATATTAGCATATCCTATCTATCTCTCTATCTATATATATATATATATACACACACATATATGATTTACACATACATATATGATTTACACACACACACACACATATATGTAAAATATATAAAAGCAGTTAAGTAATTTGAGTTCTGTTTTTTTAATTGCCAAAGGGCACAGACACTTGCCAGACAAAGAGAGAGGAAAAGAATCCGTTAATGGTGTATGCTCGCACTACCATCCCTTCTCCATTTCTCCATACTGTTAGGGTTTGGGGCTCATGTGCCCAGCATGTTTTTCAAGCTGCCAGGGCTAGAATTCAAACCACAGCTGGCCATGTGGGATCCGGCTCCCTTAACCAGTAGGCCACAGGGTCAGCCCAAATAACACTGTTTTTAAGTAAGAATAAAAATATAAAAACAAGTCACAGGGCCAGCAGATGGCATAGCAGTTACATTACTAGACTCCCACATAACCAACTACAGTTCGAGTCCCAGACCCAGTGGCTTGAAAATCACACTGGGTATGTGTGCATGTGTGCCCAAGATCCCAGGAGGAGAGTGGAGGAAAAAGGGATTGTGACTCTTCTCTACAGAATGCTGCTGCTGCTGCTGCTGCTGCTGCTTCTTCTTCTCCTCCTCCTCCTCCTCCTCCTCCTCCTCCTTCTTTCTTTCTCTCTCTCTCTCTCTCTCTCTCTCTCTCTCTAGTGCATGTGCTCTAAGGCAAAAATCTCTTAAAAAAATAAATAAAAACAAGTTACTGACACATTTGCCTTACCTTCATTGCATCAAGAGCCTGTTTCAGATTTGCCTTCTCAGTAGGGTCAGTGGTATGTTTGACCAGTTCCTGTTTGGAGAATATAGTTTAGTACTACTTTTATCAAATGAAACTAAGATAAATGAAATAAAACATTTTTAAAAGCAGCTCATTACATCATTCTCCTCTCTGTAATGTGATAATCTGATAGCACCAGGTTTTATTTTCACCAAAAATTTCAAACTGTAAAAAGATAAACACCAAGAAGATAAGAGAAATGTTTGGAAACATTTTCCTCTCAAAGATGAATTTGAATTGTGTCCCCTGCCCTACACTGCTCACCAGTGTCATGAAAGACCTCCCAGAGGTGAACTGAACTGATGCAGTTTACTCATGATTGCACTTGGCTTCTCTATGGTTTTTAGCTCTGAAGATCACATCTCTCCTTTCCTTTCAGGGACTTCAGAATGCCCTTGTTCATTGCTATTCCTGGTGTGTTTTTTTTGTTTGTCCATCATAAGTGCCTGCCTACCCTTCAGTCTTTCATTGCTTCTTTATTTGTGCCTTAGAAAACCATTGTTAACTAGATTTCCACCCTAGTCCTCCTTCATTCTTACTTTACATACTCTGCAAATTCTATCACAACTACTGCCATAGCATCAGCTATCACCTGATGAGGCCGTATGATCAGTAGTATGCACTCACCGGAAAACTTAAGCCTGAGTCCCAGACTTATGCATCCAACTAAAGAGCTCTACCTACAGGGCCAGCAGATAGTATGGTGGTTAAGGTACTGGATACCCATATGGCTGACTGTGGTTCAAATCTTGAACCTAGCAACTTGCTTTCTCACTTTCCCTCTTTGTTTCTCTCTGGTCAAATTTAAAAAATAACAAATAAAATTAAATAAAGAATTCTTTTTTTAAAAAAAAAAAAAGAAAAGAAAGAAGAAAGAAAGAAAGAGCTCTACTAGGGTAACTCATGGGCCCCTCAAATTCAACATGTACAAAACTTAATGTATCTTCACAAAGAACCTTCCTCTTGTTCCTAATTACGTTTTTTTCTTTCTTTTTTTTTTTTTTTTGGAGAGTTTTTTGCTATAGGGCACATGCTCTCCCCAGAAAGAGAGAGAGAGAGACAGAAAGAGAGAAATCACCCCTCCAGGGGGGATGGCCACGCCGCAAGCTCTTTTCCTCCATTCTCCTCTCAGGATCTTGGGCACGCATGCACACGCACCCGGTGTGAGTTTAAGCCACTGGGTCCGGGACTCGAACCACGGTCGACTACATGGGAGTCCATAAACATAGCCATTATGCCATCTGCTGGTCCCCCTATTTACATTTTATTGAATGATGACATTTCCATCAGTGTAATCACGTAAGCCAAAACCTAAAAGGTATCTACCAACTTCTCCTCTCTCCCTCATGATGTCCTATTGATGACCCTGCCCTTTGAAACCACCCTCACTGTCACTACCTAGGTTTAGGTTGTTGCCCTTTGTCAGAATTAAGTTATTCTTAACATTTCATTCTTAACATTTCCAATCTTCTAGTATAAAACAGTCTAATTTAATAAGACTGTGATTTCAAATCATCAAGCATTTCAAGTGAGATTTGTTTACTAAAATACAGTAGTATGTAGTAAATGTCCAAGTTTATTTATCACATATTTGTTCAAGAAATTTCTAGACACCAAACGTTATTCTACAATATTTATAGACATAAAAACATTTATCAGACTTTTAGCCATAAATGGTACTTAAAATAAAACCTTTCCCATTTTAAAAAGTCATCATAGGACCAATAAATAATGTGGTGGTTAAGGCACTGGGTCCTATATGGTCAACTCCATGGTTCAAGTCCCAACCCAGAGGCCTAAGAAACACATCAGGTGTATGTGTGTGAGAACCCAAAACCTCGGGACCAGCAGTTAGCGTAATGGCTGGGTCGCTGGACTCCCACATGGTCGACTGTGGTTCGCGTCCCGGAACCGGTGGCTTAAAACTCACACTGGGCGTGTGTGCATGCGTGCCCAAGGTCCCAAGAGGAGAATGGAGGAGAAGGGATTGTGGTGTGGCCATCCCCCCAGGGGGTGATTTCTCACTTTCTATCTCTCTGTCTATCTCTGTCTGGCGAGCACACGTGCCCTATAGCGAAAACCTCTCCAAAAAAAAAAAAAGAAAAGAACCGAAAATCTCAAGAGGAGAAAGAAGTTGAAGGGATTATGGTGTGGCCATCCTCCCAGAGGGGTGATTTAGCACTTTCCCTCTCTCTGTTTCGCCCCAGCAAACGTACATGCCTTATGGTAAAAATCTTTGAAAAGAAAGAGGAATTATAGAATGAAACACATTCTTAAAAATTGAAATACAAAACTATTTAAAAGAAATTAGGAGGAAAGTTTACCAAATTTTGAAAATGTATGGTCATATCTTATAATTTTCTAAGTCTACATGAAATCTTATAGGACCGAAATAAATATTTCTTGAAAACTGCACCTTCTAAATTCTTCAATTAATATTTGACTACACCAAAGTTACAAAATAAATTATTATCTTGTTTTAGACATGTTTTTAGTTCCATGATGCCTTGGAAACTGATTGCCTGAATCTTCCTTATTATTTTTTCATAAAACCCAATTTGATTAAGTTGCTTTGAGTTTATGTCTCATAAATGTTTTAATGCATTTTTAAGGAATAATCAGGGTTTGAATTTTTCTGATTTCTCAGTAGAACAAAAATAGGGATGACTAATAATTTTGCAGCTACAGTTCAAGAAATTTAATATACAAGATGTACAAAGCAGAGCAGACTCAAAATTATATTTCACATACAGGTAGTAGATCTTTTTAAAATGACATTTCACAAGCATCAGCACAGTTGACAGACTAATACAGTAAGGCATTTCTTTGGAGCAGAACTAATGAGTCTCCTGGTATAGCTATCAAATTAAATTTATAAGACTCTCCACCCTCATTAGAAGACTAACCGTGGAAACCATAAGCTTTGTGGGTTATAACAAGAATTGCTTCAAAATAAACGTAGTCTTATTATAAATTAGGAAAGTAGAAAGCAACACAGAATGTGACAGTTCTCTTTAGCTTATGGCTTATAAGGCAAAAGGTCTAATACGATTAATACAAAATTAATATTCATTGCAGTATTGAGAGGCTAATAAATGATTACTGCTCACTATAGAAGACTTGCTTGAAGACATATTTTTATTTGTTTGGCTTTATTTTTATTTTGCTTTTTGCCAGTTCTGTTTGGCAAACCCAAAATGTGATTTTTGGCAAATACAGAATCATCTTTGCTGAAAGGGAAAAGAAAATGTCCAGTTGTTCTGTTATTTTCTACTTAGCTTTAATAATACTTGAATACTTAAAGGGCATGGGGCCCAAAACATGGAGTATCTGCAACACAGTGATGCTCCATTCATATTTTGTGAATGAATAAATGAATAATAAGCAAACAATTTTAAATTACATACCTGGAGGAGAAGATGATACTTTAAAACACGCTGCATTGGAACCACAAGCAAATCTCGAAGAGTAAATTTCCCATTATTTGCTCTTTTGGAACATTCCTAATGAAATATTTTCAAAAAAAAATGTTTTAACTTAGTTTTCTCAAAAGGAATCCTAAAGATTAAAAGATGCAAAGATCTTAATCAGAACGATTATTATGCAATAATACAGTGCTTGTTTTCCTTAACAATCCTTCCCTCCATATTGCATAAGCCATCTTTAATTAAAAGCAAAACAAATCTTTTACTGTTTCAACTCCAGCTATAGATCAAATAGAATTACTCTATGTAGGAAAATTATTTTCTCTAGTAGAAAATGGTGGCTCTCCAGGGTCATCCTCAGTTTACCCCGAGATTGTACCTTCCATCAATAAACATAGTGTAGAAATAATAATTACTCAATGGGACAAGAGCAAGTCCCTCCTCACTTTGCTGTGAGCCTGCCCACCCTCATGCCTTGGTTTATTCAGTTCTCTCTGGCTGCGGTGTGTAAAGCCCCACCTCCCGCTAAATTCAGCATCTTCTCGAAGCACTATTCTTCCAGGTCTTCAGTAATAATCCCAATCTAAATTATGTATGCTCTCTCTCTTTTTTCTCCTCTCTCGCTCGTTCTCTCTTTCTGCCCTATGGGTCTTCTAATTATTATTGTACACAATATCTTCCCCAACACGAACTCTATATCTCTTAAGAATCTAGTATTTGCTTAATAAATATTTATTGAAATGAATGAAATAGGATGTTTGACTCTGAAAGATTGCCAAAGTTTTGCTATAAACCCACTACTGAACTCCAAGTTTTTTTTAAAAAAAACTTCAGATTGTATTTTTGAATTGCACATGCTTCTTTTTCAAAAGTTTACTTTAAAAAAGTATTGACTTGTTTACTCTTCAGATAGTAACCATGACTTTTTTTTTTTTTTTGAGAGATTTTTACTGTAGGGCGCGTGCGCTCGCCAGACAGACAGAGAGAGACATAGAGACAGAAAGCGAGAAATCACCCCCCAGGGGGGATGGTCACGCCGCAATCCCTTCTCCTCCATTCTCCTCTCGGGATCTTGGGCACGCACGCACACGCGCCGGGCATGAGTTTTAAGCCACCGGGTCCGGGACAGGAACGGCGGTCGACTACGTGGGAGTCCAGTGACACAGCCATTACGCTAACTGCTGGTTCCCAGTAACCATGACTTTTAAGAAAGTGCTTTGAATTCAAAATGTCAAAGCACAAATTTAACGCAAGATTTGCCAACTGTTGGCAGTGTGACCTTGGACAAGTCACTTTTCTGATTTTACCATTTCTCATTTACCTGTGGTATTCTTAAAAGAAAAATAATAACATGGCATAGAAATTGTATTTCTGTGAGCAACCTTATATGCCCCAAATCCTCACACAATTGCATATCTTAGACCAAGGACTTTACAGCTAATGGGAGGCAATATGCTTAAGAAAATACTCTTTTGCTCATTTTTTTTTCGCTTTTGCTCACACTTAGTTTTTCAACACACTGAAAGATAAATTATCAGAAGCCATAAAGCCAGTACTATTAACTCTAATAACCACAGTGACTTACTGAGTGTGTCTGGCTACAAATCTTAAGCAAAATGAACTGGGGACACCTCCTGACATGTTAGCTTGTGTCATCACTTTCTGTGGTTCACTGACAAGATAACTTTTTCAACGGATTTCGTGTCTCTATAGTTTGCAGAGAGTTCTGGACCGTGTGTCTCCAACAGGATGGTAAACTGTTAATATTATTGTAACGAGTAGGTCATGTTCCCCCAGCTGCATTTTAAGCTCCCTGGAATTGTGGTTGTAGTTTATGTCTATGTTATACCATCCTAGACAGGATTAGGGACAGACACAGCACACATTTAAAATTCACTGTTATAGAAGTTAGTTTAAAAGTATTGAGAAAACAAAAACAAAAACAAATAAACAAATGAAGAAATTAGCTCCTTTAAGTTCTAAGCTATGATTAAGAAACCAATATTGCTGGCATTAGCTACGACTGGGGAATGGAGGCTGAGGTGTGAAATGTTGAATGGTCTTGAAAGGAAACACAGGGTAGAAATAATAATTCTAAAACATCCAGTCACTTGCTTAGCCTAAAATCAATTATAATTGAAAGGAAAATAAAAAGGGGTAGTATGAGCCAGGGCTTTAGGGTAAGATAAAAAGACTATCACCTTCACCCCATGTTACCTTGGTTCCAAAGTAGAGAAGACAAAAAAAAATTTTTAAGGCAAAAATAATCACAAAACAGAAGACACGAAGAAGGCAGAGACACACTAGAACAAGGCAGCTTTTCCTCCATCATGCTGGGACTTAGAGCAGGCAGTTCCCACAGAGTATTTGTTGAAGTGTTCCAGCAAGTATCTGATTAAATACTTCTAAATCGGGCCTGTGGTCAGAAGGAAGGGCTTTGAAGTTGAGGAGAGGACAGGCAGCAGGACCTCACTCTGAGCCTTTCAAACTCAGCCTGAGATCCTCCCTTTCTCTAAAACCAACAGTGACTGCAGAAACGACATACTTGGAGTCCAGAGTGTGGTCACTGGGCAGAACTTTGGCAATGACTCTGAATGTAGGAAGAGTGGCTTCGATCGAAGCTGAAAGTACAATGGAGGCTTAATTGACAACCTGCTTATGCCTATCTTGAACCACAATTTTATATTTTCATCTTTTAAAAAATGATGAAAGGGTTGCTTTACTGAGAACTAGTTGTATTAGTTGTGTGATTTTATTTCACTATTATATTTTAATCTAAAGTTGAAGTGTTGAGGTAGCTTTTGGTTCAACATATGGAGGTTCTAGTCTCCAAAGAGGAGCAGGAACCCTTCATGTTAACAATAGTATAAGGATGTGATTCAGTGGTGACTCAAACTATCTCCAGCCTTGGGGTCAACATCATGAAGAGAAACTAAGAGGTAAAGAAAAAAGATCCATGGCATAGATGATTGAGTAGCCACTTGATGACTTGTTCATATGAAAACTTCCTAAGCAATAGTTTCCCTGTAGAGGAGTTATGAAATCAAGCCAATAGGCCAAACAATTAAAGAGTTCTCATTTGAAAGTCATCTGCATTTTTCTCTTGCTTATCACCTGACCTCACCATTAAACTGAACAAAGAGTAGGAAAGGAGATACACACGTGGGCATTTAATAGTTGATTATACATCTCTACTTGAAGTTTGAGAAAATTCAAGCACATGGATAAAATAGTAAAGATGATAATTCGTATCATCATATTTCAGAAGTTCTTGTGGGAAAAAAGACATAATATACAAAAGCATGACTTGTCACAAGTTTGCAGACTTAGCTTTTGCTGTGACCATATGGTTACAACAGCCTTCTCACCATTTCTCAGATTTTACTGACTCTCCAGGTCAAGAAATGTCAATTCTTTGGGAATGCACTATGTCAAAGCCCACTCTATTCTTCAGCGACTTTACTCAAGTGAGGCTCTTCAGGAAGATCTCCCACAATGTACCTGAACCAAAGTGGTCACTCGGCCCTACTCACGGAGCCCTATCACTTAGTGCTTATCACAGAGCACACGATCCTCTTCTATTTGTGTTTACCTTTTCCCCTTTCTTACATGAGCAATTGCCATGCCCTCATCATATGTTAGTCCCTAAATGTCTTATATTTTTAATAAACATTTTAATCTATACATACATTCTCTGACATATATCTTACTCATCTTGCATCTCTTTCTACCTAGGTGTGACCATGGGCAAATTACTCACAATCTCTCTGAACCTCCACCTTCCTTATCAATGAGGAAGTATACAGATATATATACACACATACACATATAAATGTATTGCCTAATGTTATTATCACCACATTATTATTTTATAGAACTATCTACTAAAGTATTTTATGAAAGTATGTTTAGAATATACAGGAAATACATGGTTGCACTGCTCATAAAGAGGAATATGCTGTCTCTAGATTTATTTTACTTTGTCATAAACAATCAAACAGAAAATAAATGGGCACCTCTAACTTCAGTTTGACATCTTCTTTTGTCTTAGAAATATAGTCTAAACTGGAGATGGCCGACTCCACTCCACTACAGTATTGCCCATAAATAACCAACCTGAAGGAAAAAGGAGAGAGAGAAACTCGTAAGGAGAAAAAAAAAAAGAAAGAAAGAAAGAAAGGCAGAATTTTCATCTTTTATAAACCACCGTTAAGGAGAATCAGACAAGTAATAGAAATTGCTTTTAATACTCACCACATAGACGTAGGTGAGGGTCACTCACATTTACAGGAATAAAAATAACTAATTTTCAGTTCCAAATTTAAATGACATCAATTCTGGGTACATTTTCATAGCAGGTAGATTTTACAAATTGGCACAATGACTATTAATGTTCATTGTGTACACATACATGTATCTCAAAAATAAAACTGAAAATTTCTAGTTAAGCCCTTGTTATAGATAAGCTTCTTGCTGTTTACTCGCAGGCAGAAATAGTTTGATTTGCTACAACAATTTTATTGCAATCACTACTTACGCCTCCACTCATTAATAACCCTCCTCCTACTCCTTCCTAGTTTTTAATTAAGAAATATATATGATAAGAAAAGTGGGAATGAGGGCCCTGAACTCTGCTGGTAAGAAGATAAATCACAATGCATGGAGCTGAGCCTACTTCAGGAGGGGCATCTCTGTGGTAATACAGACATTTCACCAAGAGTCTGGTTGGTCTATCGTTTTTATTAATGCTCCACTGCAAAAAGTTACTAATAAGATATTAATGTTTACCTAAGAGCTGGTGAAAAGCAATTCATTAGCCACTTTTTAATCAGTATTAGGAAACGTATTGCTTAATTTTAAGAAAAAGAACTATTTTTAAAGGAAAATTCCTTGATATATCAATTCCTGTGCATTGTTTGAAAGGTTTAGATTGCCTAATGTTATTATCACCACATTATTATTTTATAGAACTATCTACTAAAGTATTTTATGAAAGTATGTTTAGAATATACAGGAAATACATGGTTGCACTGCTCATAAAGAGGAATATGCTGTCTCTAGATTTATTTTACTTTGTCATAAACAATCAAACAGAAAATAAATGGGCACCTCTAACTTCAGTTTGACATCTTCTTTTGTCTTAGAAATATAGTCTAAACTGGAGATGGCCGACTCCACTCCACTACAGTATTGCCCATAAATAACCAACCTGAAGGAAAAAGGAGAGAGAGAAACTCGTAAGGAGAAAAAAAAAAAGAAAGAAAGAAAGAAAGGCAGAATTTTCATCTTTTATAAACCACCGTTAAGGAGAATCAGACAAGTAATAGAAATTGCTTTTAATACTCACCACATAGACGTAGGTGAGGGTCACTCACATTTACAGGAATAAAAATAACTAATTTTCAGTTCCAAATTTAAATGACATCAATTCTGGGTACATTTTCATAGCAGGTAGATTTTACAAATTGGCACAATGACTATTAATGTTCATTGTGTACACATACATGTATCTCAAAAATAAAACTGAAAATTTCTAGTTAAGCCCTTGTTATAGATAAGCTTCTTGCTGTTTACTCGCAGGCAGAAATAGTTTGATTTGCTACAACAATTTTATTGCAATCACTACTTACGCCTCCACTCATTAATAACCCTCCTCCTACTCCTTCCTAGTTTTTAATTAAGAAATATATATGATAAGAAAAGTGGGAATGAGGGCCCTGAACTCTGCTGGTAAGAAGATAAATCACAATGCATGGAGCTGAGCCTACTTCAGGAGGGGCATCTCTGTGGTAATACAGACATTTCACCAAGAGTCTGGTTGGTCTATCGTTTTTATTAATGCTCCACTGCAAAAAGTTACTAATAAGATATTAATGTTTACCTAAGAGCTGGTGAAAAGCAATTCATTAGCCACTTTTTAATCAGTATTAGGAAACGTATTGCTTAATTTTAAGAAAAAGAACTATTTTTAAAGGAAAATTCCTTGATATATCAATTCCTGTGCATTGTTTGAAAGGTTTAGAAAGAGAAACTGACTTTGACTATGACTCTAATATTCCAAAATATAGAAAAGTAAATTGCAGGTGGAAGAAGCATTAGGTATCTGCAATCTACCCTTAACATATACTGGTGGGGAAAGAGGCTCAGAGAGTTAAAATTATTTTCTGAGGATTATCACTAATAATAAGGCCTGTAAAAGAACTTCAGCCTTTTGATTCGAGATGCAAAAGTCTGAGCACTATACAGGATCCCTCTTTTTTCCTCATTCGACTCATTCATTCATTTTTTTTTTTTTATTTATGACACACAGAGCTTGAACTACTACCCTGAGATTAATGTCCCCATTTTCTAATTACTACCCAGGTATTATTATAATAAACAGTATCAATAGCTGCTTAGCTATTTTAATACAAACTCTTGCCGTAATTACAAACTAATATTCACGAAATGTAAACATTACCTTTCCTTGTAGTTAATGAAAACTTGATACAAGTTCTGGTCATTCTTATTTACAATGGAATCATGAATCTCTTGCATTAGGCTCCGATGAACTTTTACAAGTTCCTTAGAAAAGAAAACAGTGTGAAAGGAAAGTAGCAATCAGAACCAAAAAAAATACACCCCAAACCTATAATCCCTATTATTCTGTGAGTTGCCACTCAGGATATGCTGAATGTTCTCAGTATACAGACCTGTTGCCATCAGTAAAGAGAGGAGGAAACGGAGGAGGCAGGGGTTGGAAAGAGAGGAGGAGAAGGTAAGGAGGTTGGAGAGGATGAGAAAGAAAAGGGGAAAGAAGAAAAGGAAACAAGAGAAATGAGAAGGAATGAGAGGAAGAAAGAGGCCCTATACATGGGAAATAGCAATTTCAGATCTGACTTGAAATATCAGTATCCTACAAAAAAGAGAAATTATCTCACTACTTATTAAAGGATAATTTATTCTGTGTATAAAAACAGGTATGGCTCATTTTCATTTTCTAATTACTATAAATTTTTAAATAAAACTATTCAAGTGCTTAATGTTTTATTGACAGAATAAAGTAATGATTCATGTCCTTGGAACACAGAAATGTAGATTTGTTCTTTGGTCAATTAGTTGTGTCCTGGTGCTAAGCTAACAATAATCAGACTAAATTACTCGAAACCAGACAACTAATGGCATAAATAAGCTAATAAATTGTACTGGATAGTTTACTATAGCAGTTCAAAAGCCAGAATTTCAGTTTTCCTGATAAGTAATTTTCAGTCAGGCAGTAAGTACATGACACAGGAATGAGGAAACTTGAACCCAAGTGCCAATCCCACCAGTATCTCTTCTTCTGACCCCTGGAGCATACACTGACTCCACACCATGCTCTTTCTTTGGTAGGATGAAAATTAAACGTGAATATGTCAGTCCTCATTTTATTGAGGAGCATAGAAAAGCCATAATACTAAGCAATATCATATGGGTTTAAGTTACAGTGACCCTATCTTAGTGGTTCAAGATTCCTATTCACCTAGGATTTGCAGGTTGTTTTATGCTTAATCTTCATCTGATCCCTGAGCATCTTCTTTCTGTTATATCACACATCAGTGAGAATGTCTTCACTTGGCCAAATTCAGGAATAAGGACAAAATGCCACAGCTTAACAACTAGTGCTCATCAACACAAAACAACAAAATAAAAATATAAGGGACTTTTCAGGTGATACAAGCAAGCTTGCACATAAAAGCTTGTACTAAAGAAAAAAAAATGTGTGTGTGCATATCAAGCAAAGAAAATTCTACAGTTCTAACAACCTAAATCTTGTCTAGCATGACCTCACTTTGCATAGCATCTAGGTTGCTATGAGATTTCTTTGCAAATATCCTTTCAAGATTGTTGGTAAGGTGCCCGGAAACTTGAAATGCTTACATAAATGTGAAGAAAATCTCCTCACATTTTTCCATTAAGACAATATGTTAAACTATAAGAAAATAGTGTTAAGAAAATAGTGTATTTCAGAAATGTAAGCCCAGGTTGATACAACTAGAAGATGAAAGTACCAAAGAGCAGAGGCCAAGGAAGAAGAGGAATTATGGGAAGCAGAGGAAGCTGGTGTGGTCAGGACAGTGTTTTAAGAGAGGTCAGAGGGGCTGGAAGACCAACAGAGCAGGGAAGCAGGGGACAGAGGTGACCCCCAGAAGACAAATAGAGGGCATGAGGATTATTTAATGGAGACTACCTCATCATAGC
Source organism: Tupaia belangeri chinensis (assembly GCF_000334495.1). Classification (NCBI taxonomy): domain Eukaryota; kingdom Metazoa; phylum Chordata; class Mammalia; order Scandentia; family Tupaiidae; genus Tupaia; species Tupaia belangeri. The sequence continues at coordinate 3,758,024 of NW_006159750.1, forward strand.
AGTTAAGACTCGTGCATGAATCTTACTTATCCATTTGACTGACTTTAGTTGAAGATGTGATATGTCAGTTATAAAGTTGTTGGGACAGTCATGAGTATTGTTCTATGTTTTTCCATGCAAAAATGTGTCATGACTTTCCCAACAACACAATATTTCAAGAAACTAAGGGTATAAGAACTTGGAACACAAAGGATAGGGTCAAAATTCTTAAAGATACATTAAGTGTTAAAATAGGGATCTGGAATCCAGTAAGAAAAAGAGGATTTCACAGAAGTACAGTCCAATTTTATCTAGTATATTTTTCACTTACAGGAATGTTGATGAATACTGAATCAAATTCAGCTGCTGTCAGAAATCGTTTCAGTGGAGCCATGAAATACTACCAGGAGAGAAGAAGGAAGTAATAATTAGCATATCTTTTCCTAATCTTTAGAATAGTATTTTTTTATTCAACAAACAGTAAATATGTGTTGGAAGTCAATTGTTTATCAGGATTATGAATAGCAAAAAAGTAAAACAAATTTCTCCACCTTAACAATTTTATATTCGAACAGAGATACCAAGACATAAATACAAGCTGGTACAAAGTACAGGATAAAAAGTTTAGACAAAAAATGTTTCTAAAAGAAAAAAGAGGACATTATTGGTTAAATTGGCAAACAATGGCAATATTTTAGAGATATGTTTGAGCATTTAAACTTCTATAAAATATCCTCCAGGTGCTTTGTAAAAATTATAGATACCTGAGATCAATTATTAGTTTACTTATGGAATTTACAGATCATTCCCCTTCATTCGTTGAGAATGCCGTTCTTGGTCTACCATGTCTTTCCTGGCCTACAGGATCTCTTTCATTCTTTGTAATCTCAGTATCTGTGAAAAGATTTTTCCCAAAGCCCGGCCTCTCAATTCCTTGACCTCCAATAACTCTGAGCTCAGCTCCTGAATCGTGTGATTACACCTTAAGGCCTTGCCATTATCAACAAATCTATGAGCTATACAGCATTAATGTCAAGTAGCCATTCTCTCATCATTACCTCCTCCATTTTAATCAAAGCTCATTGCTTTAAAGAATTCTTCAGTGGCAGTGGGTCTGACGAACCACATCCTTCATGTCCCTCGCTCCCTTCTTACCAGTTTCCACTCTATGAACTATCCTCAGAATCACTTCCCTGCACATACTCTTGCTCTCTCTCCTTCCATTATGCTTTTATAGAAAAATTTAAACCCTTGTTAATTTTAGCCTGCCGCATAGTTTGTGCCTATATCTAAGAAGGTAAGCATGGACTACACTGATGGTATAATTTTAAATATGACCACCAAACTGAACTGGACCTGTCTACACTGTCCTACATTTCCTTATTCAATCTACTCTCCACTCCCTTAAATGACTCTTCCACACCTTCACTCTCTTGCTAAACTTTCAAAACTTTCTCCTGGTCCTCATTTTCCTAACCTCTAAATGTCATCAGACATGGCCTTAAACCTATTTTCCTGGGATGTTCTTATTTCATTCCCATGGCTGAAAATACCATTGTGTAATGACAGTGTCTCAATTTACTTGTTGATTCTACCATTAATGCTAGACTCATATGCCTAACGCCCTACTCAGTCAGTATATCTTCTTGGAAGTCTAATGGGTACAACAGATTCAATATGCCCCCAAAGATTCATGATTCCTAAACCTGCCTTCCCCTCTCAGTAAACAGTTTCATCATTCATGCAGCTGCTCACACCTGGAAGTCATCCTTGAGTCTTCTCTTTCTCTCACATCCCTTACTCTAATCCATCATTAAATCTGATTGGCTCTACTTGTAAATTTTACTGAGAATCTGACCACTCCTTACCACTTCCATCAATACCACTGATTTCTATCATCTTGATTATTTTAATAGCCTTCCAGTTTTTCTCCCAGTTTCACCTTGGAGTCACAAGAACTAGAATAAAACGGTAAAGACTTAAATCACACCATGTCACTTCTGCTCAAAATATCCGAGCTTCCCAATGTCTATACAGGATGGTGGCCCACCAGCTCTCTGCCCTCAGCACTGACTCCCCTTCACTCCTGCTCCAGCCACACTGAACTTCTGCTGTTCTTTGAAGCATGCACTGAATGCTTACCCATCTGAGGGCTTTCTGCCAGCAACTATCTCCACTGTGATAATTACATGGCTAGAACCCTTGATTAACTCAGCTACCTGCTTAAATGGGGGCATACCACAGAGGCCTTGCACTCCCACTCTATAAAGACCACCAGTGCTCTCCCTATCACTCACGACCCCTTTTTCCTCTGCCTTATTTTTCTTCAGAGACCTTATTACCACCTGACATACTTGCTTACGTTCCAAACCCTCACATAAGAGAGAACGTGCCAAGAGAACAAGAGTCTTGTCTCCTCAGTCCCTGGAAACACTGGTAAGAGGTGCGAGAAAATCAATAAATAGTTGTGGAATAAATTTGCTTTGAGATCTTTAAATCAAAGGTCTACTGAAAATTAGAATATACAGAGACATCAGCAGAATCAGAGTCTGACACATTAACTACAAAAGCCAGTATTTGAGCATCAAGCATAATATCTGATGACTTACTTTTTCTATGGACTCCAAAGTTTCTGTATATTTTTCTTCTGTCTGTTTAATTTCTGCTAGGCAACAGCTTCGTATGTCATTTTCTAGACATTTCTGTGGTTAGAATGATCAAAATAAAATTATTCATTCAAATTTATATATTAATCTATAGTAGAAAGATTTCAAAATCATATCTGATTTTCTTAAATTTTCCTTTCTGATAAAACACATAACTAAGAGACATATTTAAGTGCATTTATGAAGTTCTCTTGCTGTTCTTTCTCTTTTTTTTTGAAGTGTTAATGATGTTCATTATCTAAATGTTTTAGATAATTCAAAATAAATTTCTGAGTATAGACACCCTCTTTAAATAAAAACATCTCTGTTAATTTAACTGGAAACACCACAAATGATAAAGATAGTTTCCGTGATATACAACACACTTCAAAAGTATTAGAGAAATAACTGCAAAAATAATAAAAGAATATTTGCTAAGTAAAAACCGTCTAACATATTTTCAATGTGACCATCTCAGTGTCTGGCTCTCTTGCAAAATATTTAAGAAGGGAAGTTGTAGAGCACAATACAAAGACTGAAGAGTCTAGGATTTGATTGAGCTGGGTTCAAGTACCAGTTTTGTTGTTGTTAGCTTTGTAATAGAGAACAAATTATTAAATTTCTTTGTAACTCAGTTTTCTCATTTGTAAAACAGAATTGCGGCGCTGGCCTCAAAGAGTTCTACGTGAGATAAGCCATGTGAAGCACTTAGCACCTTGCCAAGTACATAATCCACTAAATAATTAGTTCTGTTTTTGTTAGTTTGTTTTAATTTGCTGGAGAGTATATACACATGCTAAAGATGGGTGCAGGGCATAGGAAGCATCCCTCATGGGGCATAGTCATACCAAAATCCCTTCTCCTCCAGCTCTCCCTCTTCTCTGGATGTTGGGCATCTATGCACATGTATCCAGCACCACTGGGCCCAGGACTTGAACTACAGTCAACCAGCCATGTGGGATCTAGCCACCTTAACCACTAGGCCCTGGGCTGGCCCTATTATCGAGTCATTGGAAAAGTCATGACACATGAAACATTTTTGCAAAGACAACCAGAAAAATACGTCATGACTTTTCTGACAACCCAATAAATCCTGCCCCGAATAAACAACCCAGCTCCATCAGCTGAGTAAAGACTGTCTTTGGGAGGCAATGATGTGTTGGTGCCCAAAATAATTGACGATAATAAGAGTACAGATAATACTGTGTCACCTAAAAATGCTCTGAAAATGCTGCCACAGATGGCCTATCAGCTCATGCAGTGGGCTAGAGCACACATTCATTCCATTTACCTAACACGGAAAAGTCTTTTGCTTCCATCATGCAGAAGCCCAGGCGGTGGACAACTCCCCAGCCTCTTATTAAAGGTAAGAACAGAGAGAACTCTGAACAAATGCATCAAAGCACAGAAAAAAGCTAACTCGCCCCCCAGCTGAAGAGCCAAGTCTTTAGTATAAAAGAACATATCAATGAAAGCCTAAGAAACTGACCTGTTTTGCCTCAAATTACAGGTGAGAAAATAATTCAATGTAACGTTTTTAAATTTCTAGATATATTCATGGTAATTAAAGTTTCAGAGGCTCATATTGACTATGACAACATCTGAAACTAATTTTATCAAACAGCAAAAAAAGGTGAGGAGACTCACAATGACACAAAAGTACTTGATATCAATGCCTAACCGATGTGAAGAAATATTCTTTAATATATGTTTCATCTGGCATCAAGTGTACAGAAAAATATTTACCTGCTTTTTGAGGAAATATTTACTTTCCTAATAGTATAATTTCATGATTCCCTGAAATATATTCCATTGCCACTCTGCCACTGCTTAGCTGTGTGGCATTTCATGTATCTCTCAGACTTGGTTTCTGTACTAGTAAACTGAAAGGACTGGGGCCAGATCATGGTGCGGTGGTGACGGTGGCTGGATCTTACATGGGCAATTGTACTCTTCAAGTCCTGGACCCATCTTAAAAGAAAAAAAAACACTGGGCACATGTAAACAAACTTCTGATAGATAAGAAGATTGTGGTATGGCCATCCTTCTGGGGAGTGCCTTCTCACTTTCCCACTCTCTCTGGCAACTACATCTGCCCTTTAAGAAATCTTTTAAAACAGGAAGAAAAAATAAATAAAAGGGTTAGACCAGAGATTCCCTGTGGGTGTTTTGAACCATAAAACACCATGATTGTGTCTCCAAATGCAATACTAAGTCAGAGTTATATAGTTATAAACAAGTATGGAGAAATAAAACTTATTCCAGCAGAGGTTACTAATTAATTAGTCATTAGTCTTTTAAGTAATCACTTTCCTAATAAAATATGCAGAGTAACATTAAAAAAAAAATCAAGTAAAAGTCTTACGGATTGATGGGCTTCCTCTGCTTTCATTAAGTCTTCATAGACTTCTCCACCTTCGTCTTCCCCATAAACACAGTCATAGAGATCTTCTTCATCGTCCACACGGGTCTCACTAAACCACAGGACACAGTGCAAAAGTCTATTAGGCAGTAAATACAATATCTAGAAATAACCTACTGGGTTTTAGTAGAAAAACCCATGGAGAAAATAAAATGGATTTAATAGAAGGAGTCATAAGGCTTGCAGAACAGCTCTGCCCCTGCTAAGAACAATGGTAACAAACAAAAGGATCCAACAATGAGGGCTGTGGTGGCTAGTAGCTAACATGGACTGGGTATTTGCATATAAATGATCACTCTGCCTACATTATCTCACTTCATTCATCCAGTATTAACTGCCTTATCAGGTATGCATTATCATTGGACTCACTAAAGAGATAAGGAAATTGAGGGCATTGGTAAAATGCAGTGCTCCTTGAGGCTGACCCATCTGGCAAGGTTCCAGGTTTATGCTCTGAGAGGGTCAGAGACAAAGAGATATAAAGCAAAAACTCATCCCCCAGTGGGGATGGCCATGCTGCAATCCCTTCTCCTATATTCTCTTTTCTGAATTTTGGGCTGAGGGTGCCTGGCCAACACAAGCCCATGATCCAGGGACGGCTGCAGTGAATCATGGCCGCAAAGCCTTGCTGGGGGTACTGTCTGTCTTTCCATCCTGTTTTCTCTTTCTTATGGAAGAAATAAAACTTAAAAAAGAGTGAGAGATGAAAAAGTTGAAAGACAAAAAGGTTTTTTGACTTGTCAATGATAACACAGGCAGTTGATGGCAGTCAGGATTTAAAACTAAGTCTGGGGGCCAGCAGATGGCATAACGGTTAAGTCACTGGACTCCCATGTAGTCAATCGCTGGAGTCCCAGACCCGGTGGCTTAAAACTCACACTGAGTATGTGTGTGTGTGTGTGTGTGTGTGTGTGTGTGTGTGTGTGTCCAGAAAATCCTGAAAGAGTATAGGAGAAGGGATTGCAGCATGGCCATCCCCACTGGGGGATGATTTTTTTCTTTTTATCTCTCTGTCTCTGACTCTCTGGCAAGTACATGTGCCCTATAGCAAAAATCTCTCTCAAAACAGAAACAAAAACAAAAAAACATGTCTGTGTTATAGCATCTCAACCACTCTCTCATACTGCCTCCTGTCCTCAGTTTCATCACCTGTATTAAAAAGTGTAATATGGAGGGACTAGCAGTTAGTGTAATGGCTATGTTGCTGGACTCCCATGTAGTCGACCATGGTTCGCTTCTCAGACCTGGTGGCTTAAAACTCACGCCAGGTGCGTGTGCATGCATGCCCAAGATCCCAAGAGAAGAATGGAGAAGGGATTGCGGCATGGCCATCCCCCCGGGGGGTGATTTCTCGTTTTCTTTCTATCTGTCTCTCTCTGTCTGGTGAGTGCACATGCCCTATAGCAAAAACCTCTCAAAAAAAAATAAAAAGTATAATATGGAGAAGATAGGAGAACTTGGAATATCTATTACGATATGGTATAAATGGTCTTTTGAAAACATCATATACTTTAGAATTATTATCACTCTCTAATACTGTGGTTTTCAAATCATGCTTCAAGCCCACATAGAGATTTCCACAAGTCCCTGTTCAACTAGACTTGGCATTTAGCTGTTTTGTTTGCATTTTGCTTAAAGAAAGGTCCCCCTAGGCCACAAAATATTTTAAAAATCAATTTAAAATCTTCTGCAGGTATCCTGGAAATGAGATAATTACTGTTTTAAAGCCCTCATGAGCGCTTACACAGTGACAGACTGGAGTGTCCTCCCCAATCCCCTCACCTGAGACTATAACCTGCTCAGTCAGGCTGGGAACAGTGTGTTCCACTTACTGTCTGTTGTGCTTCCCTCCTTTAAGAACTCCATAAATCCCTCCTATTAATTAATAACCCTAAAGTACTGTGATTAGCCAATATAGGTATGCTACACATAAGTATTTTCATCTCTCAGAAAGAAATTCAACTTCAGTATACTAGCCCTTAGGATCTCTCCTGTGCAGAAATTCAGCTTCAATAACTCTCCTGAGCCTGTGCAGATGGGACATTACAAACTGAAATGTACAAGAATAAAAACACTATAATTACAAATGCCCCCCCCCGCAACCTGAAACATTTTTCAAAGCAGGGACAACAATCACAGCATTATTTATATTTATCATGAAGGATTATTTTGAGGTATTGACAGGAACGAATTGTCAAACACTCAGAGAAAAGGAAGGTATATTAAAGGAGGTGTTCTGGTGGTAATAGAAGTTTCAGAGAACTCTGCTCTGAGAAAAATTCACTCCAGAGTTACTTGTCTACTCGACCACCCATTCGTGCATCCAGCAGATACTTACTAAGAACTTACTAAGTTCCAGGCTCCTCAGAGCTACAAATGTGTAGATCACAAATTCTCCCGTAGTCTAGCATGGAATACGGCACATAAACACAGAATTCTGTATATGTGCAACAAAAGAGATGAATACAAAATACAGAAGCAAAGAAAAGAGTAAAAATTACTCTAAGGAAGCCAGGGAAGTGTTCATGGAAGATATTACATCTGAGTGGGATCTTGAATATATTTGTCGATCTATTCTACAGGTATTTCCATAAAGTCTACATCCCAGGAGATATGACTGCACACTAGGCAGCCACAGTTTCTGTTCTCAAGAAACGTAAAGCCCAAAGGGGTGACATGCACCAAAGGAGAAAAGGGGAAGAACATTCCAAATAAAAGACACGCCTGGCAATGAGAGGCCTGGCACCCCATGTGCTGTGACTGGTGAGTGGACAGACACCTGGAAGAAACACTTGACACCACACTTCAAAGGGCCACGCAGCCTGTGAACTCGGCCTTACTTGCTTTTTTGTTACTCTGCATGGGCATCTGGGAGTCAGCAGGTGTTTTAGACGGGGTAGTCTGGCAAGGCAAGAAGACATGCAGGGAGATAGGTTTAAGCCAAGAGTGAAACACCATGGGTGAGAGTGGGCAAGAGCCATCACTAGGATAAAGCAAATGAGAAGAGGAACAGAGAGCCTCGGAAGACTGTAGACCAAGCTTGGTGATCAATGCAAGCAGGGAGTAAGGAAACAGGAAGGATGCCTCTCAGTTCTCTACTGCAGAAAACTGGAGAAAGGGTGAGTCATACGGGCAGTTCCGGAATTCCCGTGTTCAGGGGGTAGGCAGGTAATCTGGCCAGAGAACAGTGGGGCAGCAACATCAGCCTGAGCACTTTTTGTAACACAACAAAGGACTGGAAGGTCTGGTGAGTCTGTGAGGGAGCTGATTAAGACAAACAACAGAGGACCGAGTTCTGCATTAGCGGGGTCCGTTTCAGGAAGATGGATGGAGCCATCTCACTGGCTCTCCTAATCCCAGCACTCCTGCCTCTGACCCCTCCCACCACCCTGCACCTCAAAACTCAGTCTCGCTGAAGTTCTGCATTTTCCATGATAGTAAAGACACCATTTACATACATCCACGCAGACTTTACTCAGAATTGTAGAAGTGACACATCACTATATACGTGTGTGCACACAAACACATGCATGCACATACAATTGGGATAGAACCGATTGGGTTTTGTTATTCGATCCCATACTAAAGACTTCTTTTTTATTGACATTTTGATCAACAATTTCTGATTTCTGAGGCAGGGAAAGACGTAATGGCCTTCAAATGGTCATTAAATCAACAATAATCTACTGGAATGTCAGAAAAGTCATGATGCAGTTTTACATAGAAAAACACGTGATGACTTTTTTGATGACCCAATATATTAGCGTTCCTGTGTTCAGGCCACCTAAACACAGGCAAGTCTGATACTCTGATAATAACATTAGGGTAAAGCTTAGCAGTCTTACACCCTCTGCACTCCATCCTGCGAATTTCTCTAATGAAGAGAGAATGATCCCTCCATAAGTAGGAGGGCAGGCTTCAGATGAATTCACCCCAAAAGTTAGAATTAAGTACATGAGCCTAAAGAAACTGTAACAGAACTAAGATGTAAAATTAAGCTGTCAAAACTCAAAACCAGGCAGTTGTCATTCTCTGACAGTTGTCCACCCACATGCCTAAAAGGTCCATTTCTGCCCTAGTACAAATTTTAATTTTTTTATTAACACTTTTCTGTTCCTACCAAACAAATAAAACCTCAAAAGCAAGCACTTCCCGGGATAACACATTTGGACCTTCAACCAACAACCAGGTGGAGAGTTAAATCAGACTGCATCTCTCTCTGGTATCTCAGAGCAACTAATCTAAGATCCAAAGATTTCTCCAAATTTAGCTATAAAGGCATCCTCACAAGATTTGTCCTGACATTAACGCTGCCAAAAAAAAAAAAAAAAAAAAAAAAACAAAAGACAATGGGAAAAAGCTATAAAAATTAATAAGTGACCATTGGCATGGTTTCTAAAAGAATACCATTTTCACAGCACCTAAAAAATAATAACTTCCTTCCTAATGCTTTAAAGACGCCGATAACAGTATCAATAACCTTGCAATGACTTTATGAAAGTTATAGTTAATTCCATAAGACTATCTCTATCTTTGCTTAACATCAGTGAGTTCTTGGATTTTAAGAAGAGATAAGAAATGATTGTTACTAGATATGTAAAATATAAGACTTCAAGGTCATACCAAATGCCCCCAACTCTGGAGAGAGCTGCCCACCCTCATTCCACATTTGCCTCCTCTGCTCTTCCGCTGAAAGCTCTTAGAAGAGCCTGCCAGGGCATAGCTGCGAGTCAACACAGTGATTAAGAGCCTCTGCTCTAGGGACCAGCAGTTGGCAAAATGACTATGACACTGGACTCCCATGTAGTCGACCGTGGTTCAAGTCCCGAACCTGGTGGCTTAAACTCATACTGGGCATGTGTGTGTGCGTACCCAAGATCCACAGAGAATGGAGGAGAAGGGATTGTGGTGTGGTTATCCCCCCTAGGGGGTGATTTCTCGCTTTCTGTCTCTCTGTCTCTTTCTGTCTTTCTGGCAAGCACATGTACCCTATAGCAGAAACCTCTATTTAAAAAAAAAAAAAAAAAAGCCTCTGCTCTAAAATAAGAACTGTGTCAGTTTAAATCCAAAGACTTGTTTTCCAGTGATATTACCTGCAGCAAGTTTCTTGGCTTTTCAAAATGTATTTTTCTCATTTGTACATGGTAACAGTGGTAACAACCTAATAATGCCGTGGCATTACACGGGGTGTACATAGCACCCAGACATACTCAGAGAGCCTGTGGTACTCACTGACTGGAGCTTCTATGCCTGAAGCTAATGCCTGGCCAACAGTGGACGCTTTCAACCTACTCCGTTCAGAAAACAAGTATCTACTGAGGTCCAGACACTGTTTGAAATCCTAGGAATCCAGCCATGAACAAGGTGAAGTCCCTGGCCTTATGAAGTTCACCTTCCAATAAGGAAACCGACAGTACATGAAACAAACCTGGATTTGTATACCATGAAAACACAGAGGAAGGTAAGGGGCAGTGGCAATTTTAGAGCACTCAAGGAAGAGCTCTCTGTGAGAGACATCTGAGCAAAGACTTAAATAATGAGGGATTCAGTCATACAGACATAAAAAAAAAAGCAAGTTTCTTCTGGTCCTAAAGCAAGAGCAAGCTCAGTGTGGAAGGCGCATTAGGGTAGATACATGGATGAATGGGTGAATTTCTACAAAATCTGAATCTATCTTAGAGCATAAACTACTATGGTTCTTTACAAACATGCCTGATCTATGTCATCCATTCCATGAGGAGGAGAATCGTGTTTTGTATTTATCTGTAAACTGTACAGATCTTTAATCAGCAGAGGATAATCAGCTATAAGGGCTTTTTTTGCCTCTGATAACTATTAAAGAACAAGGCCTGAAAGCATTCTCCATTTGAAATAAGCACCACCTCCCGGGACCAGCAGTAAGCATAATGGCTATGTTGCTGGACTCCCACGTAGTCAACCACGGTTTGAGTCCCGGACCTGGTGGCTTAAAACTCATGCCGGGCACATGTGCATGCGTGCCCAAGATCTCGAGAGGAGAATGGAGGAGAAGGGATTGTGGCGTGGCCATCCTCCCTGGGGGGTGATTTCTCACTTTCTGTCTCTCTGTCTGTCTGGCGAGCGCACGCGCCCTATAGCAAAAGCATCTCAAAAAAAAAAAAAAATACCACCTCCTTCATAATTTCATCCCACATTCATCTCATCCTTTCTTGAACTTATAAAACATGTATGATCTGTCCTACAACTCCAGTAATAGATTCTGTTTCATTTGAACTGTTCCCCAATTGTCTAATTTCAGTTTTATCTACGATTTCCATTATGCCTTTAAGAAACTTTCACATTTTATTTCCCTGCAAAATGTTTCTTTACTCTTTGTAGGAATGCATACGTGAACTAAAATCCAGTCGAAGTACATTTCCTTGTAATGTTTTTCAACACCAGTACAGGTTTAAGGTTAATTCTTACATGTCTTAATCATTAAGCCACTTTCCCCCTTTAAACAGCTTATTTAACTCCCACAGTTAAAACCCATGATGAATGCCAAAATTGGCAATAGCTTCATTTTACTGAAAATGTTCAACATACTCTATTAAGTCAGGAAGGCCTTTGTAGATGTCTTCATCATTAACACTTTCTTCTGTTGGAAAGGGCCTGGGAGGGGAGAAAAATGAAATGAGTGAATGAGCAATAACCAGACTGGCCATTTACCTCCCACTAAATATGTAAGCTCCTCTGCCGCCCGAATGATCAGGCCAGTCATGCCTAACGATGTCTAGGCTGCTCCCAAGCGTTTGCCCACAGGCTGAATCTGGGGATCTCCCAGAGGGACCCTGTAGCAGCTGCTATCCCAAACCACGTGCAGCAATTGCAGCTGGTCACCACAACGTGTGCAGCTGAAGACATGCCGGGGTGCTTCTCTGGTCTCCCACCTGCCCGATACCTGCAGCATCCGATTCAGAGAACAAATAGCCAGGCACAGGCTTTGCCTTCAGCACCTCCTCTTCCCAGCTCTGGGGTCTGATTTTACTGACAAGAATTCTGTAATATCGTCCTTCCAGGACTCAGTTCACTTGTACAGGTGAAAACAGCACAAGATGAAAGCATCCCACCCTTCATTTCCCATTACTGACACCGAGATACTTTTTCACTCATGCTTTAATGTATTTAAGTTTTTTGGTTTTTGGTTTTTTTTCATTTTCATGTATTAGACTAATGAGTCACCCAGGTCTCAAGAAAATTAGGGTGCTCCCCCATTTGAGAAAATCACAGTTTATCTCCAATCCAATCATTTGACTTCCTTGTTTGCCTCATGGTACTATGTAGTTTTTTTTTTATAACCAACATAATGGCCTAAGTTTAGGCATAATAAAACCAGAGTAATTATACCAGAGTAGTGAAAGTTTTACTCTTTCTTTTCAGCCAGCCAGTGTGTTACACATTTTACAAAAGCAAGAGGGTCTATCAAATAATAAATAAACTTTAAATAATTGCTAAATAAATCATAATGAAAAGCAGAGCTTCACATTGGTTTATGCATTCATAATCTACATAAGACATTCAAGATGCCTGCATCTTTCAAATAAATCAACAGCCATGGAAAATGTTGATGTTTCAAAATCATTTTTTAAATAAATGTAGGCATTTTTATACCAATATGTGTGCAAAAATTTGAAAATATAGATAAGAAAAATTTAAAAAGAAGGAAAGCCTTCCTGATATATAACCTTTTAGGATCAAAAATACATTAAAAACATGAAAATTAGGCCATGCTTCCTGGAAATCTGTCTACATATTAAAAAAAAAAAGTATAAGGGCATTTCAAACGTTCAAGGAAAATGGTATTACAGTAAGTTTGCTTTAGTGCAATTTTTTTTTTTAATGTCAGGTGGCACATATACACATCAGAGAGACAGTAAGAAAAAACAAGCACCCCTCCTTATCAGGGTCTAGTTATGCCATCATCCTTGTCCCTCCAATTCTCTGTCCTCTTCAGAATCCTAGATATGCACATGCCCAGTATAACTCTCAAGTGGCTGTGGCTAGGGCTCAAATCCTGGTCAGTCACCTGGGATTCAGCTTCCTCTCTACAGCACTTTAACCACTATTCTATAGAGCCAGCTCTGGTGGTAGAGGTGGGGGTGAGGGGAGGAAACAACTATAGCTTTGCATAGTTTTTTCCAGAATATCCATTTTCCATGAACTTTCTAAAGCCTGCCCTCCTCATATACATTAAAATAGAAAGATATTTAGGTGCTGAATAGCAAATGAGGTAGAGTTGAACATCTAGGCATCCTACAGACTACTTCTGTACAAAGCTGCCAAATTCCTGGCCCACTTTGAGAAGGATCTGCTGGGCAAACTCCCTGAGGTCATTCTGTTTTATACTCAGGCTCCAGGCTCCCTGCTCCCTCCTAAGCACAGGGACCCTCTCCCTTAAAAGGTGCATGGGAAGGACCAGCAGGTGGTATGGTGATTAAGGCACTGGACTCTCACATGGTTGACGGTGGTTTGAGTCCTAGACCTGGTGATTTGAAAGTCCTACAGGATGTGTATGTGTGCATGACCCAAATCCTGAGAGGAGAATGGAGGAGAAGAGATCCTGGCCCCTAAGAGATGAGTTCTCATTATCCCTCTCTGTGTCTCTCTCTGACGACCACAAGCCTTAAGGAAAAAAAAAAAAAGTACATGGGAGGTGAAGACAGAAAATGGAAGGTGGACACAGAAAATGGAAGTACAGAATCAGAGACACAGGCTCACAGAACTCCAAGAGGGCTGGAGACTGGGCTATGAAGCCTGTGGGAACAAGATAAAAATGAAACCTAACCCATTTCCATGTGGCCTGGCTGCAGCTTTCAAAACTGTTTTTCTTTATTTCCTAATGTCACTTATATTAATAATACATCTTTACCATCTGATCTAAATTAAGCATGTAGTACCTAAAGCAGAAAAAAACAAAACAACATAACCATGCTTGCTGACTGCACAATACTCATGGCAAGAAGATGGGAGCATTTATTTTATTAATTTATTTCTAAACTTATCAAACCTTCAACATACATCATTAAACATGCATATTATTTTAGACTATCTGATTATTTCTTAACCTCTTAAAATTTTGGGTTGTTGTTATGGTTTACTTCACAGAAAATACTGAACATACTACACTACTTTTACAATATGTATTTACATAAGAATTGATGTTTGTCATAATGAATCATATGTACAAAAGGAAGTTATAAAAATGAAAGCAGATCGGGAACCAGCAGTTAGCGTAATGGCTATGTCGCTGGACTCCCACGTAGTCGACCGCGGGTCACGTCCCGGACCCGGTGGCTTAAAACTCACGCCGGGCGCATGTGCGTGCGTGCCCAAGATCCCGAGAGGAGAATGGAGGAGAAGGGATTGCGGCGTGACCATCCCCTCTGGGGGGTGATTTCTCGCTTTCTGTCTCTATGTCTCTCTCTGTCTGTCTGGTGAGTGCACGCGCCCTACAGTGAAAATCTCTCCAAAAAAAAAAAAAAAATGAAAGCAGATCGAGGACACCACCAATGAAGTGAAAACAATAAGCCAATGTGTCTTATTCAACTCTCGATTAGATCTTACTTGTTCAATAAATTTCAAACATGGGCCCAGCCTGTATTATGGTGGCTAGGGCAGCTAGCTCCCACATTGCCAAGTGCATGGTTCAAGTCTCAGACCCAGTGGCTTGAGAAACACACAGGGTGCATGTGTGTGCATGCCCTAAATCCAAGAGAAGGGGTTGCAGTGTGACCACATTCCATCAGGGGTACTTTCTCACTTTCCTTTCTCTTTCTCTCTCTCTCTCTCCAGCAAGTATACACACCCTCTGTCATTTTTTTTTTAATTTCAAATGTGTATTGGGTACTTATATATAAGGCATTCTGTGTGACTAAGATGCAGTCTCTGTATGCAAGATATTTTGCAAACAATGACCATTCAATTATAACATGAGTATTCAAATTTAACAGGGCACAAGAAGCGCAAAGAAAAATCTTACCTGATCCCTGTGGCCAACGCTATAGGTGTGCGAGAAAGTCGGGATAATGCTTCTATGACCTGGGAAAAGAGGACAACATTAATGGGACATAGATTTCAAAAGAGAGAAAGTTTGCTTTCCAAAACAGTACTATTCCACCTTACATTAACAATGGCAATAGAAGCATACATTTGCAGATGCCAAAGGGTGGCATGACTGGGAAGTGTGAACACACAGATTATAATTGTATTCCTTTCTTAAACTTTAGGATTTGACCAGGTTACCATTACCAAACCATTTGAGTTGCAGTTTCCTTGGCAGTAAAAGAAGAAATTAGACCAAAGTGTATGATACCAATCATTTGACAGCTACTTCTACAGAATCTACAAGATCCTATTAAAGCTTTATCTTCCAATATACTAGCCATATGTGGCTATTTAGACTTAAATTAACATTTTAAAAATAAAAAGCTTAGTTTCTTAATTGCATTAGCCACATATTAATTACCCAGTAGCCACATACGACTACTGTATTAGACTATGCAGATCATCACACATTTCCACCACAGAAAGCTCTACTGAACAGCACTGCCATAGAGCAGACAAGTTTGGAGTGTAAGCTCTTGAGCCAAACCACACGAGTGCAAATCCTGGCTCTACCGTTAATTAGTCAGGTAGCTTCGTAAATTATTTAACTTCTCTGGGATTTAGTATCTTACATAATGTCTATAATGACAGGTAGATTATTAATTATAATTAGATGATTGTGAAGATGAAATAAGATAACACAAGTAAAATATTTAAATGGTAGATATTTATACTCACCAACTTTAAGGAAATTGCCTTATTATCATCATTCTAAGTATATTCAGGAAAAGTGTTTCCCTGAATTACCTCTGATCATCTGTTTCACAGATTCCTTATGAAAATCTTTAGTAATTAAAACTAACTGGGCCCAGCTACAGTTTTAGCATTAGTACCTAGCAATTTACTTTTTCTTTTTTCTTTCTGGAGAGGTTTTTGCTATAGGGCGCGTGCGCTCACCAGAAAGACAGAGAAAGACAGAAAGCAAGAAATCACCGCCCCCCCCGGGGGTGGCGGGTGGCCCCTGGGGGGAGGGGGGTGGCCACATTGCAATCCCTTCTCCTCCATTCTCTTCTCAGGAACTTGGGGCATGCACACTTGCCTGGCGTGAGTTTAAGCCACCGGGTCCGGGACTCAAACTGTGGTCGACTACATGGGAGTCCAGCAACATAGCCATTACACTAACTGCTGGTCCCCACAATTTACTCTTTCTTCAATCTTTTATACCTAAGCTCATACTTTCAAAGACTTGTAAAGAAGCCAATGACCTAAAATGTATTTTTCTCATAAAACCTGGTTTTATGATAACAGATATAATTTGTCCTCTCATAATTGAACAAAACAAAAACTAAAAGAGATTTTACTATAAGGCCTAATAAGAATGAGGGGGAAGGATCTCTGCGTTAAGATAATCTTCTAATTACTCAGCCTTTTGTCTAGTTTGTCTTTTAGTTTTTGTTTCTTGATGTGTGTGCTTGCCAGAAAGAGAGAGAGAAAGTGAGAAATCACTCCCCCAGGGGGATAGCCATGCTCCAGTTCCTTCTCCTCCACTCTTCCCTGGGGATTTGGGGCACAGAGGCACACATAGTCAGCATGATTTTCAAGCCACCAGATTCGGAATTCAAACTGTGCGGCTGGTCATGTAGGATCCAGTACCTTAACCTCCACACCACCTGCTGGTCCTCTAATTCCTCAGTTTAAAGACAGAAACAAAAAAGTAAATTCTCCAGTACTCTGCAGAAACCTCACAAAATATCCTGGCCACACATGTATTTTTCTGTTGCCTACTTCAGGAAGTAGTATGTTGTTGTGTTTAAAAACTCATAGTTCTGGAATACGAATACCTGGAGCCCAGATTTCAGCTAAGCTCACCTTAGTGTCTTTAAAATGCAGATAATAATAGCTAGATAGGGGCCAGCAGATGGCAAGGTGATTGGGGCGCTGGACTCCCACATGGCTGACTATAGCAGCTTGCTTTCTTGCTGTCCCTTTCTCTCTCTCTCTGTCTCTCTCTCTCTCTCTCGCTCTCTCATCAAATTAAAAAATAACAAATGGAATTATATAAATAATTATTTTAATAATAGCTAAATAACTACTTTATGGGGTTACTGAAAGAATTAAATGAGAAATGTCCATCCAATGCTTAACTCAATAAATGTGACCTTGGGGCCAGGCAATGATGTAGTGGTAACCTAACTGAGCCACATGGGAAAGGTCCTGAGTTCACATCCTGGGAACTCCCTGCACCAGTCACGTATGCATCTGCCCGTGTTCTAGGTCAGCTGAACAGGGGCTAGATCGCAGCATGAAGACTCTGTTAGGGGTCCTGGCCCTCAGAAAGAAATAAACTTTAAAATTGAAAATATGTAGAGTTGTAGAGGAATCAGATTGAGTTGAATTAACTTACACGGTGATTATAAGTAATAACAATGTAATGTTGAAAATTGTGAAAAGAAAAATGTGTTCTCATCCCCTGCAATGAAAAGTATGTGAGGGAATGCATATATAATTAACTCCATTTAGCCATTCCACAATGCATATGCATTTCAAAGCAAAATGAACACAATAGATACAAGTTTGGTCAATTCATTTATTTTAATTTTTAATTTTTTTATGTTTCACAAGCAAAAGAAAGGGAGCAGGATGCTTTCGGATGACTCACAGAGTTAACCAGCATGAGGAACATATGAGGAACATACTGAGTAGATGAGTGAGCTACTGACCTAAGCTAGTCCTACACTCTCACCCTGGCTCCTGCTATGACCCTCTGACAAAAAAGGAAAAAAAGAAAACAAAAAAGTAATTGAAAGACCCTATGAAACTTCTTCCTGGTTAACTGAATTGAACATCTGATATCAAAGGAAGACATGATCACTCAGAAAAAAATTGGTCTCTATTAATTCCCCATAATAATGTAAAGATAAAGCATCCCTAGTGAGTCTAGAAATTAAGAGGACCCCAAACGAACAAATACTAACAAGTGCATCCAGAAAAATGAACTCAAAAATAATATTCATAAACTGTGTATTACTGAGTGAAAAGTCTAGACTGTGTAAAGTGCTGGAATAATTTAGGCCCTTGGATTAACTACACCACTGAATTTTGGCACAACTTTAACCCAATGTAGCATGTCATAAAGCTACACAGTGAAATCTATCTCTGATCCTCTTTTACGCTGTGGTCCAGCCCTGTCACTACCCAGGAACAAGAAAAATATCAAAAGCATCACTATTGCCATGTATTTTATTATTGCTAGTTCATTATGCATTGTAATAGAAATGTGTATTTCTTGAGAAATTTTCTATGACAATTGTACGTTACAAACTAAGAATGCATTTTCTGGGACCAGTAGTTAGCGTAATGGCTATGTCGCTGGACTCCTATGTAGTTGACCGCAGTTCAAGTCTCAGATCCGGTGGCTTAAACTCACGCCGGGTGCATGTGCGTGCATGCCCAAGATCCCAAGAGGAGAATGGAGGAGAAGGGATTGCGGTGTGGCCATCCCCCCTGGGGGGTGATTTCTCGCTTTCTGTCTCTCTGTCTCTCTCTGTCTGTCTGGCGAGCACAAGCTCCCTATAGCAAAAAAACTCTCCTAAACAAAAGAAAAAAAAAAAAAAGAATGCGTTTTCTTTTTCTTTTCCCACCAACAATGAAAACTCCCACCCATGCCCTACACAGTCTATTCTCTCACATGAAAGTATATTTTGATTTCTTTTCAATGTCCACCAGAGGGAGCTAGAGGACAGGATATTCCTTTAGTCTTGACTTTAACATGTTAAGTACAAACATTTCTGGAAATCAAGAAGCTGAAACCAGCTCCTACTATTTATTCAAAAAGGATTACATTACCCTTAAGTATATAACAACAAAGGTACAAATTCAGTGGATGAAGAGAATGGAAGGACAGAATGCAGTGCATCATAAAATGAGTTTTTTTCTGAGACTGTCACTCACTTTTGAATCTATCTCATTGCACATCAAGTCCAATTATTAACTCTAAGTTTAGCCAATGCAAACAAAGACTGTTTGGCCGATGCTGTGTTTTTAGAACAATGTGCATTCTATAAAGGCAGAATGTATCTGGATTTGGAATAGACAACCATACAAATTAATGCCAGATTCTCAAATCCTCTGAGTGGAGACTCTGATGTGCTATTAGAAACATCCATTCTAGAACATTAACACAATAAAACATTCCCAGGGACATTAAGAAGATTGTTTTCCTTGCAATGAATTAATTTCTAAACTGTTACCTCAAAATAATATAAAATTACGGACGTTAACTTCCAGAAAGGGAGATAACTTGTAAGAATAGTTGTAAGCTAAGAAGTCAACAATCAACTGTACTAGCCATGTCACATTTCCTTTGTCCCCCAGTGTCCATCCCTTGGTGTAATGGCTATGTTGCTGAACTCCCACGTAGTTGACCACAGTTCGAGTCCTGGACTCGGTGGCTTAAACTCACGCCGGCCGTGTGTGCATTCATGCCCAAGATCATGAGAGGAAAATGGAGGAGAAGGGATTGTGGCGTGGCCATCCCCGCTAGGGGGTGATTTCTCGCTTTCTGTCTCTGTCTGTCTTTCTGGAGACCACACGGGCCTATAGCAAAAACCTCCCCCCTCCAAAAAAAAAATAGTGTAATATTTATAAAGAAGTAAAAATAATACTGGAAAACATAAATAAGGCTACTGTGGAGAAAGTGGGCAGCAGTTTCAGCTCACCTGCTAAAGATTAGACTCTATTCCAGAAGCTAGGAAGGCTCACTGAAGGAGCTGGGGAAGGGCGGTAACATTGGCTCTATTGCCTTTTTTTTTTTTTTTTTAAGGATTTTTTGTTTTAGGGAGAGAGAGAGAGAGAAAGCGAGAAATCCCCCCAGGGAGATGGCTACACGGCAGTCCCTTCTCCTCCATTCTCCTCTCAGGATTTTGGGCAGGCACGCACGCACACACTCTCAGCGTGAGTTTAAGTCACAGGGTCCGGGACTCGAACCATAGTCGACTACATGGGAGTCCAACAACATAGCCATTATGC
Source organism: Tupaia belangeri chinensis (assembly GCF_000334495.1). Classification (NCBI taxonomy): domain Eukaryota; kingdom Metazoa; phylum Chordata; class Mammalia; order Scandentia; family Tupaiidae; genus Tupaia; species Tupaia belangeri. The sequence goes on from NW_006159750.1 coordinate 3,778,160, forward strand.
CAACTGCTGGACCCTGCTCTACTGAATTTTTAAAAGATCACTCAGCAAAGTGAAAAAAAACTGGGTAGGAGGACTCAGGATAGAGACAAGGGGCCAGGAGACAACCAGGGGTGCAATTTTTCTGTTGTCCGTGTGAGAAGTCTGGACAAGGACAACAGCAATAGCGACAGAAAACCAAGTGTAAATGTGAGATATATTTACGACTGGTGGCTGGTGCACTGTGAAGGCGGAGGGGGAAGAACCCAGGCCCACCTTAGTGAGCTGGTAAAGCACTGGGGGTGGCCACCGCAAGGCCACTGAGCAGCAGGTTCAGCTTCCGAGCAGGAGGAGCTCTTGTTCCGCGTCACTCTCCAAGGCTGACATCTACCTCCTGAACTCAGCAAGGCCCTCCACACCTCCAGGGAAATCCTCTGACCCCCCCCCATCCCCGACTGAGTCCTTTGTATCCCCATGGAAACCTGGACATAACTCTGCCCCAGTGCCTACCACTTTATTTAAAATTTTCAAATGTATACACTTTCAAAATAGTGGAAAAGGACCCATGTTGACTTTGCCAATGTGAAATAATATACTAACGTATGAAAGTTGTTACCTCCCAGCTTTCTTGCCTTCTGCCTAACGGGAACCACAGCTAAGAATCTGGTGTGACTCTTACATAATTTTTTTTTCTATCATTAAAAACTTCTCCTTCTACAGGTTTTTCTACAGCACGATTTGGTCACTAACAATAAATCAGTCATGTCAATACATTCAAATCTGCTTTATTCATTTCAGTACTGTGCTACATTCCCTATGTATGTAAATAACTAATTGTTTAGCCATGTTCCTACCAATTAGCTTTTTCAGCGTTTCACTGCAAAACCTGTAATTACCAATTCGCTAAATATTTTCAGTTGTGTGCAGGTATTTCTAATGGAAAGGTTCTTAAATGGGATGACTAGGATAAAACAGGCCTGCGTGTTGCTCTTCCCAACATCCGCATGAGTTAGGACCCCCCTGAAGAGTACGTAAGAACATAACCAAGCATTCCAGTGACCTGCTTATTCATCTGTCTTCCTAATCCAGCAATGGAAAATAACTTAAGGCCAGAGAAATCAAACTGTTTCTTCGCTGTTGTATTCCCATTATCTGTGAACTCACAGCCAGGCTCATAACAACCACTTAACACAAAAACATTTGCACTCAAACAAATGAATGAGTAATACCTAGTGAAATTATTGTGGGGATTAGGGATAATATGTGTCAAAATATGCAAAGGGCTTAGTCTGTTACAAATGGAGAATGAATGAATAATTGAAGAAGGAACCCATTATGAAAATAAAATATTCAATATGAGAAAGTGTTGCATATTTCCTTAAACCTAGAGCCAACAAACTTACTGGTACCCCCAACAACGCTTTTTTCCCTTACTGATTTTTACTTTGCTTCAGCTCCTTATTTTTACCAACCCATTAGTCATTTAAAAACCACAAAATAAAACAGCTTTCAAAACCAGGATGGCACTATTATACCCTAATAAAGCTACCCATTTTTAACTATTCTCTTCATGAGACCTTCTGGCAAATTTCCACTCTGCTTATCGAGCGCATTAGTGCTGTTGATGTTGTCATTTGTAATTAAAACAAGTCATCCATGCAGAAGCGGTATGTTACAGCTACTTCTGGTGTTCAGGTCCTGAGTTAAGGAAGCTTCGGTCATAAAGAACAACTGGAGGGAACCATGCGGACCAGCATACAAGTCTGACAAACTTGCTAATGAATTATGTATTTATCTCCTGGAGTTCTCTCTTCTGAAGTTTTACATCTTAACTCACTCTTTGACCCAAGGGAAAGGCCACTAAGATTCTTAAAGACCTGAGTTCCTGGTTCCATAGAGTCCCTGAGGAAGTGGACCCTGCAAGGACAATCGGGCAGCTGCAGGCTTGAGCTCAGAGTAAGAGACAAGCCAAGTGGCTCAGGAAGGGGCCCACAGCATGGCTGCACCATGGCACGCAGAGGCTCGAGGCACGGGTGCTGCATCATGGCTCCGTGGCTCTGAGAAAGTACTCTATGGGGGCTGTGCAAAAAAAGACCCCAGGAAACTGTGGGCCTGAGAGTGTTAGGTGAGAAATTCCAAGGGAAGCCCAGGCCTGCAGTCTGGTTTAGCACCATCCAGAGGTAAGCCAGGGACCGAGTATTACCCAGGCACTCCAGATAACAGATTCTCTATGAGGCCTAATTCTAAACCTGACCAGATGGTGAGTTTCAGACGAACAATGTATTTCACCTAACTCTCCTAGGAAATCAACAGAACTCATTATCTTAATTTTCTTTGCAATTCTAATTTTACACAGTAAATTACCCCATTAGGTTACACAGCAGTTTAGTGTCACTTCCAGTAACACGTCTTAGAGGTTTCCTAAGCACCTGGTTGTTGCTTTGAACTGTGAAATGCTATTGACAAATGTTCCTAGCATCTTGGCACCAGCAATTAGCGTAATGGCTGTGTTGCTGAACTCCCATGTAATCGACCGCAGTTCGAGTCTTGGACCCAGTGGCTTAAACTCACACCGGGCACGTGTGCGTGCGTGCCCCAAGATCCCAAGAGGAGAATGGAGGAGAAGGTATTGTGGCGTGGCCATCCCCCCTGGAGGGTGATTTCTCGCTTTCTGTCTCTCTGTCTCTGTCTCTCTGGTGAGTGCACGTACCCTATAGCAAAAAACCTCTCAGAAAAAGAAAAAAAAAGTTCCTAGCACCTCCTCTGTGGGCAAAGCAAAGAAGTACAGCAAGATAAGAAGACTAAAATAGTATTTCTGTATCAAAAAGAAAATGACCCATGGAAAATCAACTTTCATTGTTCAAAAGAGTAAATGGTTTGTGTCACATAAATGGGCACAAATTATAGTTGAGATTGCCACTGGTGATGATCATAAATAAAAGAATTATCCTATACTTATTATTTCTAGATTCTTTGAAAGTGAAAGTCAAGCCAGCCAGTACCATAGCAGTTAAGGCAGCTGGACCCCACATGGACAACTGAATGGTTTGAGTCCTGGACTTAGTGGCTTGTAAAGTATGCCAGGCACATGCCTAGAATCCTGAAAGGTGACACAAATGGAGGAGAAAGGACTGTGGTGTGGCCATTCCTGGTGGGGTATGCTTTCTCATTCATTCATTCATTCATTCATTCCCTCTCTCCCTTCATCCCTCCCTCTAGTGAGTACACTTGCCTTCTGGGGGAGGGGGGGAAGTGAATCTCTACAAGAGAAAAAGAACCTCCTTTCAGGGAAGTTATATGCTTGAGTCCCATTTTCTGAGTCAAATGCCACCTTTACTTTTCATTAGCTGGATAAATATGGGTGTTAGGAGATACTCTGAGCCCTAGTTCCTTGCCCATAAAATTATAGTAAAAACATTCCCTAATACACAGTGCTTATTGGGATGGTCACATGAGGTTAGCACATGGAAGAATATCCTGCACTTCTGCTATTTCCTAAAAGAAATGACCATACAAAATGACAGTAACAATAACAATGATGATGATGATGGCTGGAGAACTAAGAAGGTGGCCAACTTCCCTGCTTATTAGTCATAATTAATACCTATTAACTATGTGGGTGGCTTTCACAAAACGGTCTTTCTCAAGATAATCCCAGGTTTGCAGTCTCCCTTAGGCTAATTACACACCCTGCTAGATGGACGACCATCAGCCCTCCAATAAGTTGCCTCAGACAGCTTCTGCTAATGGACTTTCACCCAATCCTGTGCCTTCCCTCATCTCCAGAAGAGCCTCCTCTGTTCTCTTCATCCAATGTAAATTCTTTCAGAACTCTTACACTCTTACATGTATTATAACCTGATTTACTAATACAGAAGACCCTTGTCTTTTCAGGGTCAGTGGTCACGTTGTCATTTCCATCTGGCCATGTCCCGGGGTCTGACCCTTATTTTGTGCTAGCTTTGTAAAACCAATAAATTCCTTTTTCTGTATGAATTTTACTTTGTAGGTTTTTTTTTTTTTCATTTGACAATGACAACACTGTCGTCCTCATTGCTTTATTATCATTGCCATTGGTTAAGTAAGATTTGGTCTCTATATAGCACCTCAGGGAATAAAATGTGAAATCTATCTTATACAGAATTATAAGAGGTCCAGGAGTGGCAGTACACAGGTACAGGCTCTGAGAAGCTTTGCATCCAAGACCCCCACAATCTCCATCATCCCCACACCACACCACCCCAAATAAATACAAAAATCTATGTAACTAGTGTGTGTTTGTCATCAAATGGCAATTTCAAAACAAGTGCATTAGCTGAATCTCAATCATATGGCCAACTTTTCCCCAACTACTCTATATAGACATTCTAGAGCCTCTATTTTTCATTCAGTGTTTTGTTTTTTTGTGTTTTTTTGGTTTTTGGTGGTTTTTTTTTTTTTTGAGGGGGTATTTTTTTATTTTGTTTTGTTTTTGTTTATGTTTTTTAGATTTTTTTTTTTTTTTTTTGCTATAAGACATATGTGCTTGCCAGACAGAAACAGAGAAAAAGTGAGAAGAAATCACTTCCCGGGGGGATGGCCATGCCATAATCCCTTATCCTTCATTCTCCTCTTGGGATTTTGGGCATGTGTGCATATGCACTAGGTTTGTTTTCCAAGCCACTGGGTCCAAGACTCTAATCACACAGTCAGCCTTAACCACCATGCCACCTGCTGGCCCCATTCAAAGGCACATAATTATCTTAAAATCATGGATCCTTTTGAGAGTCCTGTAAAAGCCCCTGATCATTTCCTCTGTAATGTATCTGTATACACACAATCCTGCATCTCATCTCAAGGAATCCAGAAACCAGGTCAGCCCACTCGTGGATTTCCTAGATTCTCACTCAATCTTCTCCTCTGCCCATAAGAAAACTAAGACTCAGAAAAATTAACTAGCTTGTCCAAGATCAAAAAACTGGCAGCAGTGGATTTGGTAGCAGAACCCAGATAGATCCCTTCTCTGCCCAGGCTATTGCTCTTTGCCTGTCACCACCCTGCCTATGACTCTCCTGCACTACGGGTGATCGTGTGTTGAACACCCACCCTGTGCTTGGTACACTGGTACCCTTGGTATGTTGAGGGTAGCAAAATGGATGTATGATTCTTCCTGCTCCCACAGCCTCCCAGTGTCTAGAAAAGATCATAGGTGGAGGGAGGTAAGGGAAACAGTCTAATATTACAGGGTGCATCCACAGCCCAGACACGGGAACAAGGCCAGCTGTGTCCTTGCAAGGATGGAAGAAGCTGGAGAGATCACAAAGCTGCTTTAGAAGAGCTGACTGTTGCTGCATCTTGAAGGGCAATTGAGAATTTCCCAGACTCTGTCTCCAAGTTAACACAGACTTGCTGCGTGAGAATTACCACCCTCCATCCCATCCCCTCGTCATCAAATACCTCAGTGAGATCACATGCGTAGTCTAAGCAGATTTACTCGCTCTCTATTTTCTGAGAAGTTGGTTGTAGTTGCCTTTGCAGGAATAATACCTTTCTTATTTGGTGAACAGTGGCTATTGTTTAGTTTTGAGGGCAACAAGGTCCCTAAGCAAATGTTCTCTAAACCAGACAGACCTGCACTTACGTCATGAGGAGTCTCCGCACTGTTGTGGTCCAGCCATCCTTGCTTTCTCAGCCTCTGCACTCTGCCTCGGAAGACTTCCAGTGGAGTACGTTTCCTTCTGAACCTGCTTGTCCTCCCCCACCTAAGTAATGCCACAATCCTGTTCTTCTCCCTTGTGTGTCCAGACACTGAGGAAACTTACTAGATTCAAGCCCCAGAACTATAGCCTATCATTTGATCCTTGCAAGTCTCTCACAGGTCTAACTCCTTCTGTCTTCCTGTGCCTCTACCTTGGTCCATACTTTGTCTATTTCTTGCCTCAATTACTCAAATAGCTTCAATTTGTCTCTATGCTTCTAACTTCACTCCCTTCAAACTCATCCCCTTGGCTATATTAGAGGTATGACATTCCAAAACTGTCACCTTTACCACCACTCCCACCTTAAGTTCTTAAATAGTCTTCCTCATGCAAAGCATCCCAATGTAGCAGCACATTTGCATCTTCACGACTGGCTCCCCAACCCCTGCCAGCATTACTGCACTCTCCCCACCCCTGCCAAGTTCTGCCACACCCAACCACTTGGCCTGCATGTCCAGAAAGATTTCACAACCATACATATAGATTCTATCACAACATAACATTTAATCTCAAGACTCGGTTAAATAAAGTAAATAGGGACCTGGCAATGCTAACTTCTCATGCTAAGTAAAAGGGTTACAAGGAACCTTCTCTTACACACCATTTCAGCCATCCCTGATCCAAAGACTAAAGCAGATGACACCTTGCGTGCAGGAGAACAGCTCTCCTTTGGTTCAGGGGAAGGTTGAAATGGTGTGTAAGAGAAGGTTCCTTATAACCCTTTCACTTAGTCTGAGGAAGTTAGCACTGCCGGGTCCCCATTTGCTTTATTTAACCCAGTCTTTAGAGTGAAATTTCTTATTTTTTGGTTAGAAATAATATTCACTGCCACTCCTGAATTTATACTGGTTTGTTAGGGTTTGTTGAATATAAGAGCCAAATGATAAAGAATTCCATGGTTTGTACATGACTATGAAAGAAAAACTTTAGTTTTAAAAATATAATCATATATGCTCATGGTTCCCTGCCTCTAAGCAGAGAGTAGAAATGCAGACTACTTGTTTACATGATCTGACTTAGACGGGGAAGCTCTACGTGACTTCAGGGACTGGGAACATGCCACGGGTGTAAAGCTGCCCACGATTCACACAGCTGGGGCAAAGTCAACTCCTTTTCCAAACTCAGCCCACTTTCAAAGTCATACAACTTGCTGGTAAAGATCTCTGCTCCCTGCATGTTGTTCTCATGGCTACAACCTCTTTAAAGAATGAACTTACAGAGAGGCCCAGGAAGAAAAGAAAAAAAAAAGCAAAACCAGAATGAAAGGAGCTCACCAAGGAGAGCACATCACTGACCACCAGCCTGAAGATGGCCCTCGGTCCCAGCCCGGGGACTGCTTACAAACAGTAGATGACCACAGCTCTGAAAGTGATTCTTGTATTTCAAACCACCTCAGAGAAATTGGGACTTTGCCTACAAATCTAGGAGAATAGATGACAGTCCTTAAAAGCCTGTATTCTGATTGGTTTGGTAACAACACTAATCCCACATACCACTAGAAAGCACTTATTTTCATATGTGTGTTAGCAATCAAAATTCAGGTGATTCATTCATTATTATGTAAGAAATCAAGCTAGTCCATAGGAATATGTGAGTTACAAAGTTAATTTTTAAAAAGTAAAAAACAGATTAAATTAATTGTAATCACTTTATTTAACCAAATATATCTAAAGTATCATGCAATTGGTTGCATGCAATCACTACATAAATTAAGACCACTTACATTTTTTTAATGCTAAATCTTCAAAACCCTTTGAGTTTATTATACTTATAGCTCATCTAGATTAGGAAGAGCCACATTTGGAGTGTTTGATAGCACTGTGGCTAATGGCTACCCAACTGGGCAGTCCACGCCTACACAAATCCGTCAGAGTACTCAGAGCAGAGAAAAAGACAACCGATCCACAGCGGCAAAAAGACTGGCCAAACCCTTCATTTTATGGATGCAAGTGGTAGCTTAAGAATGGCATGGGACGCTGAGGACCCCACAGCGTGCGTGGCCAAATCAGGGCTGGCGCCTAGACTTCTAGCTGCCCATTGTCCTTTTCGGTGGAATCACAGGAAGGTTCTCCTGAGCCTTCCTTAAAAGGAAATGGAGAAAAAATCTCTCTAAGGAAGACATACGAACAGCCAAAAAGCATATGAGGAAATGCTCAACATCCCTCATCATAAGGGAGATGCAGATAAAAACCACAATGAGATACCACCTAACCCCTGTCAGAATGGCAAAGATTAAGAATATAAAAAGTGATAAGTGTTGGCGGGGATGTGGTGAAAAGGGAACCCTCCTACACTGTTGGTGGGAATGTAAACTAGTTCAACCACTGTGGAGAACAATATGGAGGTTCCTCAAAGATCTACAAATAGAACTACCATTTGATCCAGCAATCCCACTTCTGGGTATTTACCCAAAAGACAGGAGAACGCTCAGTCAGAAAAGTGCTTGCACATCCATGTTTATTGCAGCATTATTCACAATTGCCAAGACATGGAACCAACCTAAATGTCCACAAACTGATGAATGGATTGGAAAAGTGTGGTATATATACTCTATGGAATACTACTCAGCCATAAAAAATAACAAGACCCTGGAATTTGATAGAAAATGGTCAGATATGGAGGATCTATTGCTGAGTGAAGTAAGCCAGGCTATGAAAGAAAGATATTGTATGTATCCACTCAATATATACCGACTATCCGCACTCTATAATAGAGAGCAAAAATTCGGAGGACATAAACACAGTGAAGGTACTTAATGAGAATAGGACAGTGTGGAATGGGGTAAGTGAAGAGAAGAGGATAGAGAAAGATAGCAAGTGAACAATAGAGAGACAGGACGTTAGTGAGAAACAGATAGGGGTTATTAACTGTTGATGATGACATGTATAGTATTCTCAACTGGATTGGTCTGAGAAGTATTTCATGATGGGCAAAGTATTTTTACAAGTAAAATGAGAAATAGCAATTGACTGTTTTAAAAAATAATTAGAATAATAATAATACTGATTGGGAAAAACATAGAAAAGATATTGAATGTTGAAGTGGGGAGATTAATGTCTCTGTACTGACTGACATGCATGGCATTCCCTCTTGAAAAAGCAATGTAATACACTGTAAAGTTATATGTAATCCAATGTAATATAAAGATTATGATAATAAAAAATTAAAAATTTAAAAAAAAAAAAAAAAGGAAATGGAGAGCCCTGGGGAAATGAGGAAAACACCCTTCCACACGGGCCTTTTGTACTTCACATTTCCTGGCTGCTGAAATATCACTGTGTGGTCATTCTCTTCTTTCAGCCAATCTGATGATCACCGATCCAAACGTACATCACCTACGACACACCAGGCTCGGCCCCAGCAGACACTCTCTAAACAAACTGGATGAGGCTTCTGTCCCATTGTGCCCACAAACTCACAATTAGAAATAGTCACAAACATACACAAACAGATAGCAGGCGATGTGATGAGAGTTAAGGAGCAATGACACACAGCACAGTAAGAGTATAAGGAACGTGTTGGGGCCAGCAGGTAGCATAGTGGTTAAGGCTAGACTCCCACATGGCTGATGGTAGTTTGAGGCCCAGACCTGGCGACTAGAAAATCATGCTGGGCACATATGCGTGCATGCCCTAAATCTCAGGAGAAGGATGGAGGAAAAGGGACTGAGGCATGGCCATCCTCATGGAGGGGGGAGAGAGTGATTTCTTACTTTCCCTCCGTCTGTGGCAAGTGCGTATGCCCTTTGGTGTAAAAAAAAAAAAAAGAGAGGAGGAACATGTGTCTTTATTGAAAATTGCAAGAGACACTCCCCTAAGAAAAAGATACATGATTTGAGATATGAATTTCTAATGGGGTGATCAAGCCTGCTTGCCCTGGCATCTAGATTTTTTTTTTTTTTAAGCTTCCCAGATGATTCGAGGAGGAACATGTGTCTTTATTGAAAATTGCAAGAGACACTCCCCTAAGAAAAAGATACATGATTTGAGATATGAATTTCTAATGGGGTGATCAAGCCTGCTTGCCCTGGCATCTAGATTTATTTTTTTTTTTAAGCTTCCCAGATGATTCTAATATGCACCCAGGGTTGAAAACCATGGGATTGGATTTAATAGATTTCTGAATTCCTGAAATCAAACAGAGTCAGATTTTACTTTTATTCTTTAACTTATCAATCACTGAGTGCCTATAATTGTCAGGCATTAGTTTAAGTACTGAGTTTTATTTAATATCACAAACCCTATAAGTTTATGATAATTTCCTTCTAAGGGTCAGAGAATGAAAAAACTTCTAGGAACCTGGCAGACAAATGACGGAACTGAATTTCAACCCAGTTCTAAATATCCAGATCTGCTAAAAGCAAGTAATATTGCCAGTACATTTATATTTAAAACTTCCATTTTGATTTTACTTATAGTATTTCTTCATCTTTAGATATCTTCCAAAGAATGTAAGCACATGAAAAGTTGAACCACTCCCCTTTATGCCACTGAACCCTCTGCTGTGTCTGACACTATGTAAACAGCTATAATACCTAAACTCGTCTGCTACTGAATTTTCCGTCGCGCTTCTGCACACTTTCTCAAAATACAAACCTGGGCTATATTATGGCAGGAAAACTTTTCAGTGTTACAATATACTAAGTACTATGGGAATATAGATGCTGTACATCCACAACCTAAAATAATCCTTTCAATAATGTAGCTCAAATTCAGGTGAAAATATGAACATGGCACAACTGTAACTTTTTGTATCTTTCTGTCCTGACCACAGAGGAAACCCGCACTATTATAGCAACCACCTATAAAGCCAAGGTAAATTTCAACAGGTAACAAGGACACTACTGTTCACTAAAGTGGGTCTTCCCATTACACAGTAATGCTAATCGCTTAAGAAAAATTTATTAGTAAATGTGATCTCTAGAATTGGGTACAAGTTCATGTAAAATAAATTTTCAAGGAAAAATACCTATGGTCATCTGTTAATTCTCATTTATTTCCTCATTTGACTTGCTTTAAATTCAAAAGCTTAGTGTTTACCAAAGAGGAAATAATTCATTTATATGTAAACTCTTCTTGTGCCATCAAATTGAATTGAATAGGAACAGTTAAATACAGTAGAACCCACTTAGATGTGTACGGTTGTTCAAAACCTACAGCCTACCAGCTTGTACTCCTTTTGATTGTCAAATAAGCCGACTGTAAGGAAACAAGATTGTGACTACTTTAAGGATTATTCCTTTAACAGTATAAAAATTCATGTGTTGGGGCCAGCAGGTGGCATCGTGGTTAAGGCACTGGACTCCCATATGGTTGACCACGGTTCAAGTCCCAGATCCATCAGCTTGAAACTCATGCTGGGCATGTGTGCATGCGTGTGTGCCCAAAATCCCAAGAAGAGAATAGAGGAAAAGGACTGCAGGGTAGCCGTGCCCCCGAGAGGTGATTTCTTGCTTTCTGTCTCTCTCTGTCTCTCCAGTGACTGCACGTGCTCTATGGCAAAAATCTCTTCAAAACAAAACAAAAAAAATTACGCGTATTTAAAATTAACCTCAACCAAACAGAAACGACACTGATAAACAATGAGTGCTATTGTATTTCTAATATACACGTGCATGGGCACACATACACACGTAATACCGAGCTCTGTGCTGAGCATTTCACAGACATTATTCAATGCTCAAGACAACCTTATGAGTAAAATAACATCACCCTAATTTTAGAGATATCCAAACTGGAGGAAAAAGAGATTAAAAAATGTGTGCTTGATCACAGAGGCAGCAAGTAGCAAAGCAAACACCTTTATAAGGATGATCTGACCCTGTATATGGAACCAACACCATAAAAAAAATCAAGACAGCATAAGGCTAGTGCTGGGTAAACTGTAGAGCCAGCCAAGGATATGGAATTTCAAAGAGGAAATGCTCTATTCCACCACCCTTTCCATGTTTTTCCTAACTTCTCACATCTGAGATATTACGAACCAGGCCAGTCCCATGGCATAGCAGCTAGGTGCAGTGCACAGGGAGCTGGGTCCCAGGTGACCAACTGCAGTTTCAACCCCAACCCTGGAGGCCTGAAAAATATGTTGGGAGCATGTGGCATGTGCATAAGTGCCCCAAATCCCAACAAGATGGAGTAATGGAGGAAAAAGGACTGTGGCATGAACAGTACCCATTAGGAAGTGTTCTCTTTCTCTCTGGTAAGCACGCATACCATCAGGCAATTAAATAAATAAATAAATAATAAATATTATGTAATCTGTCTCCCTGATCTGAAGCTCCATGAGAAGAGGGAGTGTGCCGTCTCGTTCCCTGCAGCAGCCCACAGTTCCTGCAGCACCTAAAACACCGCATGGCACGTGAATCTCTGTGACTGTCTGGGCAAGGGGTATTGCATCACACACCATGGGGGCAAACTCCTGGAGGTGAGGACCTTGGGCTCAGAAAGGGGGGGATACGAAAGAGGGGTAAAGAAACAAGTTTGAGGCAGACACGTTCAAATGCCATTTCATTTTTTTCCATAATAAATGTCCATATTTGTTAGGATTGTTAGTGAACTAAATGCTAACCAAGTCACATAAACTTGAGTGTGTCTGGCATAGAAACAGATAGTGTGTAAATTAACTCGTCACTCGCTTTCCACCAATAATGACATCTTACTATCTTTAACCCTTGAGAGTGGGAACATACCTTAGAATGTTTGGCACAATTTTTCATGCTTAGAAAATATCAATATTTCAAATATGTATCTACTTAATAAAGTATGGTAAACAATTCTAACCACCTATTACATTTTCTTTTTCCTTCAAGTGAGGTTTTGTTCAACCCAACACTCAACAAAACAGATGTAACCAAAAATGTGTATGATTGGTCACAGAGTAAGATGATATTTATTAGTAAATGTGATCTCTAGAATTGGGTACAAGTTCATGTAAAATAAATTTTCAAGGAAAAATACCTATGGTCATCTGTTAATTCTCATTTATTTCCTCATTTGACTTGCTTTAAATTCAAAAGCTTAGTGTTTACCAAAGAGGAAATAATTCATTTATATGTAAACTCTTCTTGTGCCATCAAATTGAATTGAATAGGAACAGTTAAATACAGTAGAACCCACTTAGATGTGTACGGTTGTTCAAAACCTACAGCCTACCAGCTTGTACTCCTTTTGATTGTCAAATAAGCCGACTGTAAGGAAACAAGATTGTGACTACTTTAAGGATTATTCCTTTAACAGTATAAAAATTCATGTGTTGGGGCCAGCAGGTGGCATCGTGGTTAAGGCACTGGACTCCCATATGGTTGACCACGGTTCAAGTCCCAGATCCATCAGCTTGAAACTCATGCTGGGCATGTGTGCATGCGTGTGTGCCCAAAATCCCAAGAAGAGAATAGAGGAAAAGGACTGCAGGGTAGCCGTGCCCCCGAGAGGTGATTTCTTGCTTTCTGTCTCTCTCTGTCTCTCCAGTGACTGCACGTGCTCTATGGCAAAAATCTCTTCAAAACAAAACAAAAAAAATTACGCGTATTTAAAATTAACCTCAACCAAACAGAAACGACACTGATAAACAATGAGTGCTATTGTACTTCTAATATACACGTGCATGGGCACACATACACACGTAATACCGAGCTCTGTGCTGAGCATTTCACAGACATTATTCAATGCTCAAGACAACCTTATGAGTAAAATAACATCACCCTAATTTTAGAGATATCCAAACTGGAGGAAAAAGAGATTAAAAAATGTGTGCTTGATCACAGAGGCAGCAAGTAGCAAAGCAAACACCTTTATAAGGATGATCTGACCCTGTATATGGAACCAACACCATAAAAAAAATCAAGACAGCATAAGGCTAGTGCTGGGTAAACTGTAGAGCCAGCCAGGGATATGGAATTTCAAAGAGGAAATGCTCTATTCCACCACCCTTTCCATGTTTTTCCTAACTTCTCACATCTGAGATATTACGAACCAGGCCAGTCCCATGGCATAGCAGCTAGGTGCAGTGCACAGGGAGCTGGGTCCCAGGTGACCAACTGCAGTTTCAACCCCAACCCTGGAGGCCTGAAAAATATGTTGGGAGCATGTGGCATGTGCATAAGTGCCCCAAATCCCAACAAGATGGAGTAATGGAGGAAAAAGGACTGTGGCATGAACAGTACCCATTAGGAAGTGTTCTCTTTCTCTCTGGTAAGCACGCATACCATCAGGCAATTAAATAAATAAATAAATAATAAATATTATGTAATCTGTCTCCCTGATCTGAAGCTCCATGAGAAGAGGGAGTGTGCCGTCTCGTTCCCTGCAGCAGCCCACAGTTCCTGCAGCACCTAAAACACCGCATGGCACGTGAATCTCTGTGACTGTCTGGGCAAGGGGTATTGCATCACACACCATGGGGGCAAACTCCTGGAGGTGAGGACCTTGGGCTCAGAAAGGGGGGGATACGAAAGAGGGGTAAAGAAACAAGTTTGAGGCAGACACGTTCAAATGCCATTTCATTTTTTTCCATAATAAATGTCCATATTTGTTAGGATTGTTAGTGAACTAAATGCTAACCAAGTCACATAAACTTGAGTGTGTCTGGCATAGAAACAGATAGTGTGTAAATTAACTCGTCACTCGCTTTCCACCAATAATGACATCTTACTATCTTTAACCCTTGAGAGTGGGAACATACCTTAGAATGTTTGGCACAATTTTTCATGCTTAGAAAATATCAATATTTCAAATATGTATCTACTTAATAAAGTATGGTAAACAATTCTAACCACCTATTACATTTTCTTTTTCCTTCAAGTGAGGTTTTGTTCAACCCAACACTCAACAAAACAGATGTAACCAAAAATGTGTATGATTGGTCACAGAGTAAGATGATGCACAGCGGATTTTGTTTTCTACTGCTCATCGCCTTAAAAAAAAAAAAAAAAAACTAGTTAAAAGCCACTGAAAGTCTCAGTTTCAAAGTGTTAAAATGACAAATCAGGGTACTTCTTCAAGAAAGATTATTTCAGACCAAATGCTAACACTTCCTTCTTGATCCTTTCTCAAATATTCCATCTCAAATAGATATCTAAAAGGGGGAAATGAAAGGTACAGCAAGTTTCTTTCCATTGCAGTTAGACTCGATGTTTAGAACCTAACTGCTGCTTCTTTCCTTAGATAATGGAAACTGCTATCCATTCCTATACTGAAAGACGATCTGACTGATCCTCTGCTCCTATACACTGAAGAAGGACTTTCAGAGATACCAACGTGAGATATGATTAGTGGCACCAATGTGATTCTACGTAACCCGGCAGGGCAATGAGCCAGGAGAGTATGCCATGGCATGGTGCTCCAGGATGCAGCACAAAATCGTCTACGCTGCCGTGTGGGAGCCCCTGTGGAAGGCACCTCCCTGGGGCTGCATGGTGCACAACCAGTAGGACTGTCTAGCCTCACTATGCTTCCATTAACATTTACTTCCTAAGTCTGACTAAGCTCTGACGCCAGAGACCAAAAAGATACTAGCAATCCACATATACTTTTGGCCTTCCGACTTTGCCTTGAAAAAGCACTCAACATAACTTATGACATGTTCCTTTAAAAGCCAGACAAGATGCTTGTTAGCTATTCTTTTTCCTCTTTTTCAGCGAACATGGTGCTATGTTGTAGTGTACAGGCCCAGGATCAGCAGGACCAGAAACCCAGCAAAGGTTCATTCTAAGAAACTTGTACATTTACAAATAAGTAACAAGCGTCGAGATTTACCAACAGAAACACAGTGCTCAGATTATCAAGCAGAAATAGTTTGGATTATTTTCACATACTTACCCAATACTGATTGATTTGAGAATCCAAATGTTTATATAGAAAACTACTTTCCACATACTTATTTAATTAGGTATCAAAGTAAAGATATTTTACATGATGTCCTAGGAGGCTCAACTGACATAGAATTTCTTGAGGTTTTAATGCTAAGATGTTCACATTTTTTTTTTTAATTTTGCTATAGGAGGATATGCCTGGCAGAGAGAGAG